>NC_137227.1:3233019-3478019 GCF_949987685.1 Ammodytes marinus
GGTCATAACTTGACAGTTTCTCCCCCCGGAGACACTCACTTCTCGGTGGACAAATGAAGAGGCAGAAATGCAAAGGTTGACAGTTTGATAGCAGCTGTCATCTTCCTCTGCACAACCTGCGTTATCGAGGTCATCAAGCCTTCGTCGTGCTTACTTAGAATAGTGCTGTCCCGCTCGGATGGTGTCCCGCCGCTATAGAAGTCACAGGGGCGCAGCATTTTGGAAAGTGAGGGGGGAATAGGGAATGTGTCATGTTGTTTTTGTATGCGTGCCAATGGCCGGCTAAAGAACTAAAGTGGTGACAAAGCTCTAAACACCTGTGCTTACTCACGCCAACCTTTTTAGTGTAACGCGCCCCACACACATCCTGCGTCTACCTCTGGAGCGCGTCGCCTTACCTTACTGCTGCCTCTCTCGGACTTTTCTCGGACACACATGCAACGTCTCAGCAGCTGCTGCTGCTTGTTGGAAGTTTTATTTTGAAGGGGACACACCAGGAAATGGTGAAACTACAGCGAAAGCTGCCAGTATGAAGTCAATATGACTCTCAGCAGAGTATTTCAAAAATCACTTTACTGATTTATACGGGAGAGAGAGAGGGGGGTGTGGTCGGGGAAGAAGAAGGCCGTAGACACAGATAGAGCAACGGAAAACTGTTGCGCTCATCATGATCTTTTTTATTTCTTCACTATATTGGATCTCTATATGTGTCATTTATCCAAAAATGAAATGCCAGAACTAATTGAAAATTAGGTTTTGAATCCCTCGGATTTTGATTGCACAATTACATCGTGAAATAAAGGGATTATTTGCGTATACGACTGAGGGATGTTTTATTTTGAAATAAACACACCGGGTAAACGTGTAACTAGAGTGAATGCTGCTGGTGTGACTGTCAGCAGAGTATTTCTCTATCAGTTAAAGCACAGAGACGCGAGAGAGACGCGCTGCTCTCAGAAAAAAATAGGCGAGCCTCCTGAGGTGAAGGGGATCGGCGCTGCAGACGTGCCTCCGACGCGCCTCAGCAGTGCGTCTGAGGTTGGATGTGTGCTCGCTCTACGTTGATTTCACAGTCTGTGACCAAAAGTCAGACGCAGACGCGAGGTAGACGCGCAGTAGAGGTAGGATGTGTGTGGGGCGCGTAAGAAGGTGAGTACTGGTCAGCTTTGGCTCAGTAATACGGCCCCTGTATTTGTAGAGACAGACAGACAGAGAGACAGACACATGTCGCTGCATGTTTGAGTTCCTCTGGCACCAACTGCTTTGGGACAGGTGTTCAGACTACCAATAATGTTGTAATATCAGACTTGTATTTTTTTCAGGTCAGCTAGTATGAAAGGAGGATGAATTATCCCTGCAGGCTTTTTTTCTGAGAGAGAGAGAGAGAGAGAGAGAGAGAGAGAGAGAGAGAAAATGCATATTTATGAAAGCTCTTCAATGATGTTAGGACCATTACTGTCTTTTTTATCCTGGCACATGGGTATTTATTTTTCCTTTCGGCTCGAAAATGATCTCAAACCATTCTCCCACTATTTCACTCGCCTCTCAACCCATCACCACCCAGCCTGTCTGATATATTTTCCTCTCTCGCTGCTCAAAAAAAGGACCCGAACACTTTTTTTAACCACTTTTTCTCAAATCCTGAAGCGCTTCTGCATTAGACCACCCCTCTTCAGCTACTCTCTCTAGCATGTATTTCACCTCTTTACCCCCTGAATGGATATTTTCTTCTTGAAGTATGCTTGATGCTTGAGCGACGGAGAGTTGGAAACGGCGCTTTCATTGCCCCCTCCCTCCCCCCCAGTGTAGGAAATGGATTTGGAGTAGTGGGTTGCGATAGAAACACCCCTTACCGTCTTTCAGAGAGACGTGAGAGTGGGTAGGAAAGCTTCCATTAGCTAATGCCTACTTGTGCCAGCAACCGATATGACACATCATCATCAGGGTTGAAATGAAAGAGAGAGGGAGAGAGAGACAGAGAGAGAGAGAGAGAGAGAGAGAGAGAGAGAGAGACTGTCACCCAACTGTTATTTCTAAATGGCACCTTAATGCTTAAGTTGCACATCCTTAGACCTAGGCTGGATTGAGAGTGCATGCACCAATAAGGGGTCTCTTGGATTGGTATTGTTCAAACACTTTTTAGCATTTCCCACATTCATGCTTGTGAATTTGGCGATGACACCTATACCTCGACTACCACCCGTTCCACAATGTCAACTCTACTTAGTCAAAGTCAAGTGAACTTAACTGCAGGCTGAAATGGTATGCTACACAGTATGCTAAGTAGCATATCACCATGTCAGCATCCTCAGGTTAAAATGAGTGTCACAAATATCCTGTGGTTGCTCGACTTTGGTTTGTGCCGCTAGGATTTATTTATTTTTTATTTCCCTGTGTGCTTTCTTATGTCTGTGAAGTTAGCATGTCGGCATAGCCAAGCTTCTAGCATGATGATTTTTATGTTACTAATGAACGCCCCATTTAGAATACACATAATCATTCAACTACTTTGTGTCCCATTTTAATTTTCTGTTTGTGAAGACAATAGTTATCACATGGCTATAGGACATCTGCAATGTCTTTAATTACACCCGCCGTTTCCCTTCACAGGTTCAGGTGCGCCCAGTCACCCCAGTAACCTCCATTTGTCAAGTTAGTTGGTCTCGATTATGCATTTGACATGATTTGTTTTGGGAATTTTCTTTTAGCTTTTTAAAGGTGGAGTCAGCAATTCTGGCTTCAATTGTTGTCAAAATCACTTTGTGTCAAACTCAGTGAATATAATAATAATGATAATAATACATTTTATTTATATTGCGCTCGTCTCTCACTCAGAGCGCTTTAATATGTCCTCATGACCCACTACCTGTCCGTACTGTGTGTGCGCTGGAAAAAAAAACAGTGGTAACTTAATACACAGCTCTGTAAACTGGTATGCAAAAAAAGGGTATGTAAATAAAGGGGGCCCGCCATGCAACATGCCCGTTTACAGAGCCTAGGCTGTGTATTTACACTAGATTTGTGTTAGTGTGCACACAGTACAGACAGGTAGTGGATTGTGAGGAGATACTGTATTCACTGTTTTTGACAAAAAGTGATGTTGACAGAATTAGCTGACTCCACCTTAAATTCTCTTCTTTTTCCTTTTTTTCTTCTTCTGCTTAGTCTTATTTACCCATCTTCATCTAATAATCCATCTGGTGTTAATGCTATGTCATCACAGGAGGCGGAGTTTGAAAATGACATGTCATCACTCAAAGCAGACGTCAACATCTGGCTTAACATTTTGAATGTTTTTTTTATTTTTATTTTTTTTGGGATGTCTGTTTGCGTCTGTGTCTTAACGTTCATGCTTTCTATCCACGGCAGCTTTTTCTGTGTGAATAACATTCTTCTCTCTCAATAGGGAAAGTCCCAGTGTGGGGGGGCGGGGGGGAGAGGGAAGAGTGTGCTCGATGACTTCTCATTGGCTTCTGTGTCCATATTCTCTCTATGAGCATGGCCACTGCTTTGAGTGAACACACTATAGCCTAACAAGATCCACTCCTTCATTTCCCCTCCTTGTTAAACACACACATGCTGCTTATCTAATGATTCGCTATTGGCTTGTGCTCTGGGTGATGCACTCTTACAAGACTGGGGGGGACTGACCTTTAGTTCCGTCTGATTGACAGGTATGGCTAGCCACCCTCCAATCCCAGTCATGGACCTGGCAGATCACCAGGAGCGCTTGAAAGCCAACGACAACCTCAAGTTCTCCCAGGAATATGAGGTGAGTGTCAGCCAACTCCCAGTGTTGATTTAACAATGTTGATAAATGCTGTATCACACTAGTGGTCTAGCCATGAGCGTAATATGGTGGTGGAATGTGACAGTGTGTGTGTGGGGTGGAGAGTGGAACTGAATACCAAGTGCCCAAATCATTGGAGGGACCTTCAAAAAGACTAACATGTCCTTTTGTTTTATTCAAAGTATAAGTGTCATGAATGTATTCAAATCAAGAGATTAATGGGAAATTAATGTGATTGAGTGAACTTTCTTTTTTATTGTTGTGTATTTATTTTCTTAATCGTGAGCAATGTCTGTGTACCCCATTCCAAAATGGTTTAGTCCAGCCAAGCTTTAGGACTCATCTATAAACAGCTGTTTGAGCTGAGGGATGAACAGTTCTTAGTGACTATACTACTTAACATGCTCGATGGTGTTTTGTGCGCCCAATGGAGGCTACAAGGCAGCTCTGCCTGGAAGGCCCTACCCCTAACCTTAACCAGGCAGCGCTGCCTTGAAGGCTCTGTTCGGGGCACAAAACACCAAACACCACCACTTAAATTATATTTCCCTGGTAGCCCTAATACCATCAGTAAGTATCCATGCCAACCATACAGCAGTTCACGCTTGTCAACAATGTGCCAACTGGTGGCGGTGGGCAACTGCCAAAGAAGAGTTACTTTCATGAAAAAAATTCTTCAATGGACTAACTCGGAGCTCTTAAAATCAGTCAGTGTGCCTGATTTTCGCAGCAGGCATGCTGACATGTTATAGCAGGAAACCCACTGTTGTAATTGATTGCATCGATAATGGCTGCATTCCATTTCAAGTTCCAGGACTCTGCTACTGTGTCTGCTGTCTCTTTGACTTACCGAGACATTTGAATGGAAAAAGAGACTGCCATTAATATTATTAGTAACCTGTGCTTTTCTTTGTATGACATGTTGAGAATGTCTGCTGTAAAAAAAAGTCCCATATGACTACACCAAGTGAAAATGGAAGGGGGGACAGAAAGCATCCTTAGAAATCTGCACAGAGAAAGCATAGCCGACTGACCACTGATCATTTTGACTGGATAAAAACAACACAACTGTGATTATATTTGATGTCCATGCAGTGAGCAGTACTACACTAAACAGAAAATACATTAAGGTCTGTTCACCTGCTTAAGTATAAGAAACTAATTTACGACTGGACTTCTGAGCTTTCGATCTCGACAGTTCAGCCATTTTTCCACCCATATTAATCATATAAAAATGTTAGCTGAAGTCTTACTCTGGAATGTACGGCCTCTATTATAAAAATGCAACATGGAACAAAGGTGATCATTTTATTCTTATATCATGTGAATAGGTCTAAAAATCAGTTCCTCTAAACCCTGTGGGCCTGTTGGCATTGCATTGTAGATGAGCGTATGTTAGCAGAACACTCAAAGAGCCTGAAGAAACTACACAAGCACCAGTTCCTTTCAGGGGCAATGTGTGAGATAGGAACCCGTCACCCCATTCTCTGCCCATTTCTCTCTGCCAGTCCTGTAACCGCTCCAAAATCTATGAGGTCACCCTATGGGTGGCTGCCAAGCTGCCCCATCATTATTGCAGCTTAAGTACATTGAATTCCAATTTCATAGAGCTTATTCGAAAGCAGTGGAAAGCAATTTCGTGAGCACAATGAAATAAAGATTTTTTTTTTTCATGAACAATGTTGGAAGACCACTGTTTCAACATATTTTGATAAAATATCAGGCTTACCCACGGGTGTGTCTCCGCATATTATTGTATATGCATTGCGCCAATATGCTCCTAAATACATCCTAATGTACTTCCTTAAATTGCCAAAGCAGTATTATAACGTTTGCAGTCATTAAACTGGTTTCAAAAATTAATATTAAGGCTCATTTTCTATTAGATTTATTTATTTATTTATTTATTTATTGTGCTTCAATGCAAGTGCAATGCTATTGCGTTGTCACTGTCAGTGGAGATTAAGTCATAAAAATAGTCCGTACTCATTAAAAAGCCAGCATAATATTTTCTCTGAAATGTGAAATGGAATGCTATCTTTCATGCCTTTTGTATTTTCCCCTTTGTGATATTGCATTTTATAGTTCATTTATTGGTGATGAGGGACCATTATCAATCTCTGCTTCACAAAGCTGAAAGAGGGGCTCGGATAGCACATTCTCTTGAACTAGTCTCCAGTGTGGCATTCTAGTATATGTCGTAGAAGCCCTAGAAATCTAACAGGGAAAAGACAATGGAACTAAAGTTTTTCCTCTGTGGCCAATTCAGAAGTCATTTTTTTGTATGTAGTATTTATGTCATGCCGAGGACAACACAAAGTGAACTATTCACAAGTTTCCATCCACAAACTGCTCTCTGTCACTTCAATTATAAAATGTGCGGAACAAAATTGTCTGCTTGGATTCCATTGTACGTCGACCACCAAAATATACTGAGAGGCCTGAATAGAATCACCTTAAATGAACCGAGGAAATAATAAAAGTCTTGGGTTAGACTACGACGAAAAAAATCCAGCTTTCAGTCAGAGAGCAGTGATTTACCTTGGACTCCATAACCTCAATTACCTTTATTTCTTTTAAAAGAACACAAAGTATGTATTGGAGTGGGTCAGAAGTCAATTTAAGTGTTGTGTTTGAGCAATGGAACTACTGTCATGTTGTGCAATCATATTCCATTGTAACATGTTATTTTTTCTTCTATCTCCCAGTCCATCGACCCCGGTCAGCAGTTCACATGGGAGCACTCTAACCTGGAGGTCAACAAACCAAAGAACAGATATGCTAATGTGATTGCCTACGACCATTCCAGAGTGTTGCTGTCCGCTATTGACGGTAGGGCCGCCCACTAACATCTTCCCTCACAGCTGCTGTATCGACTATTAAGAAAACCTGTGTATCTTGATCTATCAGACCTTAGGAGCTCCTATGCAGCCGTTACTGAACTATAGTTAGAGATGAAAGATTGTTTATCAGCATCTCTTTTCTGAGCTTAACCCATACCGTGAAAGACCCACAATGAATATACTGGAAGATAAACTAGGGAAGTGCATACTCATTTTGCATTACAGATCATGTGTTTGTGGGTATGCGTTCCTTAAGAGATCTGATGTAAATGTGCATTTTACCCATTTGCTACATGGTTGAATCTGACAAACAATACAGCAAAAAAACAAGGTTATGATAGAGTGTTTAGATTACACCGGCAAGAGTGACACAGATCGACAAGCCTTTGCTGATTGCATCTTTTGGACAAGATTTGTTTAAAGATGTGGTTACAGCGCTCTGAACAATAAAAGGTCAACCAGTATGCACTGTGCACTTGTTCATGGTTTATCAACATTAAGATGGGTCTCCAGTGTCACGTGAGACACCCAAGGTATGAGGAAAAACAATGTTCTCATCCTAATTCTTTTTTTTCAAGTATTACATCTACATATTTCAGAAATCCTTTGTTCAAAAACCCTGGTCAGATTTTGTTCTCACCATAGGACGTCATAAGGGGAGAAGGGCTGGGCTTAAATGTACAGGCTATAGCTACAACGGAGCATTTCAGACAGAGGCTGATCGGAGATTTAGCAATGGCACTTTGAGAAATGTAAATGTTGGAAACGACATTAAATTACAATTTTGAAATTGTAAAACTAAAACATTAGCATAATATGTGACCTTTATGGTCCAGCCTTGTGGGCTAGATAGTGGTAACATTTTATTTGTCTCATTATCGCTTGAGACCATCTCAAACCTGACTCAAACCACTCCTTCTCCGTATAGATGTGGTGCACTGTAACAGTAACAAAAGGCCATTTTGAAATGGCTAGTTAAGTGCTTGTTTTTGTCACACCGGTTTATTGGATTTAACACAACTGCACATACACACACTACAACTATTAATTAACCATTTCCATTGAGCTGTTCCAACCGAGAGCATCGGGAAGGATAAACAAAGTAGAAAAAATGGCTAATGTGACAAAGACAGACAGTTACAGACTTGGAGAGCCCTTTTCTTTACAGTCTCTCAGAAACAACACAAAGCTTGAGTGTTGATGGAAGTCCATTAGCCAGGCGTTACTCTAAACACATCTGCACAGCCACATCGGGGGCCTTTGTGCTTATAAGGCGAGCGGGTAGTTCTCAGCCAGGGATACGTGAGGGACATCCTCTATTCCTCCCAGAGCTTAAACAAAGCCGTTTGGCAAGCGACGCGCCTATTGTTTACTCCGAGTGAGTTCTTTGAATAAAAAAGGGGGATTTGGGATTTGACATCAGAATTTGAAAGACAGCTAACAGCACTTTCAGAACTTATTGATGCTGGGAAGGATGAGTAAAATCTTTCCCAATATGGGCGCTGTGATTCTTGAGTATTTAACATCGTTGTGACATCACTGAATTTTGCGCTACTTTTTGACAAATGACATGGCACAAGAGGTGCCAAGGCAGGGTAAAAAAATATGGCTAAGGAGAAGTACACTGGTATCCAAAGTGAATCCATAACACTTTCCCTGGCTTTCAATCTGCCACGTTGTAGAGTTTCTGTTTCAATTAGTATTTATGAGTTTAATTAGCTTTTACAAAATGGTTGTTTATTGAAAAATCTAAAAGCTATGCATAGATTGAACATCATCACAGTAATGTTTCAACCCTTAAAATCTCTCTGCATTCCCTTTGTGATGACTACGCACTGAACAGCGGTGTAGTAATGTTTATTTCTCACTAAGCGTACGGACAAGAGCGAAAACGGTAGAATGTATACAAATCCTGAGTGACAGAAGAATGCATAAAGGCAAAATCCATTTGCAAATGTGAGAGTACACACAATGCGCTTGATTCTCATTAAAACCGCAGCAATGGCTCTTTTTTTTTTTGCTTTTGCTTTTTTTCAATTTGAACATTGCACAACGGCTTAATTGTATTTATCCCTTGTCCATCAAGTAAATATGCAGCCGCCTTGCCCATGTGGACAACTTCAACAGCAAAAGAGAGGAGGAGGGGGGATATAAAAAATATATATATTATAAAAAAACAATGCGATTTGAATGTGTTTATATTCCATTTTCTTTTTTACTTCACTCCTTACCTAGGAGTAAGAAGGGAGTCCAGGGGAGAAAAAAGCAGTTGGTATAGTGAGGGGATTCTCTGATACGTGGCGCCCATGCAGATGAGACTTATCTCGGCTGCCCATGTGTGCACCGAGCCCCTAAACTGCCTGTCCTAAAGCATTGACTAGCTGTCAGCTCTGTCTCTTTCGCCTGGATTTTTCAAAAAAAAAGGGGCTGCTGCTGTGCCTTTCATTTAATGTAGGCAAAAGGAAAGGAGGGAGGGATGGATGGAGGGAGGGAGGGGGAATTGTTTTTCTAGTTTTGTGTTGTGTTTGCGGTAAACTTTTTGAACAACCAAGCTTTATCTGTAAAGTGGTGGTTGCAGATAGGAAAAGAACGACACAACATCTGTGGATTTGAATGTGTCGTTGATGGAAAAATACAAATCCCATATAGACTGTTACAATGGTTCAAAATGTGACTGTTGAATGCCATTTTATTTCCAATTTATTTGAATACTTTAATAGAGAAAAACTTGACGATAACCTTACCGTATGTGCAGAATCTGAATGATCTCAAATAACTGAAGGACAACTCTTTGATTTAGGAAGCAACAGATTCCACTGTTTGGTGACATTTATTTTTCGTGTTTGGACGAACAAAGTAAAGCATTTTATTTGAGATATATCGCTCAAATATTGTCTCAACTCAAATGTCCCTTTCGCGTGCAACACAATGGTGCCTCACAAAAAGCCAATCCCTTGTGTATTATATTTTGCATACAAACTCAGCTTGACAACACACATCCTCTCTTTTTATAGGTATACCTGGAAGTGACTATATCAATTCAAACTACATTGACGGCTACAGGAAGCAGAATGCCTACATTGCCACACAAGGCTCTCTGCCCGAGACCTTTGGTGAGTTCTGGAGGATGGTCTGGGAACAGCGCAGCGCCATCGTCGTCATGATGACCAAGCTAGAGGAGAGGTCCAGGGTAAGGGACAGAAATACACACATACAGACACCACTGCATTTTAAATTCAAATTCAAAAAGGGCTTTATTTGGCATGAAAGACTTAAAAAACAATATTGCCAAAGCAAAGCATCACGTATAATTCAGTAAGTCCAAAGATTCAAACACTACACAATATGAACGATATAATACATTATGAACATTATTAGTTATATACAGTGTGTGTGTGTGTGTGTGTGTGACATTTACTGAGTGCTCTCTATCCCTCATATAAGTTGTATTTGAATAGATTTACAAGGTTGTTTTATTTTTAAGTGTTTGGAGTGTATGACCAAAAACGACAAAAAAATAATTTCTTGTATTAGTTTTTTCAGAAATGTTTGAATGAATAGCGCTGGATTATAGTCAGTGATACAACCATTCCAAGACAAGAATAAAAAAAAACGTCATTGCCCAGCTGTGCCCACTCACTACTCCATTAACGTTGACATCATCAAAGTCTCCTTTCTCCCTCTCAACCTACAGTGCATACTCCATATGCTGCTGACCTTCACATTTGTCTGCCCTTTTGCTAAGAGCCATGGCCTAAGTGTTAAAGAGGGGTGCTCACATGCCCACTCAATACAGAGAGCAGTTTCCACAATAGCAAATAAAACTCATTTGGCTGCTTTTCAACATTGTAGGCACTGTAAAATTGTTCAATTAAATCTCAGTCAGGTGTCAATGGCACTATCTTCATGCTTTGTAATAAGAGTGCTTATTAGCTATGCCACACATGCTCCCCGTGAGACCCCGTTCCCCCCAAACCCTGATTCTGCCATACCATCATCTTGTCTTGACATATGTTAGTACATTACGTGCTTTAGTTGCTGCCAACAGGCTCTGCTCCATCATATTATTCAGTCATATCATTCAAAGTGAAAGCACTTAAGCCTGTCCTTGTATGTTTTTTTTTTGTATGTACAAAAGCTTGAAGCATTTGCAAGTAAAAGCTATAATGATGAATCATTTGTATTACTCCTGGACCAACAGTTCATTGGTGTCAATGTTAGAACAGCTGCTAATGAAATTAAAATGTGATGACGGTACACTTGTAAGGCATTTTGAATGTAACATTGGTACAACTGGTGTCCAGTAATGTTACTTTACCAGGCGTAACACAGCAACGAGGCAACAGGATTGGTTGAGCGTGATGACATTTCGTGTTCAACATACTGATATTATGTAGAAACACAATATGAAGAAAAACTATTGAATTAGAACCCCGAGTTATTTCCTCCTCAGCACCAATTGCGCTTTTCCCTTTTGTCAGCCCAACAGCAATGCTTATAATAGAACAGTGTTTTATTGGCCGTTAACTGGGAAACAAAGCTCTCCACTCAAATAGCAATAAAGCCCAGACCTTTTTAATATGATTGGAAACTCTGGGTACTTTTTTTTTGTGGTAATTATAAAGTATGTCAGGACAATTAATAGCAACATTGCTTCTCTACAAATATCTCCGGCCATTTCAATTGAGTATGAAATCAAAGCTATTCAGCAGGAATGAGGGGGATCGTGAATATTTATTTTGCCATTATTTTTGACTTTGTTTGATACATTTGTACTACAGAGGACGAAACGATTACACAAATGCACCGGAGCTCGTCTGTTCTATCAATATAAGGGCAGGGATTGTTACACATATTCCTATTGGAAGCTCTGTTATCCCTGCAACCATCAGGTTACTGACTGATGACAAGAGTATGGAGTAGTGTTTGTTGGACTGCTCTTGATATATGTTTATGTCTACCTCATACTTATATTTATAGTATTTATTAAATGATTTTTTTTTACTGTGGAACTGTGAACTAAATTGCCCTTCGTGGGATAAATAAAGTTTTTCTAAATTCAGATTCTGATTCTGATGGGATATTTGTTTTCTCCAACTGCAGGTGAAATGTGACCAGTACTGGCCTTCACGAGCGACAGAGACGTACGGCCTCATCCAAGTGACACTGCTAGACACAGTAGAGCTGGCCACATACTGTGTCCGGACATTTGCACTTTTTAAAGTAAGAAGTTCCTTACCTGTTCTTTACTAGCAAATAGGTATACCGCAGTTTGAAAAAGTCATGGTTTCAAAATCGCTATTATTTTCCGCCATACCGTTCTTAGCCCCACCCCCACAGAATGCTCAAAATATTCCTGTATTATAAGTTTTACTAAAAGAGAAATGCGTATAAAGTGAGCATGTCTCTAAAAAAAACGTGTTGAGCTGCTCACATGAAGGACTGCTTTTATTTATTTATTTTTCAGAAAGATAGTAGTTATTGTATTATGTTATTTATCTTTCAGAAAGATAGTAGTTATTGTATTATGTTATCATACACCTTTATTAATGGTCAGAATATTCTATTTGTTATTTAAAGCTGCATCAAGGAACTTTTAATTTTTGTTCATTATTGCACCCCCTTTGGACAAAAGCGGTAGTGTTTTTACATAGCCAACTGTTGTTCCTGGGTTAGCGTCCCCATGACAAAGTCATGAAGAAAAACTATATCAAAATAGCATTCTTTGCACTGATGATCTCGCTAGCTGTTACATGTTTCAGAAACATAAAAAAGTTCCTCGTAGCACCTTTAACAAATACAAACATTTAGCAGGAGGAAATCTTTTTTAGTTTTTGTTTACCCAGACATTTCAAAATAGCACATTTGAGAGCTGTAATCGCAATACCATGCTACCTTGAAACCGTGGTATTTTTCCTTAAAGGAATACTTCACCCATATGGAACCGGCATTCTATCATTATTAAAAATTATAATATAATGAATGAGGTTTTTCTTCCCTCAGTCTTCCCTTGCCCATCTGTCCTTTTAATCCTAACCCTACATTTTCAAAATGTAGGGTGAGACAGTGAGACCATAAAACACTCTTTCTGCCTTTTCTCAGGCTAGGATGAACCGATTTCTAAAAAAAATTTGCACATTTATACTTCATAGGATCTCAGAGTTTAATACACCTTCATATTCCCATCGGTGAAGTAGGTCTTTAAGGTTATCATACCGTCATAATATCATACCGGCCCCATGCCTACTAGCAACTCACAAAACGACTATCAAATTGTGTTATTCACTTTAATTTTTTTCTCTCTACCTTATACGCATTCAGAATGGCTCCAGTGAGAAGAGAGAGGTGAGGCAGTTCCAGTTCACGGCCTGGCCGGACCACGGAGTACCCGAGCACCCCACTCCGTTTCTGGCCTTTTTGAGAAGGGTTAAAGCGTGCAATCCCCCGGACGCAGGGCCCATGGTGGTTCACTGCAGGTAAGAAACAAGACCAAGCATGAAATCCATTTTGAATCTCTCCATTTGCTTTTAATAAATATACGAATACATGCAGTATGGTAACATTTTGAACGTATACATACCATAATGAAACTTTGCCATTTGAATACTGATATTGAAATGATAATTTTTTTGTGTGAGTTTTTTTCAGCCATGTTTGAATAGATATGCAAATATGACAATATCTTAATTGTACAACATATCTGCATCTCTTTAAAAACCAACGATCTAGATGTTGGATAAAGCCAGAGCTAAAATATGTTGTAATTTTCACAATTATCACAGAACATATTTTGGATACAGCCTTTTTTCATTTTATAAATCCAAAAAAAACTATGACGTTTGCTTTTTAAGAAAATGTATAATACATCAGACGATTGGCAGCATATGAAGATGTATAACCTTCAGAATAGTGCTTAAAATGATCATGGAAAATATAATGGATATCAGTGTAGCGTGTTACTCGTATTACTATGCTGTATTTACTAATGTTGAGATAATGGCCCGCTAAAGATGGTTGTATAGAAGAAATATACAGATGCAAACAGACCAGGTATAGCAAATATACCTCAATGTACATTTGATTTAAACTAGTATGAAAGTATGAACGAGATAGGAAAATGTTGTCTAGGGAACATTTCATGGGCAGTAAATATGGCTTTACTGCCTTTCACACTTCTGAGGGTGTTTATAAGATCACAGCACAAACAGTTCTAGTGTCATTGCCCTCAGCCTACTTAACACACACACACACTGGCACACTTACGCACGTCGCAGACCCGTCATGTTCTTTGCCACTGCACTAAAATGTCACACGTCAGCAGCCCTCAAGCCTTATCCCTTGGGTTATTGCATCTGAAACAAATACATCTTTGACGCCGACTTCAATTCCCTGCGCTACATAAGCGTTTTGACTTCCCCAACAGAAAGGCCCAGGCATATAACACAGGCTCCTCTAAACCCCAAGAAGTCAAGTCAAGCTCGGGGGGAAAAGCAAGTGACTGACTAAAAAAAATGAAGCAACAGCGATAGTTAATGTAATAGATACAAACTGGTGTCACAAAAATGTCAGAAAAGCGAAGGAGGATTACTGAAGAATTGGAAATACCACATGCTGGAGTTAATTAGAGCTAGTTGCCGAAATGGCTTCAAATTGAAAATCTGAACTTTTTTTTTTTTTTTACAATGACACATAATGCAGGAATTAGTGTCATTCTTGCAGATGGGACTTTTTAATTCCTCTCCGGCTCCCCTCTATCTGATACTGTCATTTCCAAACTCCAAATCCCTTCAGAGGCCTTTCCGACCCCCCACTACTACTTCGTTTTCGACCATGATTTTAAATAAAGACATCTTTTGTATTGTGCCGCTTGCAAAAAAATAATGTTAGGAGTGATTTATGCTTAAGCAGAGATGTGGATAGAAATATCTTGTGCTGTTGATTTGAATCTTTTTATTCATTTGGTGAAGCCATTAATGCACATCAGAAGAAAGGCCTATATATAAGAAAAAAACTACTTTTGTTTTTCTTTAAATAAGAGGTTTTCTCTTGAGCAGTTGATTAATCAGTTGGTGCATACAAACAATTATACAGCCTAGCATATATCAGTCAAAGTCAAAATTATTTCTATAGCACATTTAAAAACAACATCAGTTGTACAAGATACAATACGAAATAACATATAAGATACATGGAAAAAAAAGTTAGGAGTGTCAAAGTCTCAACTTGTGTTAAAGGCCAATGCAACAAAAGTAAGTCTTTAGCAACGTATTACACTGTTCAACTTTACAGGGATCAGCCCTAACCCTACGTCCATTCTGCACTGGGCATAAAGGCATAACAAAGAACCAGCAGGGCTCTGGATTGGTTTATTGAGAATGAGGTTTAAAAACAAATTGTAACTGTTTAGAAACTGCTCTGTGATTCACCAATGTTTCATAGTCATAATTATCTCCTACAATGAAGCCGACAAATCCTCAGATGTAACCACCTCATCATTTACATTCTATCAGTATTGCTTCACATACTGAGATGTTTACACTGTTAAACTACACTTAATATATAACCACAGTACTGTATATATGTCTGATTCCAATAGTCCGAAGAATTTCATGTAGACAAGATTGCATTTTGATGAGGCAGATTAAGAAAAAAAAAAGGGGTGGTGAACCGCGTCTGAGACTTTAGCTTTGTGAGCTGGTAGGAAATATTTCCAGTAGATTGTACACAGCCAGCAAGTTAACAGAAGGGCGTTGTATATATGTCATGGTTTATAGTTGATCTTATTTAAATAATCTCAATGTAACTTGTCAAAAGATCCACACTTGTATTTACGTATTAATTTAATTGCGTCAGTGTACATGTTAAATATCCAGACAATCTCTCACACAACTGCAACAAAGCTAACGATAAACTTATGGCCTTTTTTCAAACTCAATATTTTGCTTTGATCATGCTCGACATAGATTAAAGGTTAAGTGTGAGGTTCTACCACAGGGGAATCTTGCAACAAGAATACAAAATGCATTCATGTGTTTTCACTGTGAGCGCTATAGCACTTCTGACCAAGGTGAAATCACAGCACGTCTTGGAAAAAAATTCTGCCTCCCACGGACATTGTGGCATGTTTCCTGCTCTCCTAGTTCCAATAGGTCAGGGAATGTTTTTGCTCTTTTAGCTAAAGGGCTAGCAAGACATTGTGCGGTGGACGGAAGAGGTCAAAAAGGACGTGATTGAATGTCATGGAGATCACTGGTTCTCTCCCAGTCACTCGGAAAGGGAACATTTATGAAGGAAAATGTTCTCCCTTTTCTATTTCCTGTTCAATTACTGTTATGTATGTTATTGTGGTAGCCAGCACAAGATGTGGAATGTAGTCCACTCACCCAACAGATTTCACTTTGGTTAGCTCTGAAAGACGGAGCTGTGTATTTACCTTATTTTGGTAAATTCTTTGTTTGAAATTTCAAGCATAAGTGAACATACTGCATAAGAATGGAATATATGACTGCGTATTACAAGCCATCTTGCAAATGTATGACTTAAATAATGCCAGGCAATATTGAATTGGTTTTCAATTTTAGTTTGTTTAGTCTATGGAAGCACTACATTAAACAATGCAACACCCACCTCTATTAAGGGGTGTGGTCAAACCCATAGTATTTTCGGACCAGCCACTGTACCATCAAGATTGGACTAGCCTTACCCAACTCATTTCCATCTTACCAAATAGTTGCCATACTCCTTTCAGAGTGAAAAACAAAAGAAGTGATTCTAATACAGGGCTGCAAAGGGATTACCCTGCGAACAATGTCACACCCTCTGTCGTCAAGGCATAGTCTGATACAAAAAGAATAGCCCTACTGTTGTTGGCATGTCTCAATTGACAAGAATCAGCAGTCAACACTGTCCAATAGTCTTGCAAAGGAATGCGGCAAGACCTACAAAGTCCAGTAAGTTAGCAAAGCTGTGTTTGAAAGAAACAAAATTCCTGGAAATGATTAACTTTTTTTTTCGTTTTGAAAAAGTATTAATGAACGCCTTAAAGGACTTAAATTATTATTGGCTCCATTTACAGCAATGCAGTCGAGTGAATGTGTGTGGAGAAAAAAATGGTGACAGTTTAGCTGACGGCAAGAGATTTGGTAACAATACGTATGTAATTGCTCTCTCATAGCAGCTCGAGCTTTATCTTTTCCGGGACTCATTGCAGCTGTATTTTCTCTCCCATCCCCTATTCCCTAAACTCCCGGAGAAGAATGCTATAGTCTGACACGTAATGTGTGTCGACCGTCCAAAGGCAGCTGGTCTTCTTGACTGGCTGAAAAGAGGCAGAATCAGGTCATTAGTGCAGTCAGTCCACCAAGCGCCCCCTTCAAATCAACTGCCATATGTACCTATGACGGCTTTCTGCACCATACTCTCACATACACACACATACAGTCAATAAGTCAATAAAGGAATATTGCATTAAGTTCATAGCACTTCCTTGTCTCACATTTAAGTAAGATTGTGGTAAAAAATACATGTTCCTGGTGCTTAGTATATACGAAAAAGTATGCCTACCATAGAAGACTCTGAACAACTTTGAAAAGACTGAAGTCCGACAGCATCTCATATCAAAAGGCAATGTGTCATAAGTCAGTGAGTTTTTTTTTTTCTCGGACCCGAAATGAGGGATGAAGTGCTAATGTTGCGCAGTTGTCTGCTTGGTTCTCTAGCGGAGTCTGCCAAGTATAGTGTCCGCAAAAAGTGCCTCATAGGCGGGCACTGACTGCACGTAATGCCCCCACTACTTCCTCCTGTTTGGTGCTGAAGAAAGTGTACCCATTGGCTTATGACAATGTCCATGTCATTTAATTTAACGTTTTGCATGAGCCAAGACTAAAAACATATGATAATATAACACTCGTTTGCTTTAATTTCAAGACGAGAGAAAAAAAATGACTTAAGCTCGGATGACCACTTTACACCAAACGATTGAGATGATGAGCGTGCTCATGATTGTATTCCAACATTGGAACAATGTGTCTGCAACAGTGAAATGGTGTGAGAAGTGGTTGGGTGTAAGGTCGGCATAACTTGTGAACGACACAACTTCCCCAATAACTTGCAGCATGTCTCCCTGCACAACTCCCCCTCCCTCCATTCCTCATCTTCCCCTGTCTCCGTCTCTCTCGCTCCAGCGCTGTCACTCTGTCACTTGCTCTCTCGCAGGTCATCACTCTGGCGCATTCTGGTCCAAACTGTAAAATCTTATCTGATTGGAAACAGCTGGGGCAAAAGAGAGAAACCTCTCTGCACTCCCCCCCCCCCCCCTCGCCCAAGGGCTGAGGTGTTCTCAGAACGTGGAAGCTATTCATTCTGCAAATATCCCCGAGACACTTTCGCATTTATTTTGCTGCACCGCGCATTCTCTCCTTGACTCTCCACACACAAGCACATTTTGTAATCAAGCCCCAAAGCTGTGGAAGAGTTTTGTACAAAGAAAAAAAAAGAAAAAGTTCAGCCTCATTCAGCCAATGTCAGCCATTTTGAAAGTGATCGTCAGATAATTTGTTAAAGCCAACGACTCCCCCATATGTGTCTTTATTTCATTTTGCAGCACGGTTCCAGTGCAGCATGGCACATTAGGCAGACTTGGCCCGAGGGGGGACTAACTTTACTCCCTCTTGAGTTTTCTTTTTCCCCCTCCTCGGAGCAAATGAGAAAACAAATGCTCCGTCAGAAGGAAGAGAGCACGAGAGCATGGTTCACACCTCATAGGCATGTCAGCTTAATGGATTGAATAACCTATTTACTTTACTGGAGAGTGCAGAGCGCAAAAGGACCTTTCTTGTCGACGCTGCGTTTTGCGGGAGTTTGGGGCGGGGAAAGTTAACAAACAAGATTCAACACCACTGTGTCAGCACAGTCATGTTTTAAGAACATAATAGACCTGACTACATATGAACAAATACACCTGTAGTAACCTTCAGAATAGTGCTAAGAATGATTCAGGAAAGTGTAGTTGATTTAAGTGCTTTAGTAGTAGAGATGTTTGGTTCAGAGAATTGGAAAATGGTAATGTTGAGATAATGGCAGTTAAAGATGGTTGTATAAGTGATATATACACATAGACACAAACAGACACGGTTTAGTCAAATACACCCCTAAATGTACATTTTGGTACTTTTAATGTACTAGATTAGTATGAAAGAACATCCCAAAAACATTGACCAGTGCTTGTTTCGCCTTAAAATATATAATGTGGAACAGCGAACGTTTGTCTAGCAGGTGTTAGGCTAGCGAGAAGAAAAAGCGTAAAACATTTTCCATTTTGTTTGTCAAAGTGCTTTTTTTTCACCTGTCCATCTTTCCCCACACTAATGTAAAAAATGTGCCAATGTGAATCTTAATGAAGAGGCCTGCCCTTTCAATGCCTCCTCTTTCTGAAGCTCTTATGCCATTCGGGTGCAGTGTGTTAAGCTAATGGCATTAATTGAAGTCAGCTGCACTTCTCAGAAAGTTGCTCGGCACAATAACGAAAAACCCTCCAAAAGAATAGCATATATTCTCTAACAATTGGTGTCTGTGCGTCTACATTTGTGTGCGCATTTGTTGTAGTGGCACTTTTTCAGGGAGCGCTTTAGATAAAGGTTAAATGTTGTTGCTGTTGCACAAGTGATTAGTGCTGATGGGCTGGAGAGCACAGGTGGGGTGCAGAGGGGAAGAGACTAGATTGCAAAGCCAGCAGTGAGCCCCGCTGAAAGGCTGTGACTGCCTGTCCCCTCTTCTACCACACAGTGCCACTTCACGTTTAATTACACTCCGAGCCAAATGCTTCTGTCCTACAGTTGCAAGCCTGGCACAGAGTTTACCTCATCCCTATATGAGCGAGAGAGAGAGAGAGTCTGTCAAGAACTTGCCAAAGACACCTATCCTTCCACTGGACTTCACCTAACTTCTGAATGAATAAAAGTATTTTCTTTTTAAGTGTCATACCACACAAATTGCCCATACCAAGCAGGATTACATAGACCACCACAATACATTATATATAATCTAGTACATCCAACACGGAATAAACTGAAACTAAATATAAATTGACATCTTTCTCTCAGCCCAAGCAATTGCATATACAGTATTTACAAATAGCCAAAGCTAACATAACTGTTACCCGCATATAATAAACTACCTTTATATCGTCTTTCTTGGACAACCTTGGTCTCAATCCATGGTGACATGAACAATACCAATGAAAATCAAACACATTTTATTATTTCATTGAGCTCACTAAAGTGTATTTCTGACTTTACCTGAGCACCTAGAGACCTATTTATCGTGTGCATAATTAACGTTTCTTGTAAAACAACAAAAGAATGCCATCCAATAACATTAACATTATTGTCAGTTCTGATATATGCAAGACATACATCAGAATCAAAATGGTGTTTATCTCTGACCCACAGTGCAGTTAGAACGATACATTTTGTGTATATACTGTATATATAGAGTTAAATAAGATAAACAAGATAGACATTAACAACATTTACATAAGATCAATTCTAAATACTAAGGAGTGCAAAGGAATGTTCTGTGTGATATAAAACAGTATGTATACAATAGAATAGAAAGTAAAAAAATAGATAAGTTCAAATGAAATGTGCAATGTGATGAAAAATATTTACAATGTGCACTATGCAATTATTCCTCTTTATCTTGTTTCCCTTTTTCCCACAGTGCCGGGGTTGGGCGCACGGGCTGCTTCATTGTGATCGATGCCATGATGGAAAGGATCAAGCACGAGAAGACGGTGGACATCTATGGCCATGTGACGCTAATGCGTGCCCAGCGCAACTACATGGTGCAGACAGAGGACCAGTACGTCTTCATACACGACGCGCTGCAGGAGGCCGTCAACTGCGGCACCACCGAAGTGCCCGCCAGAAACCTATTCGCCTACATCCAGAAACTGACGCAGATAGAGGGCGGAGAGAACGTCACCGGCATGGAACTTGAGTTTAAGGTATATAGGCTACAGACTTTTCTTTTTACTTAAGCTAAGGTTGATGTCAAAAAAAATCTTCTTAAAATGTTTTGCTTTTAGATTCCTGCAGCATAACATGGATATTGCAGATTACACCTGACATACCGTTTTACAACAACAACCAACTTGCCATATGTAGCATAATGTACTTTGGCCCCATGTTCCATATCACATTTGGCGTTTTTTTTTTTTCATTATATGGTACTTACTCTACTCTACTCTACTCGCAAACACACTAAACTATGTGTAGTTGGTTGTCATAGCGCTGCTAACTTTAGCAGGTTTGCGTTTCTACTCTGATTTTTTGCACATTTTGCTTATGGATGAGGTAACTTAGAAGAAAGTACAACATACACTTGAGAGACCGCAAGCTCCGAAATTGCGCCTGCAACAGTAGCTCGGCTGTTTGTTGTGCAGGACAGGGTGCCGCCCACTTATGACGCACTGACCAATCAGTGGTCTGCAGTGTTTTTCACGTCACCATTAAGACCTTGTTCCTGGAACCTACACGGAGTAGGAACCAAATAAGTAGGTACCAGGTAGCAGGGACTTTTTCATAGTGGAAAGCCAAAAAAAGTAGAGCAGAGTAGAGTAGAGTAGATACCATGCAGTGTAAATGGTCTATTAAGGCCCCCAGTGTCATTGATTGGCTATTCTCTTATTCAGTTCCCATTATGCCCTCCAGACAGCATGGGGCCTGTGGTCGCTTGCGTAACCCAATAGGATAAATTGTCCATTTCTGGTTCCCCCTTTTCTCATGGCTGGCTAACATTGGGTTTACATGAAAACGCCAAACACAGGTTTTCCCCCCACCACAGAACCATTGCCTGGGGAACTTGAGCAATATACTTTGAATTTACAATGAAAAGCCCCACCAGCCCCCTTGCAGTCAGTGATGTCACTGCATGCATTGCATTGCCTTGCTTGTCACGCATACAGTGCGTTCTCGGCTCTGTGATGGATGCTGATTCCACTAACAGATGATAAACAAGGTTAGATTACAGTGCACTGCTGTCCACTCTGGGCTCGCCTTGCTATCCATTTCCCTGTCTTTTCATCATAACAATCTCTTTTTGTTCCTGCAAAAGGAAAGCCATTTTTATACTTTGTTATGTGAAATAGAATATAACCACAGGCCACCATGAGCCATTATAGCGTTGATTTCCTTACCCACTATGTATAGCTTATTATTTTTGGATTCCTTTCTACTCTCATGCGACTAGGACAGAATTCGAAGGCATGCGATTGGTCATAGTACTCAGGTCTTTATCATGGTCTGTCCACCATGGAGTTACCTGGCACCAGTACGCTCAAATATACTTGTTTTCTCTCCGTCTCAATGCAGCGATTAGCTAACACGAAAGCCCATACGTCGCGATTCATCAGTGCCAATCTCCCCTGCAACAAGTTCAAGAACCGCCTTGTCAACATAATGCCATACGAGTCCACACGAGTGTGTCTTCAGCCCATTCGAGGAGTGGAGGGCTCCGACTACATCAATGCCAGTTTCATTGATGGGTACAGGTGAGTGCTAACATACTCTGACAACCATTAACAGTCAGATGAACAGCGTATAAGTTCATTGGACTCATTATTATTATTAGAATTTAAAGATAGAGTCTGCGATTCTTAAAATCAGTGAATAACACCTCACGATCCGCCACCTGTTCGTAATATATGTGTGTGCTAAAACAAGTCTGATGTTAAAACACAGCCTAGGCTCTGTAAACTGGTATTCAAACACATGATATAGAGGGAGGCCCACCATAGCTAGCAACATGCCAGTTTACATAGCCTAGGCTGTGTTTTTTCACTGCATTCTTTTTTTAAGTCCACAAACAGGACGGACAAGTTCTTAGGAGATATTCACTGATTTTGACAAAAACAGATTTAGTCAAGAAACATTCTTAAGAATGGCTTACTCCACCTTTAATATCAACTGTGAAGAGTGAGACAATGTATATAATTGAGAGCCATTGTCAATAATTGCCTCTTTAAACATCTTCAAACAGTTTCACAAGTTCAAATGTATGTCCATGCTGATTGTATGGTCACACCTGACGTGATGAATGCATTCCCACAGGCAACAGAAAGCCTATGTCGCCACACAGGGGCCGCTGGCAGAGACCACGGAAGACTTCTGGAGAATGCTCTGGGAACACAACTCTACGATTGTCGTTATGCTCACCAAGCTCCGAGAAATGGGCAGGGTATGCACACGCTTTCCTTTCTTCCCCCTTTTTTTTGGCACTCATGCCGACTACAGAATACAAAAGCACATGTCACAAAAGGGGTTTTATATGAAATACCATACACCGATTCAGCCGTGAGAATGTAAGATTTTTTTCAAACAGGCGATACAGTTTGAATTGAACGCAAAAACATTCTGGGAATGAACACAATGGAGCTAGTGTATGAAGAGAATGCTGTGGCTTATTGTTGTGTGCTATTTTCTTTTTACTCCCTACAGGAAAAATGCCACCAGTACTGGCCAGCAGAGAGGTCGGCCAGATACCAGTACTTTGTGGTGGACCCCATGGCCGAGTATAACATGCCCCAGTATATCCTGAGGGAATTCAAAGTGACCGATGCCAGGGTAAGCAGACACCCATCCGTAGAACAAAGTTGAGCGATCAAAATGTTGACATTGTGTGAATGGAGCTCTAGATATCATCATGAAACGTTGCTAGTTGATTACTTACATTGAGACAATAATGTTTTTGTATTACAATTGTTTTAGAGATGTTGAAATAAGTATAAGAGCAATGGGAAATAATTATATGAATATTTTCATCTTCACAAAAGTCTAGATGTTGGATAAAGCCGGAGTTAAAATCTCTCAAAATGAGATTCCAAAAGACATGTTATGGAAGCAACATAGCTTTAGATCTCAAAATTGAGCAGTGCTTGAAAAAAAACAGTTACAAAAATGTGTATTGCCTGCAGACAGTGTAATTTTTTACTTAAAAAAAAAAAGTTTCAACACATTGCATCTTCATGGTTTTACTTACCAAGAAATAAGATTTAAATGACAGTGGTGAAGATGATGGAGGGTGAACACTGACCAGATGTATAATTGGAGTAGCCATTAGCTCAAAATTCTGGCATTACATCAAGTATTTGTTTATACCAAATCATGGCCTTTAAGAGTAACCCGAGCATTGAATATATATTTGTGGGAATTATGACACATGTCAATGTGTTAAAACAAATGTGGCGCCGGAGGCACTGAGCTGCCAGAGTTTTTTAATTCCATCAAAGGCTTGCATAGATAAATGGCAGACTCCCTTCTTTGTAGTGCATTTTTTACATTGTCTCTTCAATGGGATTGCACTCCTTATCAAGGGGATTCAATATCACTTAAGTAATGCACACCCTCAAAGTGGATCCTCCGAGCCCGCTGTCGAGGCACATCAAAGGAATTAGCATCTTCAGTATTCATGTTTAAATACATACAGGTAAAAAAATGGCAGGCATCTTTAATAACAAAGACATTTTTTTCCTCTGATGCTTTAAACTTGGCATAGAGCTATAGATTTTTTTTTGTAAAATCCACAAAAGCGTGGATCATTATGATGGAAATGGCCACGGAACCAACTGCCATGGGTTGGCCCGCCTTCTGAAATACCTCAGACAGTGCTTCCCCGTTTCACTTCATCAGCTTTTCTTTTATGTATATTTTTTTTTCTATGTATTTCCCACTGATTTTTTCATTTAAAGAATGGGCTTTGTACATTATTGTTTTCCTCTCTTCCCCCGTCGTCTGTTTCCTAAAGGATGGACAGTCCAGGACGGTAAGGCAGTTTCAGTTCACGGACTGGCCCGAACAAGGAGTGCCAAAATCGGGAGAGGGCTTCATCGATTTCATTGGCCAAGTACACAAAACAAAAGAGCAGTTCGGCCAGGACGGGCCTATCTCGGTCCACTGTAGGTAAGTGACCCAACCAGGTATAACACCAACCAGACCATATCAATTACACGTCGCCCGCAATGAAAATAAATGCAGGTGTCAGCTGTAGCGGCAAATGCTGTTTGTCAAATACAAAGATAGTTTAATGAGCATAATGATGCATTGTTTAAAGGTGCAATAAGGAACATTTGAATATTTACGAAACAGTCTAATTTTTCCTCTGATGATCATAAATTACATGTAACAGCAAACGAGACCATCAGTGCATAGGATGCTATATTTTTCTTAATGCCTTTGTCATGGGTAGTAGGCTCACCCAGGAACAACAGCTGGCGTAGTAAAAACACTGCCGCTTTTGTCCAAAGGGGGGCGCGAGAATTGACAGAAACTGAAAGTTCCTCTGAGCACCTTTTAAAATGAGAAGAAACTTTTTTTTCTATCTTCATCTGCTTTCTCTGGCCTCACCCTTTGAATTTTTTGCCTCTCTCTCTCTCTCTCTCTCTCTCTCTCTCTCTCTCTCTCTCTCTCTCTCTCTCTCTCTGTCTCTCTCTCTCTCTGTGGAGCAGCGCGGGCGTTGGTAGGACTGGAGTATTCATCACTCTCAGTATCGTCTTGGAACGAATGAGATACGAGGGAGTAGTAGACATCTTTCAGACAGTGAAAATGTTACGCACACAGAGACCGGCTATGGTGCAGACAGAGGTAAGCTGCTTCCCCCCCTCTTCTATTCCCCCTTTTCCACTGCGCTTGCAAAGAAAAACATAACTCACAAACCGTAATGAGGTACTAACGCGGCTACTGCTAGGTTTTGTGACATTGCAGACAGCACATGGAATCACTTACCGTGTCACCAATATGATAGTGTGTACTTGAATTTTCCCAATAAAATGGGCTGGTGGGAGTCCAAGTATCCTCTTCTTGAGCCAAAAACAAGGCTACTAATTCATCTTGTGCACTCTCTGATGTAGAATAGTTGACTTAGACTGTAACAGTAGATGATAGCAGCACAATGTACCAAAATGGTACAGATGATCTGGAAAAAAGTGTGGGTATAAGCTTAGAGGGGTACAATATTTAACTTATAGATATCATATCGGTTGATAACTAACATTACAACTACTATTTATTGTATTAAATTTTTTCGGAAATGTTTGAATAAATATGCAAATGTGACAATATCTAACTAATTCTGCATACATTTGAATTAAAAAAAAAATTAAAAGATATAGATGTTGGATACAGCCAGAGTTGAAATCTTTATTTAATTTTTACAGCATGTAAAAATTGAAGGATTTTACAGAACAGATTTTGGACACAGCCTTTTTTCATTTTATAAATCAGAAAATACTATGTACAAGTCTAAAAATGCTTTTTCAGCTATTTTTAAGAACAAAATACATCATAAATCAGACAATTAACCACATATGAACAAATCCCTCTGTAATACCCATTAGAATAGTGCTAAGAAGGATTTTTGAAAGTTTAGTTGTTAAAAGTGTTTTATAAGTTGAGATTTATGGTTCAGAAAACTCATTTTGAGATGATGGCTGTTAAAGATGGTTATAAGAGAAATACACAGACACAAACAGACAAGGTTCAGTCAAATGAACACCTAAATGTTTTTATTAATAATAGTATGAAGGAAGACATGTTATGGAAGCAAAATAGCCAAAAATCTCAACATTGTCCAATGCTTTTTTTTTTGTCTCCAGGATCAATACCAGTTCTGCTACAGAGCTGGCTTGGAGTACCTGGGAAGCTTCGATCACTATGCAACGTAAAAGACCCAGTATTGGAAGAAAAAAAAGCAGAGGGCCTTTTGGTTGGAAAAGAAAAACCCAGCGAGCCTCTCTTCTGAGCCATAAATTCCTGCTTGAGAAAGTACTCCTTAACTCCTTGCTAACAACTCATTAAGTGTTGGATGTTGCGACTTGTCAAAAAAATGAAAAAAGATGATTCCCGGAGGACCAAGTATTTTCCCAAACCCCCCCAAATCAAAACCTCGCCTTGACGCCAAGGGGAGGGAATCCTGACTGTTGAAGCATTGTATGGAATTATCTTTTCGTTTTTTGCTTCAAGGATTCATTTTTGGGGACTGGTAAAAAAAACTGAACGAAAGCAACACAACGAAAAAAGTTAAAAATGAACAATAATGACATCGTCCGAAATGCATCAGTGAATTATGAACCATTTACGAGAGGCATCAGAGGCACACAGAATGGAGTGAGGGGGAGGGCGGGACAAAAATCTGATGCACATTGTAAAGAAAAAATCTGTTTCACAATCAAGTCCACACTGACAACCCATCGAAAAAGAAGAATGCTTGGTCCACAACAGCAGGACTGACTTAAAGTAATAATGAATAAATACCCTCCTTTTTCCTGTCACAATGTTCATCGTCTAAATTCTGGGGGAGGGGATGAGAGTTCAAATGATCTATGAAATAAAAATACAAATTATTGATTTAGTTTTTTAGTACTTTATTATACAGCTGATGTGCTTTTTTTGAACTGTGTGGATTTCCTTTTTTTACACAAATGTATCGCTTAGAAGAAAGTGATCCAAACCATATTTACGTAAATGTTAATTTTTTTTAAAAGCTGTAGAACTGTTCAGACGTATGTGCTATTGGCAGAGATTTTTTATTTTTTTTTCCCTGATTTTGTTGCACCTAGTGCATCAAATGGAATTCACACTACCAAAATGTAAGTTTGTCAAGAATTGTTTAGTTTTTTTGTCCATGCTCACATACACGGTAACTTAATTACTCCCATAAGATAAACTGGGGCTTTGTGGAATCAACAGGGATGAGCAAAGTATGAAGTCGCTGCTACCAATTATCTATGTTCTTCCATGTGATAAGAGAGAACCGGATGAATTGGATAGAAAAAATGAATATATAATTATATGGTACAGATTTCAAAAAGTATATGTGAAAGATATATTAAAGTATTAAAATATAGCATTCTAAATATATTGATAAAGCAAAGCATTTATGGAGTAAAAAAAAACTTATTCGAAATATGGATTGTCTATGAAAGCTTGGGGGAAATGAAATAGGAAAAATGTTTCACTGGAATGCACATCAGTAGGACAAAATTGTATTCTGATTCAGTGCATCTTTTTCATGTGCAATAAATGTATGTTTTTTTAGATAGCAGTCTATGTGGATATGTCATTAACTCATGACATTGTTGTTCCCCCCCCCTGCTAGGCAGGTGTGGGTGTGGGAATGTCAGATGCCAGTCAAAGCATCACTGGTGCAAGCTCTCATCCAGTCTGTAATTAAGAGGCAGATGGGGGGTCACACAGCCACAGTCACCACTCCGATACGATAGGTCAAGGTACAAAGGCGTCACTCTCTTGTGGTTCATGAAAGCATATTCGATGGCAATGACATTTTTTTTTTCTTTAATTTTGCATTTAGAGTGCCTTATATTTATGCCTGTTTTTTATAATGTTTCATTTAACATATTAATTGTATCCTTTTCAGTAATCGACGCATATAGATGTAAATGTAATTGTATAGTTTATTGACCGTCAGTATTCATTTGTTCACATGATGAGATTATATATGCAAATAAGAACATTTCACAGCTCATATTTTTCATTGTTTTCAGTGGCCTTATTGTGGCTGAGTGAAATAGAATAAATAACAGTTTATGAATAAATATAAATATATATATGAAAATGAAAATGAACTCCACAGAAAACAGTCAAAGAACACACAAAACTTGCAAGGCAAACATTCAAAATGTAGACATTGAGACAAGGATGAGATTGCAGAATACTGGTCCCTCAGAAGTCAAATGTAACTTTTTCGATTTTTAAAATGGTCTAGCCAAACTACCAATGATATTTGTCAAAAGGGAAATGCCGAATACACAGGCTGACAAGGAAGTATTTATTTTGAATTAGTTTGAATTGACGACGCCATACTGTTTGTGTCACTACAGAGAGCAAATATAGAGAAACACAATCTGCATTAAAATTCACTTCTGTTATCCCGACATCCCATATACTGTGTCAAGTCATTTTTAAATGATATTTAAAAAGGTATAGACACTAGGGTTGGGTGTAGTTGGGTTATTGTTCCTATCCTTATGTTGAACAGCATCTTTAACTTCTCCATACCCTCTTTGGTGGCTTTGTGGATGTGCATTCCAGGTGCTTTCTTTCCCTTGTTAACTCAAACAGCTATGTGTTGTGTTTTATGTCCACTGTTTTAACTGATTCATTTTGTCATTTCAAGATATAAAAGGTAATATTGTTTAACCTCATGGCTAAAGTTACATTATGTTATTTTTTTTTGACGATTTTTCATATGGGTGAAACATTGCAGAATGGCCAAAGCTGGCCCCTGGTAGGAAGATTTGCACTTTCTCTATCTTTGTACTATGCACTGCCCTATTGATTCTAAACCCAATAATATATTACTTGAACCCATCTATAAAAAAAGAAATAATCTCCTTAAACGTTCACTTTGTGTGTATGTAAATAACACAAAAAAGGTATCAACTCTTGAAAAATACAAAAAAAATAAGTTTGTGGCAAAAAAAGAGCATCTGTTCTGATGCCATGGTTACTCCAGCAGATGACTTCAGAAAAATCTGTCCCCCAAACCATCTGTTCTTGTGGCTTTGCCATTCAAGCTTGGAGTGTCATTAACAAGAAATAAACGTTGTGTTCTCTGCTCTCTCTCACTCTCTCTCTATCTCTATCTATCTCTCGTCTGGATGCATAGACTGAAAATTAAATAATGAAATTGTTAAAAAAAAAAAAAAAAAAAAAAAAAAATGGCTTGTTAAAAAGATCATACAATTACCTCTGATTAGTTGTAAGCGTAAACTGTTTCTTTTTGTTCTGAATGAAAGGAGTGCTTTTTATTTTCTTACTTAGGTTCCATTGGTGGCCGAAAGAAGTCTGTATGGAAATCAGTTCTTTGCTGACACAAGTTCCATTTGTTATAAATGAATTCTATTAAAAAATGTCAGTGTTATGCATCGGCGTTCACTTGTTTCCCTCCACCTCACTTTGACTTGGAAAAGACTGATGGAGCTATTTTACCCCCTACTGGTCCCCTGTCTAACATATTACCCACAGTTCTCTCATGAAAGCGGGAAATTGAGACTCGACATATTTGAATAGATTTGCATTTCTCAGTTTTTTTTCGAGCACTGATGTCAGCTTGAATGAATCTCAAAGGGGAGCCCATGACAGATCAAGTGCAATGTATTGCAGAAGCCGCCTAGTTAAACACACATTCTGTTGGCCCTGCTGACAAAGTGGCATCGCGGTAGACACAACTCAGAATTACAACCACACTTTCACTCAGTGCCCCTGCAGCACTTCAACACTGGGTCTTTTTTTCCTTAAAAGTCCCATATTATGCTAAATGCACTTTTTAAATGTGTTCTAACATATCCATGGGCCCACGGTGTGCCTAGAGACTGCCAAAATATTTTAAAACCCCTCCCCCCCAATGTACTCCGTTCAGAATTCTTAACGATATGTCGTCACAGCGACAGGATAGCCACTTCCCCATATTTTCTTTATATGTCCATGCTTCATGATGCTTTCCCCCCACATTAGTAACCAGAAACTTATGATAACCCCCCCGCCCCCCCCATTTCTTATTGGTCCACGGCCTCGAGATCCTCTGGAAAATATTCCGAGCGACAGCCATGTTGTTTTCCCCGCTAAGCGACAAGATGCCCGTAGTACAGCAAACCATGCAGAGTGTTGCATAAACCAACACAGAAGTATTCTGCTCATAATCCACTAATTTATCTTAATCACAGCAGTCTTAATAATGCCGCGTTTATAACGAGACAAAGCTTAGGGAGCTACTTGTGTAGTAATTCCATCGGTGAAACTAAAAGGAATCTCCTCAATGGTTGTTTGCCTGTTATTTACCTAGTGTAGCATGTAGCTTCGGGAGTAGCACCCAACGTTTGCTTCTATTACACTAACTTAGCTTTCCCATTGCAGTTTAATAATGCCTCGTTTTTAACACCAAATCAAACTGTGAAGCTACTGTTTTCACTGGTTTTAAATCGTCTGAGTGTTATTTTTAGCCATTAGCGCACATGTAGCTTTGGATGTAGCATCCAACGTTTGCTTCTATTACACTAACTTAGCTTTCCCATTGCAGTTTAATAATGCCTCGTTTTTAACACTACAAAGTTATTCCTGTAGAAATCAAACGGTGAAGCTACTGTTTTCACTGGTTTTAATCATGTCAGGTCATGTCAAACTGTTATGTCAAAGTATGGCTTCGCGAGAGCATGGCAGAGACGGTGGGAGGGCCCGACAGAGAGGTGGGAGGGGCCAGCCAGATCGCAGGCTGCAGACACCAATATAGGTCATCCTGAGACCAGAAGAACATCAGGGCATAGAGGCTTGCTACAATAAATGATCTGAACGGGTTTTTCAGCAAACATTTAAAAAAATAAGTATTAGGGACTACTTAGACCATATAAAGTTGACTGCAAAGTGCATAATATGGGAGCTTTAAGTTTTTTGTGCTTCATTTTTTAAGTTAATGACCAAACAATGACACCAGCAACCTGAGTGTCTGTCTGTGACTCGCATATCTCTCTCACTGTTAGTCAGATCGGCCTGAGCTTCCGGATATTGCGTGTGCATGGCACGAAGGTGTGCATCCTTGATTGATTATGAAGTTTTGGACCAAATATTTAGAAGTTATCATATTCATATCATGCTGGCGGCGAATACATGCGCACACTGAAGGCCACAGTAACGACGGGCATGAAGCGGCATGAAGTAGTCTCCGGCTAAACCCCGCCTCCCTCTGATTTGATTGGCTGCTGCGACCAAAGCTTGGTGACGAGCGGGACACACACAGCAGACCTGCTTCCTACGGGCACTGCACTAGTATTTATAATAGACTAAAGGAGTGTTAACATTATGTCAAGACTTTGATATAATGCTAAATATGCTTATTCATCTATAATAGACTGTGTGTGTGTGTGTGTGTGCGTGTGTTTGTGTGTGTGTACACTTGCGCACCAGCGTAACAGTGGACTTTGGCGTTGTAACACATCCACCAACAGGAGACTACCAATCCAACAGTGGACATTTTTCCGGTCCCCTCTTTGCCATGCTTATAATAATGTTAAAAAAAATTCTAAACCCTTCTAGTGAATTTTCTCAACTTTTGCCAAGAGGTGTGTGAGTGTTTAGTCCATACTCTGCAATGCCTTTGCTAGACTGTGCATATTTAGGTGCTCGCATGCATGTTTAAGCACAAGCTCTACTAATTAGCTAAACTATATCAATGATTAGAAATGGAATAATACATGAATAATGAAACACCAGTAGAGTCGTACATATACTATAGAAAAGCATACAGTATACACTGTACAATGTATACTGTATGTATCTCTAAAAATATTGACAAATATGTATATCAGTGCATACACAATAAATGCCAGTACCAACATTTATTTTAATTTTCTTTTGCAATCAATACTCCACAGGCTAGATGAAGAACCTTTAGCTTGTGCTGTAAGCATTTAGATGTATCCCAAAGCGTATTTGCACACATCAGGTTTACATGCGTAACTATATGGATTGTGTATTCGGCTCTGAAAGCTGACACAAACAAAGGTGATCTATACAGCAGCATTGTGCCTGAACACATCCTCTGTTAATACTGATAGAAGCTGCTGCCAAATGTGCTCTTTATATTATTTGATGCAATGTTTAGGGAACTCTTTGTGACTCTTTCAAAGAAACATTCCCTGTGTTCCAAATCACATACTCTTTCTTTTTACTTCACTACATACTAAAGTACAGAAGAGTTTTAGGGCCACAGGAGAGAGAGAAAAAAAGAATAAAGATGAATACTCCAAAATGCTATTGGAGTTAGTGGGGCATTTATGTATTTTCAGCATACTTCAATTGATGTGCATATATTGGGACATCCTAAATCTTATTCTGGCATACTAAATAGTAGGGAAGTATGGATATTGGAACGCAGGGATTGTCACTGATACAGCCAGAACATTTAACAACATCTTCAAAAGGGTTTAACTTTGTAGCATAACTTTAAATTATATTAAGTAACTGCATGCACTTTCTCAGTCTAAAAAATGCTGCTCCTTCACTGGTCTCTCCGGTAGTAACATATTAAAAATCAAGGCAATAGAATATGGACAGGGCATATCACATTTGAATATTAATTCTTCATTGTCTATGATGATATATTCTTTATTTTTCAGATGTCACTGCAGACTGGTTTACTAGCTAATGCATTTAAGTAAAAGGAAAATGTGGCGGCATTACACTGTGAAGCAATCATGCTATAGTTTTGACAACAACTCAAAACTACAGAAGTACAATAAAGTGGAAATAGCCTGTAGCAAGAAAAGTGCAAGAACAAAGAATGCTTTTTCAAAGGCAGCATTGAAGTGCTTGACAGGCGGAGAAAACACCTTGGAAGTCAATAGGCGTTTGTATCCAATTGGAAAATATCATCCCACCTGATTACAAATGGCGGATGCTGTCAGCTGTGACACAGAGCATGAGGAAAATGACCAAGAAGAGTGTTGATGTGTAACAAGCTTCACAAAATGTAACTCCACAACAGCAGATCATAGCAGTGTTCAAATGTCATACATATCAAGGTGTACCGGTCTTGGAGAAAAACAAAAATTGGTGTAGAGATTATGTGTCAAAAACAATGGCATACTTCAAGAACTACAGAGTCGATGTGCAACAAGGATTTCTGTAAGGGCGGTGTACTGTTTGTGACTGTTTTCCACAACTCAAACTGAACACGCAACTTAACTCAAGTACTGGATCTGCTTTAAGATGTTGCGGTTGTGTGACCATAATGGCCTCAGCCACATGAAGTGTTTCTCTTACTACTATTAAGAAAGCTAGATCATTGTACATTTTTATATGAATGACACTTACAATGTACAGTGAGGCATATTGGAATGTCATCAAGCCTGGTGTACCAACTTTAAAATGCCATGCGGCAATAACTTCAATAATGATTTCCCAGGCCAAATTTATAAATGCTATCTTATAAAATTGATTAATAAAAATTCATAATCGAATTAAAAAATAGGTTTATTATTTCCATAAGTAATATTTATGATAAGGTCATCAACTCGTGTTAATATATTTTTTTGAGGACAACATACACTACAAGCTCCAATTTCAAATGCTCATTTGATATGTGATTGTATACATCCATAGTGTTGTGATTGTCATTAATGCATTACAATCAGAAAAACTGTACATTTTAAACCTATGGTCAAAATCGCTAATGGTTGCATTCCAACACTTAAACCACTTAGATTTAAGACACCAAAATGGATGCTGGAATAGATAGACTACTCTGAATGCCTGAGTATCATATTACCCCGCATTTAGAAACTGCGTATGACACGAAGGAAGGAAAATGTTCCCAGATTACTGCGTGGAAAAGAGCATTATAACTTCATCTTGTTTCTGACAATTTGATGAAAATTGCCTAAATTAATTTTTCTTAATTTCCTGAGCAACCGTTCAAATGCAGATGTCGGCTCCATACCCAGACAAGGATGCAAAAAAAAAAAAAAGGAAACTCCTGCTGTCATCAGCTTTTTTATTTGCCACCGGAGATTGCACTTCAGATATGTCAAGCAGATGTTCTCAGCAGTTTTCCGCAGAATTATGAAAAAAAAACACCAGCCACTCACGTCACTGCACGCAAGTGATTTCTCATTCATCCCTTATCCCCCTTCCATTTAAAAAAAAAACGACAGCTTGCCTCGATCCCCTCCTGCTTAATTTCTTATATCCTAAGTTTGCGAAACACGCCTATAAATGAGTGCTAGTCTGTGTTCACCGGGGAGTGAGTGGGAATTCAACAACGAGACATTTCCTTTTAAATCTCTTAATTTTGAAACACTAAACCCTTTCCATACCCCTGTCTACTCTGGCCAAAAAATAATGACAACTAACTATGCATTCAGAGAATTCAATTATGTTGGTCGGTTACTTTGATCAAGCTGCCTGACACTCACAGCGTCAGCCCATCAGCCGCCCACTGTGTTGCTGATGTGTCGATAAACAATCACCTGTTACCACCTCCACACAACTCTCTATCAGGGTTGTGACTCATTTTCATTTCACTAATAAGACACTCTTGGCACGGATGTTCTGCATGCATTCATCTTCCTATTAAGGCTGCCGTGAGTGCTTTAATTATGTAGAGTGCTGCAGGTGCATCAACAAATGATTGAGAAAAGAAAAAAATATATTTGTAATGTCTTTAAAAACGATACAATGGACTAGTGCAATCTTTAAATATATATATTCTTCCCCAGTGTGAAAAATAACTAATCACACCTGTAGTTTGGACTGACATTCAAACACATAACTAAGTAAGCTTAAGCCAGTTAAGATGCATGTGCAAAATAGATTCAAATGTAAAAGAACACTTTACAAATAAGGGTATACGAATGATTGGTTAACTCCGCATTAACTAACCATGTATATCATTAACTATAATAATTGTGTGGCCTTTTTGGCATTTGCACTGTGAGACCTTAAGCAGTGGTTTTCAGCGGAGCTCCCACCCGGACAAAGCTAATATTAAGCTTTAGGAGAGCAAAGCAGCTGAGTAAACAGACATTGCACTTCCTAGATGCTTGGCTCAATTGGATTGGAGGCACAATGCAGAACGAGTGGAGCGACTCTGTGCCCGCGGCCGCCAATGAAATTGACAACTACGGGTCTGCGAGCATGCACCAACCCGGGGGGCCTTTTTCTTTTGGTGGAGGCTGTAGTGCAGCGGAGAGACAGGCACCGTGCCTTGCAGCGGACCACTGATGATGATCCATATGGGGATCCTCAATGGAGCGGACTCCCCGGTCCAACGACGGCAATAAGAGCTGACACTGCTGCCGACGCTACATTGACTTTGTCTGCACATCACATTAGCGCTATACTACTTCAGAAGCAAAAGGAGCTTTTTGACCTTTAAAACACCACCGCAAACAGCACACAAGACAAAAGGCTGTTATTAAAAAAGGTTATCAGTGCTATTACACATTTTAGTTTGTTTTTGAAGTGCCCATTATTACACGCTATAGCGTTGTAAAAATGGATTAAAGGTGCAGTCAGCTATTCTTGACAACTTGTGTAAGTCAAAATCTGTGAATATATCCTTACCATCCGCTTTCCTGTCCGTACTGTGTGTGTGAGGTGAAAAAAAAGTACAAACAGGCAGGGGATTGATATTCACTGATTTGGACAAAAAGTGATTCGGACAACAAGTGTTCCAAAAAAATCGTTGACTCCGCCTTTAAGAGAGCGGATTCCTACACACTGCTTGACCAAGTTAAAGCAGAGGGAGAGAAGAAAATGGGGGATATAATGAAAACGGAGAGGGATAGCTTAGAGGAAAGGTTGTCTGGTGACCGGAGAGAGAGCTACAGAGGAATCCAGCGTGAGCCAACAGTTGCCGCAGTGTAACAAAAAAAAACCCTCTGAAGGTTAATTTCTCCAGCTCAGCATCTTGCCAGCCATCTGCTTCCCCTTCGCTCTCCTCATTCCTACTTGGCTTCATCTGGGACTGGACATGCATCAGGACACTTTTAGGAGCTAATCTTCTGAATGTGGCTGTGAGACGGTGGGGGAAAAAAATTGTTTGGCCGAATACCAAATGAATGATTTCTTATAGAACTTCTTAAACGGACACAATACATGCAATACATACCTACTGTATGTCTACATGAGAGTGCGGCAAAAATATTTACTCAAGTATAACTATTCCTTTACATTATCGTGTGCCTCCATCCATCATTTTCCAGAATCAACATAACTCAAATATGACGGATTACAACTTCAATGGTGAGAGCCGGGAGTCATTTCCTTACATGAGCTAAAAATCAAACCACTAGCACCCCACTGTGATCTTTGTAGACCTGACACACAAAAGAAATAAACTCAATAGTAGGCTAGTTGAGGCCAATTAGAAGTTCACAGGACACATCAATTATCCTGTCAAAAAAACAACAGGAAATATAAATTATGAGCCCCCGTCCCCCCCCGCCAGGTTTTTGTTGCAACCTAAAGCAATAATACACCTTCAGTTCGGTGCTCAGCGGCAATCTTTTCACACTCTGCCACTTCCGCCAAATGGGATAAGTACTAAGGGTATATATGTTGTGTGACCTCTGAGGACTCTGTGTCAATTATTCTGCGTATGGCTCTTGGAGGACTTCATTCCCTAATCAAAATAAATGGCCAGGGCAGCAAAAAGTGAATGGAGTTAAGCCCCCCCTTCCCAATATTCCTACGAGACCAGGTGGGGGAGGGGAAGGGGTTTGGTGCCACAAACAAATCCATTACCACAAGGTAAATGGGACGCATCAGCACTCTTGGCCCATTTGAATGGTTCTATCCAGGATTCTTTCCATTTTAGACGCAGGAGCTGATAGCAAGATTTCTCTCTCTCTCTCTCTCTCCACTGTGCACACCGCCCTGCAGTCAATCTTACATAATACATTCTGATGATAAAACTCTTGCCCGTATGGCAGCTCCGCTAACTGAAAGTGGCTGTGACTAACTCACTGTAATGGGAAAATATTCAGCTTCCTGCATATAATGGAGTAAAACATGGAGGATGTGTAAGTTCAAACGTGAATCCAATGCTGTGGTCTAATGTGGTCTTAAGCAAAATCACGGAGGGGCGTGTGGAAGTGGTAGTGGGGATGTAATTAAAATGAGCCGTCATGAAATTAAATGTGTGTTTTTTTTTGTCCAGCACTTATTTTTGCTTCACCAGCTGCTAGCCATTTCACTGTCAGGGGTGTATGTAATTTCCAGCTGATAATGGAGACAGTTATGCTCTAAGGAACCATTTTTTTTTTCGCCAAGCAATAGTGCTTTTAGGGGGTCTTCCTCGTACACAGCAAGGCTATCATATGGGCAATATTCCTTCTGATTCACAATAGCTTTGCTTTTGAAATTAAATTAAGGCAGCCTAATATACTAATGTGAATTTGTCACGTTGCTCTGCAGAGGTTAAGATAGGCATGCGGTGATATTCTCAAACAGATAAGGTAAGCAAAATGCCCTTACTGTGAACCTAATGGTTGCAAAAAACAAATGTAAAGACTAAAACATAAATGTACTAATATTGATCATACTTCACCCACTCAATGCCACTTCTGAGCACTCAACATTTTTAAAGTACTACTTCAGGAGGACTACTGAGTCAACCCTACAACTGCTATCACAATCTTATAATAGTGTGTTTGACCCACAACAGGGAGGGAGAATGTTGAAGCATATCAACTGTTGAAGTCCAAGGCTAAGAGCTGCGGCGGCCTCCAGCGCAGTCGGTGGCAGATTCCATTTTCTCGGCTAGGCGGGGATTCTCACCTAAAGCTACTGAGGCGCAGAAATTGGTGTCATTTAAAAGAAAACATTTAGTGGCATCTCCGTCTGAGAGCCCACAGGGGTGGGTGTGGATGTGGGGGGGAGTGATCAATGTCTTGTGAAATCAAAAGTGGGAACTCATTAAGTGCATGCTAATGATTTTGCGGTTAGTACAAGTACAGCCAGGGGAGAATGTGTGTCCATTTACCTGAAATGACACCCGGTAACTTGAAAAAGCAATGTTTTTTTGTTTTTTTTTGCTACGAAGGAAGAATGGCCTGACAAGTGCTTCCAATCAAACAATCGATTCAAGCACTGGTCAATTTGAGATGTTTGTCTATTTAGCTTCCATTACATCTCTTCTTTCATAATAGTATACATAAAATGTCCAGAATGTACATGTAGGTGTTTATTTGAGTAAACCTTGTCTGTTTGCGTCTGCATATTTTTCCTATACAACCATCTTTAATGGACATTATCTCAACATTAGCTGTTTTTAAAAACTCTGAACCAAAAATGTCCAATTCTAAAGCATAATCCATTAACATTCTTAACACTATATTTTGAAGGTTATTAAGGAAAGATTTGCTCATCTGTTGTTAATATTTTTTTTTTAATACATGTATATAGTATTTTGTGATTAGTGAAATGGAAAAAAGGCTGTATCTAACAACAAAATATGTTCTGTTAAAACGTTGGACACAAATATGTTGTAAAAATGAACTAAATAGTTTAACTCTGGCTCCAGAGTCTCTGGCTTTATCCGACATCTAGATTTTAAAGAGATGCGAATGAAAACATTTTTAGATAGATATTGCCAAATGTAATTTTTTCTTTTGAAAATTGTCATACAAAAAAAATAAATTGTTTTAATGTTAAACTGTCAACACTTCTGTATGATATCTAGAAGTTACAAATGTTACCCTATTCACCTGCAGCAGTGTCTCGCCATAAAGACTGCTATACCTTGAAATGAGCTTTTCTTTCTTTTCATGTTAAGGCATTAAAAACGTGGGGTTGGACAGAATCCCCACGGAGCAAGGCAAAGTAAGAAAAGAGGGAAAAATGGTTGACTGCTAACAGCTCGGGGCCGTACAAGAGCATTTAACTAGCAGAGATTAACTACTGTATTCCCACTGGTTGGCCTAGATGTCCTAGTGTAATGCCTCAGGGAGGGGAGATAGCAGAGAGGGCGCGGTAGGGAGGGGGTAGAATTGAAAGGGAAAGGGTGGGTGGTGGTTGTGGAATGGCCTTGTATAGTGTACAAGAGTGACAGGTGATACAAAACACAAACAGCCTCCCAGCCTCCATTGTTTCAGTGTTCGAGTAGGGATTGTTCTGCAGTGATTATGTTTGGCACGTCGAGTATATAACACGCAATTACAAGCAAATGATGGACTGAATCAAATTCCTTGTGAGTTTAAACTGTGTTCCCCTGTTCTGTATGTTTTGCGATTATTATTAAAGGCCTACTTCACCGGTTGGAATTTTGATTTGATTTGATTTGATTAAATTTATTTCAGACACATCAAAAAAAGCATGAAAATACAATAAAAAAATATGTTCAAATGATTTCACAAAAGAAATAAAAATAAACAAAATAAACAAATAACATATTGAATTGATATGCCTGAAAAGGAGTAGGAAGAAGTATAAACTTATTTGATCCTACCCCTTTTCCACAGCTCAATAACTTATATTTATTATATTGGAATATGAAGGTGTATTGAACTCGGAGATCCTATGAAGTATAAATGTGCAAAAAAAAAAATGAAATCGGATCATCCTAGCCTGAGAAAAGGCAGAAAGAGTGTTTTATGGTCTCACTGTCTAACCCTATATTTCTCTTTCTGTGATGTCACAGAAAGAGAAATGTAGGGTTAGACAGAAAAACATGCCAAAAATGTTGCCTTAAGTTAAGACTATTCTACTGGCTCACCTTCACAAAGCAGCCGTGGTTGCATGTCAATTTATTCCCTCTTGAAAACAGTCTCTCATGTGCCCACTGTCTCGATATGTACCATGCCTAGACATGGCAGCAATCACTCTCAACTAACCCCAGCTGCTCCTGAGCCATCACCGACATTTTCGCAGGCTATTGCTTGTTAGCATTAATAACATCACAGACCTACCTAGTGGCATAACTGTTACAAATACTGTGTGTTTCACTTCACTCAAATCAGTCTCTGGTAAATTCAGATGGCAAGCTGATTCCAGTACTTCTAAGGTTACATCACCACGCAATCAACAGTCACGCGACAACAACCCCTCCCGCACACTGAGGTCAACTCTGCAGTAACATACATGCTGCTGTTTTCCAGCTATATAAGTTGCCATTTAAAACACTGTTAAGGCAAGACACTGCATGTGAATAGGGTAACATATGTTTTATCTTTTAATCATGAAACTTTGCCAGTTGATTACTTACATTAAAATATGTTTTTTACAGTAATGTTTCAGTAAATATGAAATAAGGCAATATCTGACTAATAATGTGTAATGTGCATATCTTATATATATATAAAACACTTGAATCTATATGTTGGATAAAGCCAGAGTTAATATATTGTTTACAGAACAGATATTTGATTTAGCCTTTTTTTATTTTATAAATAGGAACAAAAAAATATGTACAGCTCGAAAGAGAATCTAAAAATGATTATGGAAAGTTTAGTATTGGAAAAAAACTAATGTAGAGATATGGCCGTTTAAGATGGTTTTATAGGAGAAATACAGAACAGACAAGTTTGAGTCAAATAAACACCTGTCAGTGTGGACATCTTATACATACAAGTATGAAAGAAGACATGCAAAATAGACCAACATCTCCAAATGTACTACTCGAAAATGCACACAGTATTCAATTATACTAGCATTTCAACACGTCTAGTCCCTCTCAACAACACATTTCACAAACACATTTTCTATTGCAATTCAAGTGAAACCGCAGTTTAATCATTGTACAAACATAAATCAATGGTGTATGACATTGTCATCTAATGGCAGAGTAGTTGATTGATTTTTCCAAGTTTGCACCTCTTTGTAATCTTTGTAATTGTGGCTTCACTCTTCTCAATGCTTTTTCGAGTGCCTAACAGCAACCAAAACAATTAAGACACTCAACTAGGACAGTCAACGTCTCTGTAAAAATACAACCCAGTGAGTTTTTTTTTATTACAGTATATACGCTTCTCTCTTGCATTTGGCCTCATAGCATACTTGCCTAAATCATGTTTACTCTACTCTACTTTTACTCTACATCTACTCTATTCTACATCTACTCTACTCTACATTTACCCTACTCTATAACCCTTAAAATATGACAATTATGCTATTAGGTTAACGAAAAGTAGATGTAGAGTAGAGTAGATGTAGAATAGAGTAGATGTAGAATAAAAGTAGAGTTGAGTAAATATGATTTAGGCAATTATGCTATGAGGCTAACGTAATATAAGAATAAGGATACACACAGCAGCATGGATACTGAAAAAAGCTCTACTACTTGTGATGCAGAGCAGGCAAAAAAAACAAGCCAAGGAAGGAATATGGGCGCATGTCCAGCAACGTTGGTTTTTGGAGAGGAGGAGTGCAGCATTTTGTATGCACGCAGGATTAGCCTAATTGAAGTGTCAGCCTGAGAAAATAGCGGATGCGTGCGGGTTAATGTCTGCGTACAGTAGTCGCTTCACTCATTATCAGTGATGAGGAGGAATCTGGCTATCATGGCCAGAGGTGGACTTATCGTTAAGAAAATATATATAGGCTATTGCCTTGGGCCCCAAAAAATTGCCTATTTATATTATATATATTTTTGTACTTTTCATTCATTTTATTATGTAGTTCTAAAAATCCATACTCTACAATTACATCAAAATGCTTTGAAGGTTGCAAAAACAACAAATTGATGAGTTAATTCATGAGTGCAACTACAGTATACAATTGATACTGTTTAAATGGTGTATAGATAGATAGATAGATAGATAGATAGATAGATAGATAGATAGATAGATAGATAGATAGATAGATAGATAGATAGATAGATAGATAGATAGATAGATAGATAGATAGATAGATAGATAGATAGATAGATAGATAGATAGATATAATACACATTGTGTTACTAAAGTGAGAGGATACCAAACAGGGCATTAAGAATTAAATTTTGAATATGTTTTATGTTCGTATAAAACAAATCCTTAATGTGTACTGTATTGTGATACTTTGGCAACATAGTTTTTGGAACTTCCATCCCAATACAGCCATTTGAATTTGGCAGGCCGTATTTGATTGTGTGTGTGTGTGTGTGTGTGTGTGTGCGTGTGTGTGTGTGCGTGTGTGTGTGCGTGTGTCTGTGTGTGTGTTTGTGTGTGTGTGTCTGTAGATGAGTGTGTAGACCCCACCCCACGGCGATGCTAATTGTAAAAGCTACCAACTAGTGTATTTATGATGCTGAGGCAGCAAGGTGGACTCTGTTGGCTATATAATCACTTCACACCATTGGGCCATTACATTAAGAATTCACAATTAAAAAACAGCAGTAGTCTTGATTAATTAAATTTACTTGTGAACGAACTGATGAACACACACATTAGCCTTTTTATCTAACACTTTACATTAGAGGTGTGAGTAGATCTGGTAGGACTCCAATATTTCTCACCCCTCCCTCCCTCTGCTACAATCAGTGTCATTTTCAGTGTAATTGAAATGTGTCAGTCAGTGTGTTTCCATGGAACAACTAGATTGGATTAAGACATATACCGAACTAGACACTCGAACGGACCGTGTTACTTGTCTGAGTATACAGTACATGGCCCTTCAGTAATCGGATAAATGTCCGATGCATGGCTGTCTCCACTATGCTAGGTGGCGCTGTAGCCCTTTCAACAAGTGGTTAAGAGCATGGTTAAGAGCCACGTCCGGTTCCCTTCCGGCAATAATTTTTATATAGGGGAGAACGGGGTAATCTGAGCCACTTTTTACATTTGCTCCCCTCTAAGCGAGCTAAAATGATTTATCACTCAAATGTACACATTTCCCATTAATTCAGGATGTTTCCTATAAATGGACATTAGCTGATTTTTTTCAAGACAAAGGGCAGTGAAAATATGATTGTTTTAAAAAAAGTTGTGATGTGGCTCACTTTACCCCAGCTGTGGGGTAAACTGATCCACTTACTTTTTCCACTCTGAAACTACCACAACACATATTGTAACAGTAAGAATCCTGAAAGCTAGCCACACATTCCAGAACTAATGTCGGACTAGTAAAAGAATGATGGGGTTTGGTCAATTAAGCAAAGCAAATTTTCTAAACACTTGAAAGTAACTCTGAACAAAATACAAAATCAAATACAACATATTATAATTCAAAAGGTTTTAATAAGATTCAAATGAAAGATAGAACCAGTTAGATTAGAGCACAGTCTGGGGGTCAGAACACAGGACCCTTAGAGCCAGCTAGTGTCTGGGGGTCAAAGCATAGGAGAATCAGAACCAGTGAGAACAGCCTGGGACTCAGAACACAGGAGAAGACCCAACTGGATTATAACATCAGCCTGTCATACTCTACAACTAGGCCTACTCTACATTCCAGCCCTGAAGGTTACAGGGAAAGATGAGAAGGTGCTCTTTCTCTGTGGTTGCCCCAAGTCGTCTTCCTGGTGTATTTCCTTGGCATGATGGCTTTTCTACAATGTGTATGACATAAAAATAAAACATATGTCATGTAATATTACATTAAAATATGTTTAAGACTAAACTTAACTTGTGCCTTATGGTGGGGGAAAGTGAGACAGTGGCTCACAATTTGAGAAAAAACTACCTCTCTTAGCATTTCAGCCTAATCTTCAGTTATCAGCATCACATGGTTTCATATGTTGGTAGTTCATCAACACGTATGATATAAGTTTTTCTATGTGAATACATTTGCTTTGTCACAACAGTTGATTAAGTTGACAGCAAGAAAATTTACTTTTACATGCAAAATACATATTTTGGTGAAAAAACATGCTTACCACAGCACCATGAGGTCCTCTCTTTCAGGGCCAAGGGGAAATGAGAGGGGCTTGAAAACATATATCTCACATGACCACAAATGTTTTCCGTTGCCTAGATACAGGGGGTGGCTCACATAACCCGATGCCTCAGATTCCCCCGTTCTCCCATATATATATATATATATATAAATTATTATATATATATCAATATGTATTTATATTTATATTTGTATATACTATCTATGCAATAACCATACTATTTTTTTACGTTTTCTCCATCCACTTCCTTGGGAAATCCTCTGTGGGGATAAGCAGAAGCAAACTCCGATATGCGATGTCCGATCACGCACGATAAATAATGTGACCCTTATTGTAAGCTAGATGGTAACAACATGGCCATACAATAGTTGTCAACTGTACCATTTCTGTGGATCTCCTTAATGGTGTGTCTTGTGGCATGTCTCTACATTCAATGAAGTGAGTGAATGCCATCACCGACGATGGCAATTTAAGTGTCAAGTAAAGAAATTGTGCGCAGCAATTGAAGGCACTATGACAGATGCAATTATGTGAAACTAAAAGACCAGCCCTGAAATGTAAGGTATTCTCTATGATCTCGTTTAGCTATATGTGACTAGACTGTGAAAACCAATGTAAGACTAAAACATACTTGAGCAAAAAGTGTAGCCATCCAGCACATTCTATAGTGATCCATTTATTGCAATATACCAATAATTATTCAGTCCAGTTCAAGGTGGAAACATCAATTTTGTGGAATGCTGTTGAATTTTTTATGTTGTCAAAATCAGTGTAGCTTTACAAGATACGTTACTAGACCGCACTGTGTGTGCACTGGAAAATAAAATCCAGTGGTAATATACAGCTTAGGCTCTTTGAACGGACATGTAGCTATTTGTTTACGTACCCTGTCCTTACCTAATGGTTTTCAGAGCCTAGACTGTGTATCAATTTGAAACACTGATCACTGATAGGAATTGAATCGTGAGGAGATATTCACAGATTCTGGAAAAAAAACAATACACTTTTACAACAAGGTTTCACCCAGAATCGCTGACTCCACCTTTAAAGAAGCACAAATTAAAACGATGAAAAAGCAGCTTTATTTGATTCCCATCAGCAGATGACCATTCGAAAGAATGCTTCTTAGTAGAAACCATTTAAGTCAAGTATGGGTATGATCTCATACAATATGGGAAGGGATTTTCTTTGATAGTCAATTAACTTAATGCGCATGAGATGGGATTGGCAGCTTTGGCCTATGTCCACTATGAGGTTACCCTTGTGTGGGCCTACCTTGCAGTTTTAATATTGCTGAGTCATTGGATCCCCGAGATGAGGTCATGCTTTGAATGCTGTGTTGCGATACGGCACCAGTGGTGATTTCACTGAAAGGTGCAGCCAGCTGTCAAGGTAAAAGACCTCTGTGAGTCCTTCTGCCCCACATGACAGCTTCACCCCACTGTCAAAGGAATTCCAACACTAGCTACTGAGTCATATATGAATACAACCATGTGTCACTGCACACTACTCATGACAGAACATTTGATAAATGGCTTTTATTTGTAAAAAAGAATGTTCAATGTTTTATAATGTGTTTTATGTATTCTAATCTTGCCCCTGTAAAGCACTTTGAGTGGCCTTGTGTCTGAATTGTGCTATATAAATAAACTTGCCTTGCCTTGCCTTGCCTTCTATCATTACTTTTTTCTATTCAATTTGTTTCCCCTATAACAAAGACTTACACATGATGTTGTTGTTGTCCCTAACCCGTCTGCACCTCAAAAAGAAATGGTGCATTACTGTAAGGCGAGACACTGCTGCATAGGTTGACATTTTAAAAAAAATCAAAAATTTAGATTTTGGATAACGCTACAGTTTTTACAGAACACATTATGGAAACAGCCTTTTTTCATTGTATTATTCAGAAAATATGCACAGGTCTTAAAGGATGATTTTTGTCATGTTTTTAAGAACAAAATGTAGAATAAATCAGACAATTTAACAACATATGAACAAGTGCTTATGGTATAACCCTCATGATAGTGCTAAGAATGATTAAGGAAGGTTTAGTTGATCTAAGTGCTTTAGAAGTTGCGATTTTTAGTCCAGTGTATTGGTGGAAAAAACTAATGTTAAGATAATGGCCGTTAAAGATGATTGTATAGGAGAAATATGAAGTTGCAAACAGACAAGGTTTAGTCAGATAAACACCTACATCTACATGTTAGACCTTTTATTTATACTCGTACGGAAGAGGAAACGTTATGAAAGCAAAATTAATCATTGATATAAAATAAGTTATGTCTGATTCGTAAAACAATTGCAATTCAAATCTCAAATGATGACAGTAGAAAATGTAGCACATCTCTCAAAGTCCTATTTGAGAGCATGCATACAGCCCACTTTGCAGGAGGTAAACACCTAAATTAAGGCTTAATTTACTCTGATGAGAGAGGGAGTGGGAGAGCGACTGGTAAAAAGCGTTCAGTTCGACTGTAGCCAATGTCTTGTGAAGGGAGAGAGAGAGCGCGGGGCTCGGAGTTGGCAGAGCCATGGCGTGGGACGGATTAGTGTCTTCTTGTTTATTGCGCCTTAATAGGATTTGATTTTATAGATTGGCTTGGCAATTCCTCCTCCTTCCAAACACACCATCTGAGGGAGCAGAGATATAGAATATGGATTAAGAAATTCCCTCTTCAATGGAAAAATTTAAGAAAAATGTGTCGGTTGCTCCTTCATGTACTATTGGAGTTAAAAATGTATTTATTTTTGGCCATGTTAGCATACAGACAACAGATGAACTATCAAGATGGTCTTTTTAGGAAGTTATTATTATTTTTTGCCAACAATGGGAACTTGAAAGTGATGTCATATCTTCTTAGCGCAACACTGTGAAGATTACAGTAGCAATCCCAGCTACAGATATTGGATTATGGTTACTCTTAGCACGGATGAGCCAGTTAAGTGTTTCCACACAGTATATCCAAACAAGTGCGACAGTAGCTGTGCGAGGCGTCAGCGTTTGAAAAGCTGATCTTAAAAAAAAAAGTTTTACTAAAATACCCAATGGCATTTGTCACATGGAGTTAGGGCAACTGTTTCATATTGAAGTTTTATATTTTTGTTGCTTCCGTTAGAAGGTGCTGTGCAGAATATGCCTTTATCTGCATTGATGGGACACTGAGACACAGTAACAACTTAATTCCATCACCTACATGTTCACTTCAGCAACTCAAATCAAATCAGTTTTATTTGTATAGCCCAATATCACAAATAGACATTTGCGTCAGTGGGCTTTACATTCCATACAGTATGACACCCTGCCCTTAGACCCTTAGCTCGGCTGAGAAAAAACTCCCAGTAAAAAAAACTTTACCGGGATTAATTTTTTTTTTTAAATCTCAGGGAGAGTCGACAAAGTAAGGGATCCCTCTGCCAGGACGGACATGCTGCAATAGATGTCATAAGTAGAGAAAAATCAGAAAGAAATTCCATCACTGACCAGATGTTTACATGGTAATACTAAAGTAAAGTGTGAATAGTGTGGATGCAGAAGGACTTCAGATGCTGCCAGAGGGGTTACCGGATCCACACCGTCTCGTCTCCACCAGGGAAAACTGGAAGAGGACAAACAGACAACCAATGAGCGAAGCAAAAATGAACTTAAAGGTTGAACAGGCATGGGAGTAGAAAGAGTACTATCCTGATGGACGGTGAATCAATGCTGATGTGAGGTACTAGCAGCCGGGCAGCGTCCGTTCCTAGGACGGCTGATTCCGCACAGAACTCGGAGTCAGTCGAGCAGCATGGAGAGTGCTTGGTAGACAGAGGGAGAGAACCCCCAAGGCATCGCTCAGCCAATCGTGGAAGATAGACAAAGGAGCACAAATGTTAGGGAAAAGGATGAGATTCTATAAACAGTTATCAGTTATGCGTTGGCAGGACAATTTTGCAGTGGCATGACACCGGTACTCAGGCCTAGACAAACCGAGACCGAGGCAGCCCCTCAGGCTATTACTAATAACGCTATAAACACTGTTAAACAGTATGAACACAATATACATTGATTTACACTCTTCCGTTCTCCGCCAACACTCAATCGGCGCCAGCCCCCAAGTCCCAGAGCCAGCCCCCCAGCACCCCACCGCTAGAGAGCAAGCCCCAGCGCAGCACCAGTCCCGAAGAGTAACCATTGGCTTTTAGCATTTAGGAACCTGATAAAGTCTTACCACCTTTTATATGTATGTGACATACATATAAAAGGTGCTAAGAAGTATGTGACATTGATGCTATACATTTAATGAATTCAAATCCGCTTTCTTATATGTGTGTTTGTTCCTTTATGATTGGAGTAAATAAAATACCCTATATGCTTACAAAAAAGCATCAGTGTTTGAAGGTGGTGTCGGCGATCTTTTAGAATGCTTGTTGTCAAAATCCTCATGATCCTCTACCTGTCTGTACTGTGTGTGCGCTGAAAAAAAGCAAACCAATTTACAGGGCCTATGCTGTGTTTAAACACCAGATTTGTATTTAGCGCACACACAGTAAGCCTACGGAGAGGTAGCAGATAATGAGGAGATTAACTGATAGTCAAAAAGTAATTGTCAACAAGCATTCGCCAGAATCCACCTTTAACCTAACTTCATATAGCACCCGCAGATAGATTGTGAGGAAATGATGTCATGGATTCATACAGTCATTAACATACAGAGAGAAAAAAAGCTTGACTTTACAAAAACAACAATCTGTCATGGTCTGTCTGTGTCTTGTCTTGTTTTGGTGGTTTCCTGTTTTATTTTGGTATGTCTGTCTTGTTTCTCCCCGCCCTAATGTGTTCCACCTGTTCCTCGTTGCCTACCCTGTCTTCTGTATAGTCCTTGATTTTCATTGTTCCTTGTCTGGGCATTATGGTTGTTGGTGAGTCCCGTCCTCTGTGTTACCTGTGTTCTCTGTGTAAAATAAATAAATAAATGTATCACTTTACTTTAACCATCTGCATTTGGGTCCTACTTGCCTGCCTGCCCACCATCTACCGTAACACAATCTCATGTATTTAGAACAACTAGGCATCAGAAAAATCCCCCTCAGGAGAAATGTTGACTGTCTCTCTTCGCTTTGAGCGACGTGTTCAAATGTTTCAATAATTATTTGAGTGGATGATAGGGCAGGAATTGGACGACCCCCTCACTTCAAAAATGAAATGGAAATATGTTATTTTCAAGACATGTTTTCTTCTGAAGCATAAAAAGTAGAAACCTTTTTGAAATTGTCGGAACGTGTGCATTTGAGCTGCGGTGTGATTTTTAGCCTGTGCAAATTATACCTGGGTAGTCATTTACCCAGTATGACACATTTGGCTTTGCTATTTGAAGTGGAAAAGCTTTTTCGCCCCTTGACTTCACAGTCATTTTACCGCAATCATTAAACCCTGAAGAGCCTCAAGCTGTTAACATGGCAGAAATAAAGAGAAGCAAAAAAGACATCTAGTGAGCCAAGTCCAATCCCATGAAAAGCATTTAAAATAGGCATTGTGTCATGCAACCACTCTTCCTAGTGTGTTAGACTATTAATGTGAAACACTGCAGGTGAATAGGGTGATATTCTTTAACATATAGATAGCCTTATTAAACTTTGCCAGTTGAGTTCTGACAGTAATACAATACTTTTTTGAATCGCAATTTTCAGAGAATTTTTTAAAAATAAATATGCAAATATTGGCAATATCTAACGAACTATGCATACATTTGCATCTCGTTAGAAACCAACAGTATAGATGTTGGATGAAGCCACAAAAAATTAGGCGTCCAAAGTGTTTTAAAGAACAGATTTTGGATACAGCTTTTTTTTTTCATTTCATAAATTTAAAAATACTATGTACAGGTCTTTGGAAAAAGCATGTAGGTACTTTAATAGTTGAGATTGTTGGTTCAAGGATCGAAAAAGACTAATATTGAGATAATGGCTGGTATAAAAAGATAAAGAGGGTTGTATGGGAGAAATATACTGACGCAAACAAACAAGGCTAAGTCAAATCAACACCTTTGCCTGCAGTGTCTCACCCTTAAATGTAGAAGCCCAAAGAGCTTGGGTTGCAGATTGAGTTTAGAGACAGATAATTGGCTTTGGATGTCGGCCAAAACTCTATATAGCCTTAAAAAAATGCAACCCATTAGAGATATATTCCCCTCTTTTGGCTTTGTTTTTTTAATATAACGAGGCAGTGAGAGAGCTTCCTTTTCACCACACACTTTCAAACTTGTCATTTTTTTTTACCTTATCTGTATTAATTCCACTGACAGCCTGCAGATAAATTCAGAGCTGTCTCATAGCCACAGTGACAGCTCGCGCAAAAAAATCCTCTGTGGCAAAGAGACTTGTCCTCCCTCAACCAACCTTGGGATAGGGCTGACTAACCCTCATGCAACCTACAGTATAAACATACTCTTTGCATGCGGATTCCTTAAGCAAAATTAAGAATATTATACCCATAATTCCACATTATGACAACAGTTAAATGTTGCCCAAAAAACAGCTTTCTGTAAATCAATCCTATACAGTCGCTGCTACTCGTGTGGCTGTGATTTTTGTTAGGAATGGAGGTTAGTGGAGTAGAAACGGTGAGAGAAAAATAAATGGAGGCTTCTCACTTCATTTGCCACAGTGTCTCCCAGCTCCAGAGCAGGGAAGCCATCCTCTATGTAACATGTCAAAATCTCCTGCCTCCCTTCTGACTTTCACAAACTTTGGGAATATCTCAAAGAACTCAACAAGGTTGTGGGCTTTTTACTCAATATACTTTCCTCTTCTGGATTGGTCGCATTGATTTTTATACTATCATATAAAGCCTTTGGAAACCTGGTCTTTAACAGTAAAATGAAATGAATGCATGATATCACAGTTGGGTGTCTCAATAAGCTCAAATCTGATTGAAAATACATTTTCATAAATAAAACTTAGTTAAAAAAACAGCTTTTTTTACTGTATATACTGTTTGACAGGACTGTGTGTGTGTGTGTGTGTGTGTGTGTGTGTGTGTGTGTGTGTGTGTGTGTGTGTGTGTGTGTGTGAGACTATCAAATGGTCTCCATTGGCAACAGTCAGCAGAAAAACTGAAGTGATTGGTTCAAAATACTTATCGTGTCATAAGAACCAGAGCATAGCCCACCCCGTCTAAACCGAATTTCTGGAAAGTTGATCAAACTTAAATGACAATATCTTTCATTTGGATTGATAAATATGTGTAAATCTTTTCAGATGCTCACTGTCATGCAACTAACTTCCCAAATAAAATAGTTTGGATTTGGGTTTACAGGGGAATTTGCTAATTAAAAAAATGCAACCCAAACCCGAGCTATGTGTAAGTTTGGCACGTGCTCGTTGCAGAGTAAGTGGCACAGAGTCACACACAGGCTGGCTCACTTCAACTGTCACAATCATACAAACGCTAACAGACACTTGACGACCCTTCCAATGCAGTGGCCCTAATGGTGCAGCCTTGTCACTCCTTCTGCAACTCAAATCTTTCTCACCACCATTTCTGCCTCAATTCCCTCCATTCTCCATTGCATTGTCTTCTCTCTTCAGCTGTCTTGGCAGCAATTTGTTTGGCTTAAGTCTCCTGAAAGTGAAAAAAAAAAGAAAAAAAGAAAGGAAGCCCCTGCTTTTTAATGACTGTAGTCTGTTTGGATATAGTTTTGCCAGTCATGTCAACATATCGCTCTGCATGTAGGTTTGAATCACTTGTACTAAACCGTCAACCAAAAACACAACTGCAATGGTGCATGCTTAAGGAATATATAATGTGTTATTTTTCTGAAAGGGATCATTTAAAGAGAGCTATTTTTTCATAATGCATTTTTCATTGTTTCATTGTATTGTACGTTGCTACACTAAACAGGACAAATACTTTGCGTAACATTTACTAATTTTGCAAGGATTCTTTGGTTTTCATTTGTTTCATTACTTTCTGGTTGAAGAGGAGAATCACCTTGACTGCAGTGGAAATCAATAAGAGCTTTAATAGAATGTTGGAAACATAGAGGAACAATTAATTGATGTATAATACATCGATAATAGAAACGTTTACTCTAGTAGTATTATTTACTTTTTATGTATGTACTTACATTAACTTATGTCTTGTCTTGATCTTTAAAAAAAAAGGTTCTCTTGGTATTTGCTCAGTACATTGGTGTGAAATATATCTTGTCTAAATGATAAACCGTCAATTACTTGTTGGAATAACGTATTGTATTCACATTGAAGATATAATGAACATCTTTAATGTTATTTGACCTTTTTATGTGATTTTGGTTCAACTGCTGACCTGATTTTGTGAATGCAACTCAATTTGGATGAGGGGGGGACACTAAAAAAAACAGATAGAATGGTGTAAATGCAGTTTCAATTAAATACCTAATACGCTTTGAATGTTCTAAAATTTTCCTCATACAGGTTTCTACTAGATGTTTACTCATTATAGCTGACGTGGAGAATTTGGGGAGAAAATAGCAGTTGGGATGGAGATTTGAACAGTTGACAGTCCCAAAAGCCAATAAGAACAGAGATTTTTTTTTTAATCGGAGCCTCGCTCTGATTGGTCAAAGTGTACCGCTCATGTTAATTTTGACCAATCAGAAATCACATACCCCACCTTAAGTCCCTTAAGGCCAGGACACACCGGCCCGATAATCGGCCATAGGATATGGTCGGAGAGTCTGGAGGGGGCGGGGACACAATGTTTGGTGTGTTCTGTGATGTCGGCCGTCGTAGATGTCGTCGGGCTTCTTTTCGGGCAGTCTTTCAGTCGGAGCAATTTGATTGGTGGAGGGCTAGCGAATCAGTGAAGCCCGGAAGTGAGGCGGGTAGCACAAACAGCTGACAACAGTATCGCATCGCGAGCCATTGTTTTAATGTGTTTGTTTGTTTCGTTTATCAACCCTTCTTGACTGCTCGACACCATGCTCGACACTCTCTGCTAAAAATGGTGATCTTATATCTATGTTTATGGTCTAGAGAGCTGTCGCATCATTTCCGGGTTCTGTTTTTTTTGGGCCACAATACAGACTAGCGCCGCCTGCTGTTATGGAGACATTACGTCCTGTGCAAGCGCAGACCGTACGGAAAGTCAGTAGTCGGCTCAGTGTGTTCTTGGCACTTTTTTGGCCGCGGCGGGCAGACTGGACTTGCCTGAATCGGCAGACTCCATTTTTGGGCGACGGTCGGTAGTCGCAGCGGTGTGTCTTGGCCTTTACTGACATATACTCAACATCCTGGTGTGGTTGTCATGTGACAGGCATGTGACTGTGACAGGAAGTGACTTCCCAAACATTGCAGTGTGACAGGTCCACACAATTGGATAAATTGACACATTTTAAAAGCTTGTTTGTTGTTACTAAAGGTGAGTTAAAACCCATTTAACAAGTATAATGCTTTAATAGGGTGTCCTGTATTACATTTAACCTTGTCTGACCATATTTCATAAACACATTTATATAGAACAAGTTATGTAAATATTGCTTTGAGCCTCAAAATAGTCATGGAAATCCTGATGTGATGTATTTGTCCCAATAACAAAAATGGAAATAAGCTAATCCGTTAATTTTAGTGTTTCATTTATTTTGAATTAAAATATGTTCTTTTGCTAAATTGAAAGTATATTTGAACAAATTTAAACAAATGTATGACAACACATTCTAATATTATGGTAAAAAAAAAAGTTTGGATAATGTTTTGAATTAAATAAAAAAAAATCTTTTTTAGAAAACATCAGAAATGTTTTCCATGTGGTCCACTTAGTCTGTGTTCCATCCCTCATATTTTTCCTATAAGTAGAAATGGGTCTGGGTTCTTATGGGTTAACAACCACAAAATAATCAGAAATCAACCCTGAGCTTCCTCTTTCTTTCTTAATACTATGACTTGATACGGAACTCTATTCATTTTTTTTTTACTTGGACTTTGTGTATTCAGCTGGACTGTACAGACTTACTGCAGACAATGGCATGATGTATTTTATTGTGTTGTACTTTCAGCACCTGGTCCACCTCACTCGTTGAGAGCCGACTGATGAAGTATCACAAGAAAAATAAATTCAAATCCCGTGACTTTTATTGCCGTGTTTTTGGACGAGCATATGTGGTCGACATCGGTCTAAAAACAGGGGAATAAATGGAGCCAATGCAGCGAGAACAGCTGCACTGGGAACCAGTCAAAGGTAAACTCAATTTCATTTTTCGGAAACCAGGCGTTTTGCCCTGTGTGTGATGTCATCGTCTTGTCCAAATATAAGGCCAGCATGCGAGTACAGGAAAGCCAAAGGTCTGTCATCTCTCACTGTTCATTCGGGATGACACATGCTCAAGAGAGCAGCATGACCCTACTGTCGAGGAATGGAGACTGGGGGAAGAAGAAAAAAAAAGAGGGGAGCAAAAAGTGGGGGCAAGTACAGTCCAGAGAGATAGAGAGGCTATACGCTCCAAGCAAACACAGAACACTTGGCAGCCCCGGACACAGACCAAATGCAAAGTGCTCCCGTTTTTTTTTCACACAAATATCCTAACAGCAGGTCTATTTTTTTTTCGAAAAACATTGAGCTCTTAGCAACGTGTCTTTGTATTTTTTGTGTGAACTGTAATCTTTCATTCACACATCTGCATCCAGTCACGGTACACCCAATGAACCCAATTAGTGTTGTGCCTACATCATGTTAGCATAGCAGCAGCCATTACTCATTAATCAGCAACACACACTTAAGCCAAGGATGGCAAAGGCCCCTTCTGAAAAGACCAAACAAAATGACACTTACCAAAATATACGTCAAAAAATGACATCTCTTATGGTTCCAGGAACAACACAATTGGTCTGTTTTGCTTTCGAGTATGCGATCAAAAAGTACAGCATCCTATTGGCTATATATGAACAAGCACTATAGTTGAGAAGTCTCTCTTTTTTTCCTATACCTAGATGACTTATCGCATGGCTTTATCCAAAACAAATAATTCCATACTGCAAAAAGGAATATTATATAATGACAATTGTGACACACTGTCATTCTCCCTTCTACTTTGCAGTTTTTGAGTCTTGGAAAAACAAAAAAAGCCATTGTGATTGTAGTGTTGCCCAATCATTGAGCTTGTCAGACAGATATAAAGCACTCAGTACCTTTTGTAAATCTTAGAACAAATAGGATTTTGTGGGCCGTATCCAACATAATCCCACTATTTCGACTTCACTAAGGGCTGCATATGTGAAGGACTTTGTGTGATCGATAAACCTTAGAGATGTTTATCCCTAAGTATGTACTTTTTTTATCACGGGTAATACAAGCAGGGCATCCATACTTTAGCTGCACTCAAGAGCATCTTTCCCGCAGACTGCAGTACATATGCTTGAGGACGAAACATAAGCACTTACCTGTACATTTGCAGTGACACACATTTCCATTGCCTGGGCCTAGGGGAGTGGTTCTCAATTATTTTCTGTCATGCCCCCCCTAGGGGACAGACATTTTTTCTTTTTAAATAGCCTACAGAGACACTTGGAGACACATGTGGATGTTTATTTACTGCAAATCGCGGCCTTTCGCGCGGATATTACCATACACAAGCACACACCGGGCTTGTTAGCACTTAAAAAAAAAGTTGGAAATCAAGGCAGCCCGCGCCCCCCCCCCCCCTGACAACTCACGGCGCCCCACCATTTGAGAAGCACTGGCCTAGGGAATGACAAGAGACATAGGTTGGTCCCAGTTTTTTCCAGGAAGAAAAACATGTGCTTCACCTTCCCACTGTGTGCTGTTTTTGTTGTGCAATTGTACGCTGAATAAGTTAACATAAGATAACATATCTCTTTATTTGTAGGCAGGCATACATTATTGAATGGTCAAATTCAAGTTATATTATTCTGAATTATTTATGTTTGGTGCTGAGTGTATGCAATAGAAATAAGACTTAGCAGTGATACAACTGAATGCCAAGAGACACATTTACTCAGTGTGGCCAAGAAATGACCAGTACTTCTCAGTTTCATCGTAATATAGTATATACTGTATATACAATAATAAGAAATAGAGTTTAAAAAGCACAGATGTTAGTTAGTTCTTAAGATATATCTGTCTAATTTAAAGGTCACCTATAATGCTAAATGATTCTTTTCATGATTTTTTATCTTTAAAAATTAAATTGTAGAGGTTATTAGGGATTAAGAATAGAATATCTGGAGCACAATTATCCCCTCAAATTGTATTTCATTATTATTATGTCAAATTTATGACAGTTGTTATCTTCTCATGACGTCCAAAACAGTGTGTCCCCAGAGAAGGTTTCAATCTTTCATATGCAATAAAACCTATTAAAAATGTACTTTAATGATTAAAAAGAGTTTTTTTCATCAAAGATAGTCTCTAAAATGGAGCGTTTCAGACAGAGACTGAAAAGAGGAGATTCAGCAATGGCACTGTGAGAGAACACCATGAAAACTGTTTCGAGTAGAAACCCAAATTACAATTTTGAAGCTGAAAATGAGCCTAATATACGCATTAACATAAGTGTAAGTATCACATTAGAAATGACTTTAGGGAGACAGGAATAATGAAGTGCACAATGAAGAGACTGAAGGCTACTTAGTATCACCTGGTTAACACCTTTGCGGCTGGCTCTGAATATTTTTATTGCACTGGATATTAATTATGCAAATTGATTAAAAAAAACACATGCCTGTGTTGTGCGCACTGTTCAAATTGGCATGGACTTATCCCCTCTTAAAGAAAAACAATCTAAAAAAGGTGCTCTGATATAAACTATGAAATGCAAAAACTTTTATTATTTCCATTCCCAGAGGATTATCAACATCATAAAATAAGAATTAGAACTGTGGTCTGTGGCCCTATACAATGAAAAGGAAAGGAGCGTGGGAAACAAAAAAAAAAAAAACGTCAACATGTGTTCTTTTTGCATACCCTACAACTGCAAACATTAACCACCGTGTATGTACATAAGAGAGAGAGTCGGATTGTCTTGCAGGGATTGAAAAAAAAAATCACATTAAAAATCTCATTAAAATGGGGTAATCATGCTTTGCCGCTGGGCTGGGGAGGGGGATTTTCGGGGGGGGAGAGGAAATGCTTACACGTTGAATCAGCCCGGGGAAGAATACATCTGCTTTGGCTGCATGCCTTAATGCTCCGGAGTATTATTAATGTTGAGAGGAAATAGATCCCATGTGGTACGGTGTGAGAGAAGAGTAAAAAAAAGGGGATGTTCTTCTCATCCTGCATTAGGTCATCACTTGATTTACTACTGTGGGCTGCTTTGTGGTATACAGTAGAAAGCACTATGCAGCATTGTATTCCCACACTGGACCAGGCAGGTGCATGGATGGCTTGGGGAAATAAAAGTGAGTGTGGGAGAGAGCGGTCACTCAAAGTCCCATTCTGACGTGTTTTGCAAATACTCCTGGTGTAATAGTCAATGTACCGAATGTGAATAGCAATACATGTCATACATCATCATGTTCTACTCCTCAACACATTAAAGGTGAATGCTTGTTGTCAATCACTTTTTGTCAAAATCAGTGAATATACTCTGTAACCTGTCCGTACTGTGTGTGCGCTGAAAAAAAGAATTGTTGTCTTTACGAAGCCTAGTGTCTGTAAACTGACATGTTGCTAGCGACGGTGGACCCCTTTTGTTGACAAACCCATTGTTTACATACCAGGCTGTGTATTAACACCAGATTTTTCTTCCAGCCCACACACGTTATGGACAGGTAACGGATCATTAGGAGATATTCACTCATTTTGATAATAAGTGATTTTGACAACACACATTCGCCAGAATCGCTGACTCCAAGTTACCACCAGTGTAGCGTCACACGAACCACACAAAACTCAAAAATCTAAACTAAAGTCAAGTTGTTTGACATGTTTTTTTTTTTTTTTTTTTTTTTTTTTAAGATATTTTTTGGGGCATTTTTATGCTTTATTGACAGTGTAGAGACAGAGTTGAAAATGGGGCAGAGAGGGGAGTGACATGCAGAGAACGACCGCGGGCTGGAATCGAACCCGGGTCCGCTGCTGGCCGAGGCCCATGGGGGGGACGCCCTACCAACTGAGCTAAGGGTGCCCCCGACATGGGTTTTTTACATGTGGTCTAATCTGGACTGGGCTGAAATGTAAAAAAGAAAAATGTCATTGTCTAGGTCAGTGGTTCTCGACCGGTGGGGCGCGCCCCCCCGGGGGGGCGCGGACACTCTACCGGGGGGGCGCGAGGGGGATGAAAAAAAAATGAAAAAAAAAAAAAATCTTAATTTTTTTTTTTTTTGTAATTTCATTTTTTTTCCTGATACGTAGCCTAGTTCAGAGATGATATGTATTTTTTTTTCTTTCTTAACTTTTTCAGGGCTGTACGCTTATTTTTTAAAGTGGTAGCACTGGTGCTAGCAAGCAAAAAAATTCAGTAGCACAAAAATAAATTTGGTAGCACACAAAGTATGATCGAAAACTTGCATGACCCTAACCCTTGCATTTAGCTCTAATTACCTTTGAGCATGTCATCTTGGTTTTATTTGAGATTCTCAATGAATATGATATCCTAGTGTGCAGTAATAATTGTAGAAAAATGAATAGGGGTGCACTGATTGCAATTTAGACAAAAGAGTCTAACCTGCCAATGGCAATTTTTTTGCTGATTCAGAATTATTTCCCCCCCATAAAACTATAAAAATAATGTCTATACCTATATATTTTTATAAACATATCATTATTATGTTAGGCTAATAATAACAAACATTTTTAGAACATTTCATTCTTTTAATGAAAACCATACTTTAAAACATTGAACATATAGCCTATTAAATAAATTAGTAAACATAGTTGTACAATTTAGGCCAAGTTAAATAGGTTGTGTCAATCTTTGTTTAAATCATAGATAGTTACTGCTGTTGGCTGCTTTCTTTATAGGTCCATGGTTGACTGCAGGGCTGTGAAGCGCTAACTTCCTGTTCTTACCTGCTTCAAAATAAGAGTCAACTCGCATTTGGCTAGTAATCAACTTTTATTGTGAAGGCACACAGGAAATGTTCTGTTTGCACACGCACTAACTTGACTGCGTTAATGTAAAGAGAGCCGTCTCCTTCCTGTTTTTAACCGTTGGTGAAGTTAGACACTATAATCGCCGCACAAGCACAGATCCCGAGCACACATCTTTCACCAGCCAAAGTGGAGGGTAGACTTAATAACTTACTCGCCTAAGACTACATTCACCCGCATTTGGAGAGTGTTAATGTAGAGCCATCTAAGCAGTATTGTGCATAGCTCCTCTGTGTCTCAAACAGACAGCATCTGCTCATTAGCACTGGTGCGACTGGACTTGTATTCATCATCGCACGTGATCAATTTCAGTAGCAAATGCGATCAAAACTGTCGCACTGTACAGCCCTGTTTTTTTGATAGGTAGTTGCCAAGTTCATCACACAAACACTCCAATCCACTGATATGAGATCAGTTTGCAATTTTCAAGCACTGAATTAATGGTAGGACTGTGGCCACTAGAACTGGTCTCTGGTCAGCAAAGGTCTTGAAAACAGCATAAGTGTGCTTGTGACATGCGTGCCACCCATGCATGTGTATGGGCACGTGTCCCAGCAGATTTTTGAAATCTGAATAAAAAAATGTAAGTTTGTAGTTAGCAAGTGTAACATGTTCCTAGGGCAGAATTTCATAAATAAAGGTTTATTTTTTTAGCAAGATATTTGGTCAAAAGCTAGTTGTCATCCGTCCCTCTGTCCAGTTGTTAGGCATCTGGCTGCTAGCAAGTTATGTTGTCTTGCTAATTTTACTATTCATCTGAACTGAAATAAATATTGACTTTTTCCTTTATTATCTTCGCCAGAATGCACCAGAATGCTTAGATTACATGTTAAAAACACAAAAAAATCTTCTGGGGGGGATGCCCCCAGACCCCCCTTCAGGGGTTTAGTTTTCTGACAAACATTACAATGGATACTAACATGATTTGGGCATTTGGGACTATAAATCATCTTTGAATTGGTTGGCCACCCCACTCTAGCTCTGTGGCCCACCTTGGCCACCCCCAGTCAAAATTTCCTGGAATCGCCACTGAGACACACACAACTCCGCGTTCAGGCTGCACAGCACATTAATCGCAGGTAGCATTTTGAGCTAAATCTGGCCACTTTCCAAATCCAAGACTCAATAGTTGAAACATTCTCTGAACTGGGTTGTCAGACAGCAGTGTTTCCCATTGATCATAGACTTTGTTTTGTGAAGCTTTTTCATAACAGGTATACCTATTGTAGAATTTATTCTGTGTATGTTCTATTTAGGCTACTATTTTCTTCTCTTCTAAGGAGATTTTTAAAAAAAAACTTTTCCTCAGTGTCTCATTGATACAATCTCATAATTAGCTTTTAAAGTGCACCAGAATTTAACGTTAAAATATAAGAAATTTCCGGACCCCAACCCTAAACCCAATGTTCAACTCAAAGGTGCGCCACTGGCCTAGCCCTTGTGATAATAACAATAATAGATTATCTATCTATCTATCTATCTATCTATCTATCTATCTATCTATCTATCTATCTATCTATCTATCTATCTATCTATCTATCTATCTATCTATCTATCTTGCTATCTATCTATCTGTGTAGGGTGGTGTGTGTGTGTGTGGGGGGGGGGGGGGGGGGTTGTCAGGGTCGGTGGGGGGGCCCAACTGCAATGACCCAGCTTTGGGGGGGCCCAGCTTGCAGAAGGTTGAGAACCCCTGGTCTAGGTGATTTAACAGCCCTCGGAGTTTTGTGTACATCAATAGTATATTTGTATTCTTTTTTAACGAGTGCCAAGAAAAAAATCATAAAACCTTTGATCCCTGTGCACCCACACAGCATCACCACTGCCCTTCCACGTCTCACACGGGCAAGGGTCAAATAGAGTTAAACAAAAAAATAAAGGCATGTTCCACATTAAAACAGGCTGTCCTGCTAAGTTGTTCCCTACTTATTCCTGGCGTTGCACATTATTAAGTTTTCCTATTTACTTTGGCCTCCTACAGGTCATGGCCACCAATACAATAACAGGCACCATGCGCTTTTTTCCCTGTAGCTAGTTGTATTTTCAACATTTAAGTCATCAATCAAGCATCAAGCCCTCGTTGTTGGGGTGGCACATCTGTTCAGCGGCCTCATTTTGGGCCGTCTACAACCTTTCGTGAAAACTGTACCAGAGCAGACATGGGTGAATTCAACACTCAAGTAGGAAGCCACTTTACTGTATGTAACTGCACATAAGGAGTAATCTATTTTGCTGGAGCTTAGAGGATGTTTCGTTTCGGTAATACATTAAGCTGTAGCCCATTGTCTGCCTTTACGACTATAACAAAAAAACATTGTTTGCATTTTAAAAACGTTTTGCTTATGAGTTGTTGATACAGTAAGTTCAAATATGTCGATATCTTTCCAGCTATGAACTGTCGAGTTTATTCTCTGCATTCCATCCCGTTTTTTTGCTTAAATTTGTATATCCAAATTATATCAATTCATCGACCTCTTTCCAGCTGTACTGCAGGTTTGAAAATGTGACTTTATTCTAGTGGTGCATTATTAAAAAAAAAAAACATAATTTTTTTTCCCCTTCCCTCCCCTATAGTTTTCCGTAGGAGATGCCTGTTATGTTTTTTTTTTTTTTAAGATATTTTTTGGCATTTTTATTCTTTATTGATAGTGTAGAGATTTGAGTTGAAATGGGGCAGAGAGGGGAGTGACATGCAGAGAACGACGCGGACTGGAATCGAACCCGGGTCCGCTGCTGGCTGAGGCCCATGTGGGGGACGCCCTACCAACTGAGCTAAGGGCGCCCCCCCTGTTACGGTTTCTAAGTAATAATTGTGCGGCATTGTTCAGGGATGGGGTGATTAGATAAAAAGGTAAAGGTAGGCTATTGTGTCACTTTTACCAGCTTTACACAAATAACAATAAATGATAAAAGACATGGGAAAATTGCTGGCTTATGAAGTTGAGCGGTATCTGTAACAGATGGTGATAATGAGTTTCTGTGAGTGTGTGTGTGTGTGTGTGTTCAGCAAGGTCCGTTGTTATCCATCAGAAACTTCACGATTCCAAAGGTCTTCCCGCTGGAACCACAGGGAAACATTATCCTCTGCCCGCCTTTTAGCGCTCGACAAGTGACATTAATTACAGTACTTACGCTTCCTTTTAATTATGCCCGTTTATGTGACATACGTAATAATGGTCCACACTACACACACATGGCAAACGGCAAATGTTGAGATGATAGGTGGATTGATAGTCGGATGGATTGGCAGAAAATCCTTTTTGTTGCCTGGCTGGCACCAAAATTAACTCAGCAATTACAAGCGTTTCTTTATATCTTGTGCGAAAGAAGGCTACCTTGAATATCTTGAACCATTACTGAACCAGTATGGGAGCGGAGAACCCCCCCTCCCCCCCGCTCCGTAAATCAACCGGGCCCATCTACAGCATGGTGTATCCCCCCCAGCCCCCACAAGGCCGCTGTAAACTCCAGAGACATTAAGAAGGATGTGGGGACCTTAAAAGTGTGGAATTTATGAGTGTGAATTTAAATTCTCATTGCTGCAGTGGGCCTACTTTGAAGGGATGATTGATTCCTCCTCCTCATTACCAAGCTATTCAAACTCCGCTATGGATTTTCTTTTCGCCCGTCTCATAATGATGCAAATGGGAGAGATAAACAAAACCAAAACAGATCTGATAGGCCCTGGCAGTGCGTTGTTGCTCACACTGATATTGCAGGCTTATTTCGTGTTAAGACGGGGGATCTTGTTTTTTTTTGCTACGGCCGACTGAAGAACACAAAAAACAACCGCTGTCCATATGTTGTTTTCTTAAACCATTTACTCGTCTTTGATCAAAGTGCAAACAGCAATGAAAATGTTTCATTGTGGGGCTCTCACGGCATTTGAAATGATTGCTTTTGGTGGTTTTCTTTCAAGGTTGCGTATAGCGGGCACGACACACACAAAGGGCATTTAGAAAACGAAGGAATTACACAAAATCAACAAGAGGCCATTTTTCTAGAGTAAACACTTTCTGCTACATCAAGTTTCAGGAGCGAGACAACAAGGAACTTCAAAGTGAGAAAGACCCTCTTTCTTTGTCTATGATTTATTTTCCATGAATCATCCTTTCTGGAATAACGCTCGTAAACCCTAATACCCAAGGAAGAGTGGAATAGCACTTATATGCGACCATAAATTCCCAAAAACACCCGCAGTCAATTCTTAATGATGCATATGCATCAGAAATTCATTGTGGAACTATTAAGTATAGGTTATTTCAACCGAAAGGGGAAGTTATGAACTAGCTGGAGAAATACTGTCACTTGAAAACTGTATTTTCCCCTAACAACTCTGAGATATATATTTTTTTATATTTGATATTTGAAATGTTGCCAGAGAAAAGCGGTTATTCTACAACAAAACAGCTAGGTGAATGATAAAGTTTCATTCTACAGTATATTCAGCGGAAAGGTGGAAAGGTGAGCTGCCTCACCTTTCCAAATAAATAAAAACCTTCCTAAATACAAGACAGATGACATTTGGAATCAATATACACATTAATACTAATACTGTATTAGTTCATTGGAAAACATATGAGACAAGACACTGCAGGTGAATAGGCTAACATAAATATACAGACGCACACAGACGAGGTTCAGTCAAATAAACATCTGAAAGTACATGTTGGACCATTTATTGATACTAGTATGGAAGAAGACATTTCATGGAAGCAAAATAGACAAAAATTTCAAAATGTATTGAATTTTTTTTTTCTGCCTGCCATGTCCCACCTTAGAAATATCATAAAATGCCTGTCTTCCAGAAGAAAAAGGTATATTAAATGATGCTCACATGTGTTTCTCAAAATGTAGCACTACGCAGTTGACAATTTTTAGTTTGAATAGCTGTGATATACACTTTACTTTACAATACAGTCTTTTTTTTTCTCTCTCTCTCTCTCTCTCTCTCTCTCTCTCTCTCTCTCTATTTCACCTCACAGCCCTCTCTCTCCGTGTTTTGCTTTCTTCTCATTCATTTTTAATGAATTGTTTCAGGTGCCGGCGCGAGAAGAGCAAATCAAGGGGACATTTAGCACTGGGAAAGAAACGGAGGTTGACTATTGAGCCGATAAACCAAAGTAATGAAAACAGGCGCTCCAATCTCAATGCTCTCCGCAGGACGTTTGTCTTTTTCTCATAAGCGGCACGCCAACTCACTGGCTCAACCTCTCTCGTGAGCCATAAGAGTGTCACACACTCGAGATTGTAACAGTGGGGCTGAACTTGTGCCCTTGGACCTATTGTGTGAATGAACCCCCCCCCCCCCCCCCCCCCCTATTTATTGTGTTTAGATCCACAGCTGCATTGCATCCTGTCTGGTGAAAATGTTTTGGTTTTTGTGGTTTGCCGCCTTTGTGTACACGTTGTGGGTGGGTGGTCTAAATTTAGCCTATTTTTGTGAGAGATGGAACACATAGGTTGTTAGCGAAGATAGGTTGAGGATGTGTGTGTGTGTGTGAGAAAACTATTGAATGTGTAGCAGTAGGACACATTTTGGCAGCATTAAGGACATAGTGTGCCACCATTCTTTTTCTCTCACATAGAGAGCCCCATAAATAGGGGAAGGACTGACCTAACGGTACAACTCTCCAAATGGTGGTTACTGTACAAACAATGTGATTATGTTGACATCATAGCACTTTGGTTATACGAGGGACTATAACCGCCCGACCACAGTGTCCTCCCAACTTGGCCGGTGGATGGGGACACACTTACGTCATGGGGGAAAAGGCTGTGTGGGACAAAAACCTTGGATACAGTGTTGCTTTGGCAATGAGGAGAAAGTGAATCGTTCTTCTTTGCCATGGTGGCACACGGAAACAAAGAATGATTTTTATTGTGTTTTGAGCACTTTAAAACATGGTGACATCTTCAGAGTTCTATTGAAAATAACGCAATGGCAGTTTAAAGTGTGACATGCCACCATCAAAATATATTCCTATACATTTTTTAAATCATGTGGATTATTTAGATTATATCAAATTTAAAGGGGTAGTTCAGTATTTTTGGAAGTGGGCTTGTATGAGGTACTTATGCATGGTTGGTCTGTTACCTTTATGGAGATGACTGTCAATTCAGTCAGTTAAGGAGTTAGAAAGAGACTTCTTTGTAGCATAAGTCCGTTTTGTATTGTTTAAGCAGGGGCCACCAGAAAAACTTTTTCTTTCGCCAAATATATAAATGCTAACCTAAAAATAAAAAAAATCTGTTCAGTGATGGCTATCAGATGGCGTGAACCATACAATAAGATATGGCTGGTTAAAATGTAATCAGCATCTTATTCCCAACAATCATAAAATAAAGTTACGCAGAGGCCGGGTGCCATGTTGGTTTAAAAGTTATTCTTTTGGCAGGAGTACACAAAAGCACAAAATACACGAAAACCCCTCACTGATTATAATTATCATAATTTTGCCTAATTGTCTACCTGGATTACATGAATTATGCTATTTTTGAGGCCACTGTGGGCTGTACACATGCCCGCTGTCGAAGTGACAAGTGCCAACACACTTTTCTTTCGCGGAGGTGCTTTGTTGTGCTGATTTTTCTCCTGTTAACTTCATCACTCAAACTAGACACCAGCACAAGTCCCCTCTTTGCCAAACTCGTGAGCATTGGCGACACCATTACACTTTCAATTCTGATGACAATGTGGATCATAAAAAAAAAAGATTGCTAAAAAACCCTTTTGGGGAGAGGCAGTATCCGATTCCCCTGGAAATGGGATATCTCACCGCCTACGAACAAACATGAATCACAAAATCGAGGTGTAATGATGTCAATTCCCAGAGTTTGTAGCGAATGGCAGTCCACCTGCTGTGAGAAAGGCAATCTGTTCAGCGGGGGGTCCAAGATATGCAGTGCACTCTGTTATGAGCTCGCTTAATAAAAAACACATCTTCGACGATGGAAGTTCAATATAAAAAATGGTAATGAATAATCAACACTTGATGCGACTGATGTCATTTTTTCCAATCAACTGCAGATGAACTGAATCCATAAGTATGTTCTCACCTCATTGTTAAGCGTTAAGATTTAATGTATTTCAAATGGAGTAGGAAAATGTTGCGTGTCGCATCAGTAACAGTTGGCGGTGCAGCTCCTTTTGCCTTTTTCACGGTCCGTGAGTTTGAAAAGACAAATCAATTTGAGAATGTGCATTCCTTTCAATCATCTCAAGAAAAGAAAAAAAGTGTCTTATATGCGTTTGTTTCTCACGCTGTGTTTCCAGTGTGTGTGTGTTTTTCTTTCTCTCCACACTCAATTTCACACGAGACTGTAAATTGCGCGGACTTGAAACACGCTCATCTGGATATGGGCCCAATGAAATATGGTCTCATGTGGCCGAATGCTGACAGTATGATTAAACTTCACTTTGACTCTTTTTAGCAGTTATATTTCCCACAAGCTTAATCTGATTTATGCAAACTGAAACATGATACGCATCGTCAGATTCTGCTGCACACAGAATTGTGTAGAATTGTACGGCTTTTTTACTTCCAAGTGACATGTTAACTGTTGCCATATTTGTACCAAGCTTTGGTATTAACGACAATGAGATGCAAAGTACTTAATGCCTATTTTAAGTGATAAAATACAAAAATAAAAGCAATGAGGACAAATTGACAAAATGCAAGCTCCGAATGATTTTAACCCTTTAACTTGTTACAAAAATACAGTTTTTTTTAAACTAAACCAACATATAGGTAAATATACAACATGGAACAGGTGATGGGTAACACAAACTACCTCTATATTTTGAAGGCACCAATTACTATAATGCGAACTGTGCCTGAGATGTTTTGAATGTGACATGACATCCATGTTGTCAACGTGTCCTTGCTGAGAGAGCACTTAAATCAATTATTTGTTGTGCAAGTGACGCAAACAAGCATCTGCACAAGCACCACACAGTGACACCCACAGAGGCACAACAGAATTAACAATCATTTGGGTGGCTCATATCTATGTCAGATGCTGTTTGTTTCACACACACATAACTGGGTCAATTTGTCACCTGTCACATCAAGCCAAGTGTTCTCTTTTGTAACACTTTAGCCAGGTTTTGAAAAAAGCTTATCCATTCACATAACTGGTAGCCTGGCACCGCCCGCCTACCTACTTCCCCTCAATTTTAATTTCCCTTCAGTAGTCTGGTCCGCTGTATATTCACAGATTTTCTCCTGTGGATGTTTTACCGGTCTAATCAGCAAACAGAGGGAGTGGCTGAAAACAATGACGTGCGCCAGTTTCAGTTTGTTTCAGTTGTAGTCAGAACAACCGGCGCATGCCATACGTCACGACCAAACGTTATGCGATTGGTTGGCAGATCCAGATTGGCTCTGGGCAGATCCAATTGTATTAAATGAGTTTGCGTTTGTCAATTGAGTGATTCCAGACCTTCTGTACAAATCAAATATGGTAGGATGGTGTGGTAGGACCAGGCTACATAACTGGAATGTAGAATCGTGTATTCTCCATGACAAATCAAAAACTAAAAGTTCATTCAAAAAAAGAGGCTCGTGCATTTTACTAAATGCAAATGCTTTCAACTTAGTGGCGCTTTCCGTCTCCACTTCAGGCATGGTGCTTTAATGCGAGCACAACACAAAAACGCAAAGTTCTGAAAAAACGAAATGAGCTTTTCAATGCTTGATTTGCTCTCAATCAAGTCAGGGCTGTAGCCCCCTGTAGACCAAAGGCAGCTTAATCACTGTTTTTGTATATGGAGTGTGTATCTCTACAGCTAATTTGCATCTCTGCCATGATCTTCCGCAAGGTTTCTTGGAGAATCTGCCTATAAAAAAGGGTTGTGTTAATTATGTCTAATTTTAAACTCGGTTCCTTTTTCTGAAGAGGGACCCAATTTGACGTGTGACCCCCTTGGTTTCCTTAACCTGCCATTTACCACTCATCGTCGCCATCAAGTAAACAGCGTGAACAATAGATAATCAGAGAGTGGGAACGATGAGGCGAGAGAGCACGGCAGATGCATCGCAGATATCGGCTGGCTTCTGCTTCAAATCAATCGGCAATTAGCGTCGTTTCACCGCAGCTGTTACGGAGTCATTTATTTCACTGAAGTGAGCCCTCTTTTTCTGATCAGACCCCCAAATGTAATTGCAGAACCCTCAAGAATTTGACTGAAAGAGAGAGAGAGAGAGAGAGAGAGAGAGAGATGGGTGAGGAGAGAAGTATTAGTGCATAAGAGGAAAATGATTGACTGATGAAGAATGAAACGACTGAGTTATCTGAGTTCAACAGCACAGGAGACTGCCGCTATGAATTGTGGTTTGACGTTTTCCAACAGCTGAGCACCTTTTCAGAGCTCGGTCTTAAAAGAGTTCTTTGAAAGTATGTTTTGGGGGGGGGTGGGGGGAGAGCTAATTCCATATACTTCCTCATCCTCTTTCAGGCAGTTTAAGATAAATACGGGTAGAAAGGCTTCCCAGTTTAAGGGAACAATGCTCCATTGGAACAACAGGCTATTTAGTCTCATGAATATAATATAATAGTGCACTGACTTGCTGTATTATTGCCTATGGAGCATACAGCCACATACAGACAAAACACTGCAGGTGAATAGGGTGAAGTCTCAACGTATGGATGGCATCATGACACATCAGCTAGACACAGAGCAACATTACGATTCAGCTAGAGTTGTGTTCCAGGCACTAGACATAATTCTATAGCTCTGGTCTCCAACAACTCCTCAAGAAAAATATCTGGCTCCACTGCGTTCAGTGAGTGGGGTTGGTGGTCGTTTAACTTTGTCTGTCTGCCGTTTTGGTGCTGAGCAGGTATTGTGCACTGGGTTTATCTGAGCTTTGTCTTTGTAAAAAAAAAAAAAAGGCTGCCCGATGCAGCTGGAGTTAATGGCAGGCCGTAAAACAACATGGGGGAGTGCTAAACCACTCTGTAGGGCCTGAGAGAAACTGCAGAGTTGTGGGAAATAACTCCATGTCGGTTTGTCACTAGGCGACCCCCCCCCCCCCCCTTCACATAAAGCAATTTGCTCCATTGCCCAATCGTTAACGTAAAACATTAGCACATGTCTGGTGCTATTTTTTATATTTTTTTCAACCATTTTTGGAGGGAAAGGAAAACCTCTTATACTGTTGTTGAAGACCTGAACTGTGGATACTTTTGGGGGTGAATTGGAAAGTTCATTGGAAGCCAGGCCTTATCCCCTAACAATATTGCCTGACCTCACTGATGCTCTTGTGGCTTAAAAAAAAGGGAGACACTCCCTGCAGCCAGGTCCTAAAAATCTTGTGGAAAGCCTTTCCCCGAAGAGCGCAGGCCGTTATAGCATGCGTGTTCATTCCCATGGTTTTGGAATGAGATGTTGAACAATCACATATGGGCGTAATGTTGAGATGAGAATACAACTGTCCTGGTGCAATATCCACAAGCTGTATAATACATAGTATACGTGATTCCCCTGTTTTGTGTGTTTCCTATGCAACTATGCTTCTGCAAAATGTACATGCTTGCAAGTCAATAGATCTTTTTAACAAGTACGATCCTTTTCCTACCGTTAAAATGCCAGGACCCTTACCTCAGACAAGCACACACAGAGGTACAATTTCATTTGAAAAATCACACACACACACTGCCAGAGCACTTAGCGACCACAACCTACAATTATGGCTGGCCTTAAGTCATATTGTCCCAGCAGTCTTTTATGGAAGGAATGCGGTTTCTATGGAAATGCTATTATGTACAGTGATGATGGGAGATATGTTTGCATTGCAAAGGTTGGGTGCTGAATACGACATGTAATAAGCTGAAATGTTGACTTTGCACCGCATCCAATAGGTCCCTGTGTTTTTCTTCAATCCCATGCAATTCAGACTTAAAATGAAAATATAATGGAACATAAATGCCAGTCCTATTCAAACAATACAAGTTCCAAGCATGTACAAGTAAATGGATTAACAGTGTGTAAAGGTACAACATGTGCTGCTGACATGCCCCTCGCATTCAAACGAAGAGGCAAAAAAAGTAACCTGTTGTGAAGTTGACATCGACAGCGAGTCATCATTTTGATTACTTATATCCGTGTACCGGCACAGAATTTGATGTACTTTGAATGCTGTGTGTGTGTGTGTGTGTGTGTGTGTGTGTGTGTGTGTGTGTGTGTGTGTGTGTGTGTGTGTGTGTGTGTGTGTGTGTGTGTGTGTGTGTGTGTGTGTGTGTGTGTGTGTGTGTGTGTGTGTGTGTGTGTGTGTGTGTGTGTGTGTGTGTGTGTGTGTGTGTGTGTGTGTGTGTGTGTTGGTGGGGATTGAACACAGATAAAAGAAAGACATATATCTACTCTCTCTCTCTGTCTCTCTCTCCTCTCGCATCATCCCGACCCCTTCATTAAAGTCATCTTTGAAAGCCAAACTCTTATCAGCATGTCCCTGAAAAAGTATGAAATGAAGTTCTTATTAGAGATGTTGATAACACATCAACTGACTGGCAACACGCTTCTGATTGTATCTGCTAGAGTGAGGGAAGTACTTATTAAACCAATTCTAAACCTTGTCCTATTTTTTCACCTTTTGGTTCATAGTATTTCACATGATAAAACATTCTATTTTGTCTTGTGTTCACAGCGCATTTATTTAATGGGGACATATTATGCAAATGTTTGGGTTCCGATGTGTATTTCTGGTGTCTGCCAGATGCGGATTCCATGGTTAATTGTTCATAAAACCCATTATTTCTCACTCAGTGCCCATTTCTTTATCACCCGTTTCCAGGCCTTTTCACCCTCTGTCTGAAATGCTCCGTTTTAACACATGTCCCTTTAAAGAAGATGGATCAGTAAACAAATGATTATAACCCATGCACCTTTTTTTTAGAGCTCTGGAATTATCTGTGACTACCACCTTTTAAATCGTTTCGGAATTGTGGTAAATTCTATATGTCCCGTCTTATTTTTCCCCCACACATTTTCACACTGGATGTAAGAGGACCGCTTTCGGCTCAAAAATGGCTTCTTGGTGTTTTCTGCTTTTGAAGACCACTTAAGATGACAAAAAAACAGCCGTCTGCCAAGATGTATGGCCTCAAATTATGTCCTGAGCTTTTTCTTTGGCGCTTGCTGATGGCACTTTGGGAGGAAAGTGATAGCGAGTTGTGAGAAAGCAAAGTGGCTGGGGCTTTATGACCTATTGCCTTGTCTGCCATCTGCAGGGATCAATTAGTCTTTCTTGTGTAATAGCTCGGAGCAGAAAAAGGCTCAGAAATATATATACTTTCTCGGGAGTAATAACAGGGTTTCCACTAGTCAGACTTGTGGCTTTGCGATAGTGGCTACCACAGCATTGTACACAAATGTAAGAAAAACTAAATGTGTCCTATTTTTGTGTCGTATAGCCTATGTTATAATAAGCTAATTGTAAAGTTTTTTTTCCATTTTACTTTCACAACTCCACAGAAAAAGCATGTCCCCTCCCCTGCTGTCGTGTCTAGGACTGCTGTGATTGACTTGAGGTGGAATGGAATGGGGCCTGTTGAGCTGACACCATCAAAGCACCATATTTAACAGATCACACCCAAGAGGTAAACATGTATCTTTTTCTAGCCTTTTCTAGTCTCTTTTCCCCTGCTACATGTTAGCACTCTGAACATCACAAAGTCCATCTTGCGAGCTAAATAATCAATGGCTTCCCTTCTGGCAGCCTCCGGGCTATCTGGCAGGACTGGGAGGGAGAGAGAGAGAGAGAGGGGGGAAACATTGCATGTTTGCAGTGTCTGTAGCATTTTCGGGTCCTTGAGGGCTATTGAGGACAGAGCCATTTTCTTTTTCTTCACCAACTTTTTTTTCTCCCGTGGGTGACAACTTGTCAGTGGCGTCTTCAGGAGGACAAATGTTAATTGAGAGTGACACCCTGAGATGTTCTTTTGAAAAGGGTCATTGCGCCGGGAAATAACTGCACGTTATCAATCTTCAAAATGTTTTTCAATCTGCAGACTGGCGGCGGTGGAAAAGAAAGCTCTCTAAAGGAGGATCCTGTCTCAAATTTACCCAGGCTGGTTGCCTATATCAAAAACTGGATCTCAAAAGAGCACACATTACTGTTTTGGCCCAAAATAAAAGATACGATGAAGCAATTTAAACAGTGATTCGGGGGATCATGACAACAGAATATTGTCCTCTCTACATGCATTACCTAATTGTCCGCGTGTATTTATATAAGGACACAACATTTCACAGCTTACATTTAAGTTCTTGCTGCAAAATAAACTTTGGACTAGAATAGAAAAATATGTTGTGTGCAGTTGATAAACTTTATTGTACACTGTTATATATAAGCCTGTTATATTTAGGCAATCAAGTAAAAGACTGATTTTTATTTTGAAGTCTTAACTGTGCCTCTTGTATACCTTCTCTAAACCAATAACACAACACACAAGACAACACTAATAGGAACTACAATCCTAGGGATAAAGAATGTTACCCGGGGACATTGCAGTATAGTTCACTTCCTGTTTATCAGACTTCCCAAGGAATGTCGAGCCTGTGGGCGCTTTTTCAATAAGCATAATGTCGATATTACATTTTAAGAACTAAGTCAGAGACATTATAATGAGAAAAACAGAGTGCACATACCTACAGTAATGCAACGTAAATTACTGAGTGGCCTGTGACAAAGCCCAAGGATTTAATTAATACGTTTCTCTCTCCCACGCTTGTCTTAATGTGACCTACAAGAGAGGAAAACAGAAAAAGTAGAATAAAGTGCTCTTTGGACTATGCAGGCAAGTGACACATACCTGTGCCTTAAAGCTCCCATATTATACACTTTTCGGTTCTATTATACACCATATTATATGGTCTTAGTGGTCCCTAATACGTTTTTCTTTAATTGTTTGCTGAAAAAAACTTTCAGATAATTTATTGCACTATGCTGATGTTCAGCTAATCTCACAATGGCCTATTTAAAAAAAAAGAGCTGCAGCTCCCCTCGTAAATATACAATCTTTGAGATCCCCCCGCCCCCTGTCCGGAAGCAAAGCCAGATACGCCTCGCCCTCTGTCTGTCAGGGCCGTGGACCAATAAGAAATAGGGGTGTGGGCTGCACAGTGGAAGCTTCTGGCTTTCCAGTTTGTGAGGTCAGAAAAGGGGAGAATTCTGACTGGAGTATATTGGGTGGGGGAGGGGTGGTGGTTTCAGAAAGGGGGAGAGTGAGAAAAGGAGAGTGTTATTTTTTAAAATATTTTGGCAGTCTCTAGGCACACCGTGGACCCATGGATATGTTAGAACACATTTAAAAAGTGCATTTAGCATAATATGTGACCTTTAAAGAAGCAATTCAGTTATGTTCTACATCTTTTCCATTTGTTTCAAAATGGTTACAATTTTCATGTCAGTACTTCCACGGTTTTGCTGTTTGTTTGTTCTTTGGGCTCATTACGCAATCATATCATCAGCCTCCTGTGCCACCTGCTCTCATCTGAAACTAAATGCTTTGGCCTTGATGTCCACCACTGTGGCTTACCTCACCTAATTATATGATGCATAAAAGATGACCCACTCATTTGCTATCAATTACTCGGTCATACTGTAGCTAATGTAGATGATGCTGTGTCTGTTACGTAATGTCATGAGTTTCAATAACGTTTTTCTTATTCCAATACAAATTAATACTATGGATAAATAATGGTACAGCACCATATGGATGTATTTGGTGGCAATATCCTATTTAAAAATAGTGTGTGTGTTTTTGTACTAAAATTAAGTTTCACTGTGATTAATTAGCACAGCCACATCCTCTCCCATGAAAATAAATGGTATAAGTCTACATCTGAATGCTATTATTTTGCTTTTTGTGGTGAAATCAGCAAAGACCACATGTTGGGGAGTCGGAGGGGAACTTTAACATGTTCAGATTAATCATAAAAACTAAACACTCCACAAATCCTATTATGTGGTGAAAAAAAATAGTATATTCCCATTGAGTTATGCTAAAAAATCCATACTTATTTAAAGACCAATAGAATGATTTCATGAAATGTATAAGTATGTGTAATATATAAGTATAACTTATGTTCATAACTTTGTTTTCAAATGAGCTCTTTTATATAGTTAAACGTAGAATTAAGTTGGAAGTGTAATATTACCCTGCGCTGCAGACAGTGACACTTACCTCACTTTACACAGACTTACATTATTTTCCAGTTAATCTTAAAATGAGATAGCACATGCTGTCAAAAATTATGGAGAGGCAATAAAAAGCAAATGGTTCAAGTGTCCTTTTTCATTCCAAATGGTGTACCCAATGAGGCCTTCTTAACCTCAGGCGGATGTTATTTGCCCACCATTATATCCCATCTTATTTATTTGGAATGGGACATCCATTTTTATTTCACATTTGCTCAGAAAATCTAGAGACAAGGCAATCGCATCCCTACTGCTGTGCCCCCATATTGTTAGAAATTACACTTTCAATTTACTAGCGCATGCACAGCCACACTAGCCTTCCCTCTTTTGTGATGATCAGCGGGGACAATTGAAAATTCAATGGATTTTGGAGAACACAAAATGACTGTTGTGATTGGCGTCGTGTGGAGAGAATGGGGCGATAAAATAACTTACATTTCTCTGTTTTAATAAGAAACATTGTCTTGCTTTATGGGGGCAGTGTGGATGAACAGTAAATAACTGTGCATCCATGTAAAAAATGTAATAAGCTGATCATGACTTTCTACTGGTGACGTCTACAGTCTTATTCCTGTACATATACAGTATATTATTGGAGACGATAATCGTGAAAATTATGGTTTATCAATTTCTTGATTTCAAGTCCAGTTAATTGAAATAAAATCTACTCATATTCATAAGGAGTTTTTTTTTAAACAAACCTCTCTTGAACCAATGCTTTTAGACATCAAGCAATATCTTTATCAAATAAACCTCAAGACATTAGGCCAGAAATAATAATTACTGTTACATCTGGTTTGTGTTTCCACCATTTGTAATTATTTAAGTGACCATTCATATATAACGTATGACTGTTGCACATATATCATATTAATCAATTGTCAAATCCATCACATGTATGCCTGATGTATCCCTCATGAAGTTGAATGATATTCTTCATTCTTGATTCATTTTGTGTTACAATCCTGTTGAACCCCAGGCATCTTAGGGACACAATATTACAGTTCACTTTTTTTCCCAGACATTGTGCCCGGTCTGGCTGCACTTGCTGCTAGAAAAGCATTGTAGCCTCATTTCAGGCAGTGTTGTGTGCCTTTCTGTATCTGATGGAGAAATCAGGCAAGTTGACTGGCTAAGATTGCTTGGAACTTATGTGTTTTATTTACTTTTTTTTCTGCCACCGCAAGTAAAAAGGAACTGACAGCCATGTTTTTCGATGCATTCAAGGGGATGTGTTTTTGTGAGTGGTGGACTGAGACAATAGGAAGATAGTAACACTTAGACAGGCCATACTTCTAAACAGTGCATGAGTCTAAAGCCCTATTTGGAAGGGATTTATTTGTCTTAGGGAGGTTGGATGATTTTAATACCGCATGCACTGATAAGTAATATTAATGACATCTGAAGAGCGCTTGTTATTTTTCTATTCCTACCACAGTTCTAATAACAGTCCAAAATATATTTGAGCTTTATTTGTATGTGCATGTATGTGTACGGATGGATGTGTTTGTTACGTATGGGCTTGTTTTGGGTGTTTTCCTTAGTGTGTTCTGTGTTTCTCCTTTGAAGCCACTACGAGTAACATCTAAATATCTTCATGCCTCATGTTTCCTCTGATAATCATAAATTACCTTTAACAGCAAACGAGACAATCAGTGCAAAGAAATACTTTTTTATAGGTTTTTATTACTGCATTTGGGCTGGTCGCACACCCAGTCCGATTATCGGTTTGCGCATGCAGGCTCTATGGTCACAATTTCGTATTGATCGCAGATTTCAGTGTGGATTTGAGAAGCCTATCCCTCCAGGTGAGTGAAGGGGAGCGGGAACCTTGTTTGAGACAGTTATTTGTCGTCATAATGACTGATAACGGGGCTGAACCATCAAAGAAAAAAAAGAAAATGCAATGAAGAAAAGCTAAAAGGGAGAGTGATAGGCGGGCTGGAGAATGGCGTTGCCAAGCAACGTGTACACAATTTCTGCAGTTTACTCCTAAATGAATGAGCGGTACTAAAACAAAGTTTGCTTTGCTTCACCATCATCAGATGACCATTAGTCATCTGAAATATTCATTATTTACAACAACATAAACACATTAACTCATCGTGATCCATACTAACTGCCGTCTCTCGTTCATTCGCTTTCTGTGATGACACAGACTCTTTCAGCTCCGTACGAGTGGTTAGTGAACCTGCATCAATTCATTGCAATCAGGTGTGTGTGGCACTGACTGCCATTAGTCGATGCAGTGTGAGTGAGAGTCCGTGCCCTCACACTTTCAACACACGGACATGCACTATATTGCGTCCTAATCATTTGACACTTGCATTGCCGGCACGCACTAGCAAACAGCTTTACGACAGCTGGCGTCGTAAAAATACTACCGCTTTTGTCCAAAGGGGCCGCCAGCCGCCAACGTTACTCGTAGCCACTTTACATTTATGCTTTTTGCTTAAGAAATGACCTGTTTTATTGCTAAGCTGCTGTTATGTTATTTTTAGCGGGGAAGTTAAGTTTGATATTTTTGTTTTTTGAGAATTAAACTAAATTAAATTTAATTCTTTTCACTACCCGACCCCAGTGTTGGTCAAACAATGACTGACCTCTTTGAAGCATCGGCTTAACTTCCCACAAGATCACTGCCTCCATCTTGACTTAACTGTTTCATATAGTTGCTCAGATCTACGAATATGCTAGTGTTTATGATTTTGCTTTGTTGCTTACACTGAACCAAATAAACATGGTATGTTAAATGAAATGTATTGTATGAATTAAGATACAAGTGAAACAACAGCTTCTTAGTATGTGGTCAAATTATCTTTCCTTTCCTTTTTTTTGTCACCTAGATACAAGGGATGTCTCATTTTACCCACTAACTCAACTTACCCTGTTCTCCCCTGCTGGGTTCTGATGTATTAGATTTGAACTTGGGATTTCCCAGTTGTTAAGAATCTTCCAACCAGCAAAAAGCAAAACCCCATCTGCGTGAGGGAGGTGCATTGTAATTGAGAGTCAGGCATTTCTACACTCTCTGTACTACTAAACAGTTGGCCTGCTGAGATAATTTCAAATGTTTGCTCGTTCGATTAAACGTGAAGTGCTGACTAAATCATTTGGAAAAAGTCTGATGGATGGACGTATATACTTTTATCAGTAGGTATTAAAAAGATTAAAGACAATGCCATTACCTGTGAATAACCATTTTCGCTGCCACAAGGGCCCCCCTGCCAAAAAGTAGAAAGTGACTCCAATATGTGTTGTTCCCTATGAATGCAGAGCTTTATGGTCGACTGGATTCCATCATCATTCCACTAACCTTAATGAGTGATTGTCGGATGATCAAATTCAATTGCAAGCCTGGCTGATTTCAGCAACATGTGTTTTTTTTCTGACTCATATACAAACACCAGAGACAGGCGTTTTCACCACCTATGAAAGATGGTATAATGTATTCAGGGTTTGCAGATTCTCTTGGTTTACCATTCCCCTCCCTCGTGCAATGAATTTTAATTTTTTATTTAATTTTTTTATTTTACGTTTTGCGCTTTTATTAAAACAGATCTTGGAGAGACAGAGATGAAATGGGGCAAAGAGGGGAGGACATGCAGAGAACTGACCACAGGTCGGATTATAACCGGGTCTGCTGTTAGGACTGAGCCTCTAGGGACACTCTAACCACAACACCACCCGCGCCCCTGGACTTCCCTTTTTTTATATACGTTTATGATTGTTACTGTTCTGGAGAAGCCACTGGAAATGCAATGTATTTGACACAAGCATGTTGTGCTTACTTTGGTAGTTCATCAAATACAGTATATGTCTAAAATACAGTCAGTGGAGCAGTTTTATACACAGTAGCCTAGTGTTGGCTGCACTATTAAAGAAAAACATGCACCACCAGTTTTATTAACAAGAAAACGGATGCACCTGAGGAGTTTACTTTTAATATGACATTTCAATGTTATTCCTCAAAATGTAAAATCAAAATAGTCCATCACACTTTGTTTGGTTCCAAAGCAATTGGTGACAGCAAAGCAATAGAGTGAAGCCCTTGAGTGGAAACTTTTCATAACAGGCTATGGATATAGTTTATGTTCTCAAAATGTCAGTTCTGGTATGTGTGTCTATATTGCTGGCTTAATACTACCCAAGTAAGGCAACGCGCATCTTTCTGCTATTTTATTCATCAGAATTTAGATTGTTCTTTCATCCAAGACACTCCTTAATGAAATCATATCTGCAAGTACTTAATATGATAATCTCAATTATGATCAATTGTTGGGGTGTGAATATGCCACGACTTCTGTAAACAAAAAGTAGTCCTGCTCAGTGGTAGGATTCACTTCCCCAAGTCTTCGGAGAAATAAAAAATGTTTTCATAGCCTCTTTTCCCGTTAATGATATTCCGTTCATTCTTAACACACCATTGCACAGATATTAAAACCATTCATATCTGTAATAGGGAGGGAAAAAAAGGGCCCGCAGAGAACTCAATTCTGAATCCTGTATTCGTGACAGCTTTTCTGTGCTAACAGTTTTAACATCCTGCACCATCATTTATTCAGTGGATTTACTTGATTTTATACATTTCCTTGGTGTTTTGGTCTGGGCGATTCAATATTTCACAACAGTCATGAAAGCACCCTTATATATTACTGAATCCCTGTAGCCTCAAATGCAGTACTGAATAAAATATCAAAAATGTAATATGCAGCCTTGGTGAGTCAACGACCGCATTTAGCATCACAGGTCACAGCAAATAACAGACGTGCCCATACACACAGTACTGCATTGAGTATTTAAGGTATCAGATATAATAGGAAAAAAAGCCTTGAGCTCCTGCCATGACCTCAAGCAAGTCAGCATTGGCAAGCAGGTATTCCACAAACACACTTCTCTATGCAGCATCACACAAGAATGGCTTGTGTTATTGCGAGGGCTGGCAGGTGCTGCGTGTACCCTTGTTCATGACTGTTTTTATTGGAATTAACTCAGGGTGACGGGGAAGGAAGACACATTTTCAAAGTAACGGCATCATAGTAGCAGTCTTTCATTGAATGCAAAATAATACGTTTGTATGGAATTTGAAAAAAGATGGCGATTCTGGAGAATTCTTGTTGTCGAAATCATTTTGTCAAAATCAGTGAATATCTCCTTGTGATCCACTACATGTCGTACTGTGTTGGTGCTGAAAGAGAATCCAGTGGCATTACACAGCCTAGGCTCTGTAAAGGGACAGGTTACTAGCTACGACAGGCATCCTTTGTTTGCATGCTGACTTTACAGGCCCAAGGCCAAGTATTAACACCAGATTTTTCTTTCAACATGCACACACACACAGTACGGACCAGTGGCAGATTGTGAGGGGATATTCGCTGATTTTGACAAAAATTGACAACAAGCTCCATAATCACTGACTCCACTTTTAACTCATGGTCATCAATCCATGAAAGCATTACACATTGTCTCAAACCTTATGTTAAAAATACCAAACAGCCATTTTAGATCTGCATTGCCTTCATGTAGTCTAGCAATGTGATGTAATGTATGGAGTCAGGAGGCAGCTTTCCCCGTTGGGCTCAATGACAGTTGGGCTTTAACAGACAGTTAAAGCTAAAACAAGCCAAAAGGTGCCAACAGCCCCCACAGGGCTTAGCTGAACACAGTGACTGCGGAGTTAAGTAAAAAGGCTTTATTCTGATCGATAGACAACACATTAACCTTTAGCTCTTCAACACAAACGGGATCAATAGACTCGCACAGTTAACTCACTCCACAGGACTGTGGCAATGTTGTTTAGATGTGAACAATCTGGATGTCTTACTCCTTCATTAAACAAGGTGGAAATAAATGATGGGGGGGGGGGTCGAGCGGGCATTGTTATTCCAAAGTGTCATTGTTTGCCTATGGTGTTTAAATTCATATTGATTATGCAATGATGTTTGCCACTGAATAACTATTGGGCACACATTGTTACAATACAATACACAGCACAGGTTGCTTTTGCATACAGCAGCTATGTAAAAAAAAAAATATATACCAGATATATAACGACGTACATTTGCTTCTCTCTGAAAAAAGAAAATCTAGATGATGGATAAAGCTCGAGTTAAAATCTTTATTTCATTTGTACAAATGATAAGAATTGCAAAATTGACCAGACGCTTCAAAAAACTGTTTTTGCCTGCCCATGTTTTCACTTTGCATATGATAAGTTAACATTTTCAAAATTGTTTGAGGTAATCTTAGAATAGAACATCTATCCGTGGATCTCAAGAATTTCCACTCTTAACAAATCTACAAACAGAGACCAACCCACTTATCTATGTGTGCACAAATTGATTTGAAACGCGAAATGACAACAGATAGTACTTATCTGCGGATGCTGTGCTTCTGTGTGTATTTAAATGACAATGCAAACTGCCAGCCAATATTGCTTTTCTATTTTAAATTACACTGCACCGCAGCAAGTGCAAAAAAGTGATATGTCTGATGTAATGCTGTTTCCACATCCAGGTTTTCCAAAGTGGTGTGGTATGTTATTGCAGCATTTGGGTTGGAATAAATCTATAATATAGTCGGCCAAACATCACCAAACTGAGCAGCCAGAAATAAGGTGGCCACAGTGGAGTAAACAATGGAATCTGTGTACAAACACACACGACTCCAACTCCCTGTTCTACAATATAAAAAAAAGGGAACCGGCTTTGAACTGGCCTTTTTCCATTAATGACAAATGTGATTGGAACTACCATGCAGAGCTCAAACAATTCCAATAGGAGCCTAGCCTGCTGCACCTATACTGTACACCCGCATTGTTTTCAATGTTGTTTTCATAAATAATAAAATGTCTGCTTGAATTGATGCCACCCATAGCCGCCGTACACTGTAGAATAATGTGGGCGATTCTCTCTACTCCATGGTGTACGAGGAGCAATCTTGACATGTCATCGCATCGGTTCATTTCACACTTCACTACCTACTTTGTGATGTAATGGGTAGCCATATTGCTGGGGTCTTGCGCAGTTGGGGCCAAAATCATATCCGCTGAGAATATGAAGTGGGTGAGTATGTAAAAAAAGAGTTGCTGGAGTTTCTGTAGGATTTGTATTGTGCTATAATTATGGACTGCGGCAAAGTGGAGAGCAAAGGTAGATAAGGTATAAGGGCACTCTGTGTTTGTGTATGCGCATTGTGTGTTTAAAAACAGTGGTGGGGATGATCTGGAGAGAGAGAGAGAGAGAGAGAGAGAGAGAGAGAGAGAGAGAGAGAGAGGCCCAAAATACACAGCGGAACAGGGCATCCCTAATCATACAGTCAAATGATTGTCTGACCGAGAGGCCAGCTCATCTTCTGGTGGCAGTGACTTTGAAGCAGGTCGCGGGGATGCTACATTTTTCTCTCATCTCTATTCAACACCTGAGTTACCTTATACTTTAAAGTGTAGGTGTTTTTCCACTCTGGAAGGACAGAGTGAATATCAAGCCCAGTGTCTGGAAATTGTTCCAAAAATCACATATATATATATTGGTTAATTGACTTTGCACTTCCTTCTTTAGCTGCAATTAAAGGTGCAGTCAGCCATTCTGGAGAATGCTTGTTGACAAAATAGCTTTTTGTCAAAATCGGTAAATATCTCCTCACAATTTACCTGTTCGTACTGTCGTTGCGCTGAAAAAAAATCTAGTTTAAATACACAGCCTAGGCTCTGTAAACTGGTATGTAAACAAAGGGTATTTAAACAAAGGGGGCCCGACGTAGCTGGTAACATGTCCATTTACAGAGCCTAGGCTGTGTGTTAACACTGGATTTTCTTTCAGCCTACACACAGTATAGACAGGTAGCGGATTGTGAGGTGATATTGACTGATTTTGACAAAGAATATATTTTATCAAATAGCAGCCTCCAGAATTGCTGAATTCATCTTTAAGTGTTGGAGTACACTATTCATTCATACATTTGGGAATACATTTTCCTTTGCCGTCACACAGAGTTGCCGCTTGTTGTCACAGCAAACATCAGCAGTAGGACTCGTCCATTGACTGTTTTTGGTCAAAAGACACAGACTCAAAAACCCCTTCAGTGATCAAAAGGAGCCAAAAGTTCACTTTACTTTGTATCTAAATTGAGCTGGCTCATCTTGAAATGAGAGAAAACAAACTTCGAAAAAATCTCCGCTTCAGAGCTCTGCTCCCTCTATTCATTGCTCATAGCCAATTCAAATGATTAACTTGAAATTGCAATCATCTATTTTAGCTCTATGATGTGTATTATCACATTTTGTATCATGCCACATTATATTTCAACAACCCAACAGTATGTCCTAACTCGTATGGACGACCGAACACCTTTTATGTGCGGGAACACAATTAGCATTTGGTGCTATTAAAAAGCCAATAAGTAATAACTTTTTATGTGAGTCATATTTTAGTTGAAAATCATTCCCGTTGCTACTAAAACACCCCAATGGACTACTGTGTTAAATATTGGAATATGTAGGTGTTTTTGGCAGAAAGCAAATCAACAGAGTATCTACATTTTTTTAGCAACATAATGAAATGACACACAAAATGAAAGTTTTTAAGTTGAAGCTTAACATATACACATATCCAGTTCTCCGTAAAAACCCAAAGCAGAATGGAGCCCACCACAAATAAGGTAGCATGCAAAAAAGATCCAATGTGTGAAAGAACATTAGAAATGACTTCCACACTTATGGACTATAAACATGAGAGCAAACTCAGATCAATGAGATTCCATTACCATCCTATCTCATTTCCCAGAGCTGAATTGGAAATGGGTTAGAGATGGATCGTGTCATTACCAATTCCTGCGAATGTATGTGAGCCACAGATAGTGTGTGTTTGTGTGTGTGTGTGTGTGTGTGTGTGTGTGTGTGTGTGTGTGTGTGTGTGTGTGTGTGTGTGTGTGTGTGTTCTGCACCCGCTGCCAATGAATTTTTTTAGTGACAAGCAGGGAGGTGAGCAGGAGTTCATGCACTATCACTACCATCATAGTTGTTAATACACTTGGCTCCAGATGCAGAGCTACTGGAGGTGTCCTAAACCTAACCATTTCTTGTGTGAGTGTGAACTAAAGCATGTTTGATGCTTCTTTACAATCAAAAATAGGTTATTAGAGATTAGGTTTACTCTCAACAACACTGCACTTCCAACATGTGGTCTGTCCTGACAAGAATATAACAAAAGAAATATGATGTGATGGTGTACTTTGTCTTTTGTAATCTTGTTTGTCTTTATCCTTAACATTAAAGCTGGCTGTACCTCCCTAATCACCCTTTGCAACATGTTATACCTGACAACCCTCGGATATTCCATGAAAAAGACATAAAGGGGTCTTTTTAACCACCGCGCGACAAGCCCATGAAATAGATTATGCCAATTTACCCTGCAGCATCAATTACAGAACATTGCTGATTTAAAAAAATAATATTAAAGGTGAAGTAAGCGATTTATTTATGTTAATATAAGTGTTAAATCGCTCTTTATTCATACAGTGATCACTTATATAGTGTGCGTGTTTCATAAAGCCGATCTCTCAGTCACTCGCTCTGCATGTAATCGGCAAATAAACTTTTCGGGGGTCCCACTACTAATAACCAATCAGAAGAGAGAACGCAATGAACTGGCACCCGTCTCACTGGCGGTGCCAGGCAGAGCGACAGATGGGTGAATGTGTATGCGCCTACAATGTCGAAGCAGGTGAAAATCCTTCCCGATTTTCTGTTTTGATGGTTTTTATTATGTTTTATCACACTTATGGATCTGAGATAACTCGCTGCTTGAAGACCGCATTAATGTGGTGACGTGGGGACGAGGGACGGGACTGCTAACTGCAGTCACTGACAGGAAGTTAGCTAAACTGACCATTCCGCTTACTGAACCTTTAAATATACACTCAACAAAAATATAAACGCAACACTTTTGTTTTTGCTCCCATTTTTCACGAGATGGACTTAAAGATCTAAAATTCACTCCAGATACACAATATTACCATTTCTCTCAAACATTGTTCACAAATCTGTCTAAATGTGTGATAGTGAGCACTTCTGCTTTGCTGAGATAATCCATCCCACGGATGAATCTCGGTTTACATTGTTCAGGGCAGATGGCAGACAGCGTGTGTGGCGTCGTGTGGGTGAGCGCTTTGCTGATGTCAATGTTGTGGATCGAGTGGCCCATGGTGGTGGTGGGGTTATGGTATGGGCAGGCATCTGTTATGGACGAAGAACACAGGTGCATTTTATTGATGGCATTTTGAATGCACAGAGATACCGTGATGAGATCCTGAGACCCATTGTTGTGCCATACATAAATGAACATCACCTCACGTTTCAGCAAGATAATGCACAGCCCCATGTTGCAAGGATCTGTACACAATTCTTGGAAGCTGAAAATGTCCCAGTTCTTGCATGGCCAGCATACTCACCGGACATGTCACCCATTGAGCATGTTTGGGATGTGCTTGACCGGCGTATACGACAGCGTGCACCACTTCCCACTAATATCCAGCAACTTCGCACAGCCATTGAAGAGGAGTGGACCAACATTCCACAGGCCACAATTGACAATCTGATAAACTCTATGCGAAGAAGATGTGTTGCACTGCATGAGGCAAATGGTGGTCACACCAGATACTGACTGGAGTCCCCAGACCCCCAATAAAGCAAAAAAAATGCACATTTCAGAGTGGCCTTTTATTGTGGACAGTCTAAGGCACACCTGTGCACTAATCATGATGTCAGATCAGCATCTTGATGTGGCACACCTGTGAGGTGGGATGGATTATCTCAGCAAAGCAGAAGTGCTCACTATCACACATTTAGACAGATTTGTGAACAATGTTTGAGAGAAATGGTAATATTGTGTATCTGGAATGAATTTTAGATCTTTAAGTCCATCTCATGAAAAATGGGAGCAAAAACAAAAGTGTTGCGTTTATATTTTTGTTGAGTGTATATATATCTATATATATATCTGGTAAGCCCAAACGGGTAGTGCGGGTGAACTGGGAACGTCTGGCGGAGGCCCCTGTTCAAGAGATCTTTAATTCGCACCTCCGACAGAGCTTTTCTAGCATCCCTGTGGAGGTTGGGGGCATTGAACCCGAGTGGTCGATGTTCAAAACTTCCATTGCTGAAGCCGCGGCAGGCAGCTGTGGTCTCAAGGTCTTAGGTGCCTTAAGGGGCGTTAACCCTCGAACGCCGTGGTGGACCTCGGTGGTCAGGGAAGCCGTCCGACTGAAGAAGGAGTGCTTCCGGGATATGTTATCTCGGGGGACTCCTGCGGCAGTTGCAAGGTACCGACAGGCCCGAAGGGCTGCAGCCTCTGCCGTGACAGAGGCAAAGCAGCGAGTGTGGGAAAAGTTTGGAGAAACCATGGAGAAGGACTTTCGGTCGGCACCAAAGTGTTTCTGGAAGACCGTCCGGCACCTCAGGAGGGGGAAGCGGGGAACCATCCAAGCTGTGTACAGTAAGGATGGGACGCTGTTGACCTCAACTGAGGAGGTGGTCGGTCGGTGGAAGGAGCACTTTGAGGAACTCCTGAATTCGACTGACACGCCCTCTATGTTGGAGGCAGAGCTGGAGGCTGATGGGGGATCATCGTCAATTTCCCTGGTGGAAGTCACTGAGGTAGTCAAACAACTCCACAGTGGCAAAGCCCCAGGGGTTGATGAGATCCGTCCAGAAATGCTGAAAGCAATGGGTGTGGAGGGGCTGTCTTGTATGACACGCCTCGTCAACATTGCGTGGAAGTCGGGTACAGTGCCGAAGGAGTGGCAGACCGGGGTGGTGGTTCCTATTTTCAAAAAGGGGGACCAGAGAGTGTGTGCCAACTACCGGGGTATCACACTTCTCAGCCTCCCCGGCAAAGTCTACTCCAAGGTGCTGGAAAGGAGGGTTCGGCCGATAGTCAAACCTCAGATTGAAGAGGAACAATGCGGATTCCGTCCTGGCCGTGGAACAACGGACCAGCTCTTCACTCTCGCAAGGATCCTAGAGGGAGCTTGGTAGTTTGCTCATCCAGTCTACATGTGTTTTGTAGATCTGGAGAAGGCTTATGACCGGGTTCCCCGGGAGATACTGTGGGGGGTGCTGCGGGAGTATGGAGTGAGGGGGTCCCTTCTCAGGGCCATCCAATCTCTGTACGCTCAAAGCGAGAGCTGTGTACGGGTTCTCGGTAGTAAGTCGGACCCGTTTCCGGTGGGGGTTGGCCTCCGCCAGGGAGGCCAACCCCCAATATCACCAATCCTGTTTGTGATATTCATGGACAGGATATCAAGGCGTAGTCGTGGTGGGGAGGGGTTGCAGTTTGGTGGGCTGAGGATCTCATCTCTGCTGTTTGCGGTGATGTGGTTCTGATGTCATCATCGGTCTGTGACCTTCAGCTCTCATTGGATCGGTTCGGAGCCGAGTGTGAAGCCGTTGGGATGAGGATCAGCACCTCTAAATCTGAGGCCATGGTGCTCAGCAGGAAACCGATGGATTGTCTACTACAAGTAGGGAATGAGTCCTTACCACAAGTGAAGGAGTTCAAGTACCTTGGGGTCTTGTTTGCGAGTGAGGGAACAATGGAACGTGAGATTGGCCGGAGAATCGGAGCAGCAGGGGCGGTTTTGCATACGCTTTACCGCACTGTTGTGACGAAAAGAGAGCTGAGTCGTAAGGCAAAGCTTTCGATCTAGCGGTCGATCTTTGTTCCTACCCTCACCTATGGTCATGAAGGCTGGGTAATGACCGAAAGAACGAGATCGCAGGTACAAGCGGCCAAAATGGGCTTTCTCAGGAGGGTGGCTGGCGTCTCCCTTAGAGATAGGGTGAGAAGCTCATTCATTCGTGAGGAACTCGGGGCAGAGCCGCTACTCCTTTGCGTTGAAAGGAGCCAGTTGAGGTGGTTCGGGCATCTGGTAAGGATGCCCCCAGGGCGCCTCCCTAGGGAGGTGTTCCAGGAGCGTCCAGCTGGAAGGAGGCCTCGGGGAAGACCCAGGACTAGGTGGAGAGATTATATCTCCACACTGGCCTGGGAACGCCTCGGGATCCCCCAGTCAGAGCTGGTTGATGTGGCCCGGGAAAGGGAAGTTTGGGGTTCCCTGCTCAAGCTGCTGCCCCCGCGACCCGATTTCGGATAAGCGGTTGAAGAAGATGATGATGATGATGATATATATCTATATATATATAGTACATATTCACACACAGTATATATTAGTTCACACATCCATTTTTCGGCTGCTGTATAAGAGTTTCCTTTCAGTTGTGCATCTTTTCCCTGCAACACATGCGCTGTGGAGGTATGATGAAAAACTTTCAAACCCTACTACAATGTTGACATTTCATTTAAGGGAAATAGCAAAGGTCATGCAAAAGCCTAAACAATAATATACTATTCTAATTATCTAATTCTTCAAGTCAGAACCAGCATTTTTTTTTTGCTGATGTGAAATGGACCTGCCAACATGCCTCTAGACTTATCCCTATAGCCCTATTTGCATGCTGCATATTGTGTGTGGCGGCTGCCTTCAAGAACTGAATATGGAAATAGAAGGCTTTGACTTTGATCTGTTTTTCAAAGGGGGACAATTCCACACAATGATTATGGTTGCAACACATAGTTTATGCCTTCTTAAAGGAGAGAGGAATGACAGGAGGATCACTTGGAACAAATTATACAGGAGTACATTGTCTGTTTTCAGCCAGGAATAAACATACAAGTCTATGAACAGCAATGCCAAATGACACGTTGATGCAAATTTTCAGCCAGTACACCTCCTGGAAAAAATAACTATTCAACATCAAACTTTGGACACCAAATACATGCTGAACCCATTATCCATAATGCGGAGAGATCCGGCTCTAACCAGTCAAAGAATGTGTGTCGGCGCGATGCATCTTGAACATCTTGTTTCACAGCCAAAGAGAGGGGATGTCATCATGGACAATTTATTTACATCACTCTCCCTGGCAAACAAACTAATTGCCAATAAGACAAGGCTGCTGCACAGAACCCTGGGTAAAAATGAGACAGGAGCCGTCGCCCCCTGTAAAACCAAACATGCTGAGAAAACGACAGTCGACAACAGAATGACAGCTGGCAAGGCGACAATTACACAGAACACATAGCAGCCAAGTATATGAATATCTGCATTCTCAGCACCGCTCATCCTGATGTTAGCATCAGCGCAGACAAGCTTTAACAGCAAGATATGTAGACCCACATTATGCTATCCATCCTGCCTGTCTGACCTGGCTGCCACCAATGACAACAGTTTGTAATAGAAATGCTTAAAGAAAAACTGAGTGCAAGAGGATGACGAAGCAGTGACATATGGGCAAGTGCATGAGCACACAATGTTACACTGATGTGTGTATCAGAATCATTTAGATAAACATTAGCCTATCATATAGGGACCATTTACAGTAACAGGATTAAATAGCTGTATGATCATGAGCCACAGATAGTCCGGAAGGTTCATACCCAGCTAATGGACAGATAATAGCGGAAAAGGAGGTTTTAAAGGTCACATATCGTGATCGGGTTCAAAATTGCATTTAAGTTTCGACTAGAAACTGTTTCGATGGGGCAGTCTCCCAAAAAACTTTCATATTTCTCACAGTGCCATTGCAGAATCTGATCTTTTCTGAGACGCTCCGTTTTAGAGCCTGTCTCTTTAAGCCCCGCCTTCCAAAAACCCTAGTCTTCTCTGATTGGCTCTGAATCCTAATGTCAGTGTATCTGCTGGTGTTCATACAGCAGGTCCAGGTGGTGCTAGGTTAGGATGGTAATGAGGGGGCGTGGCTTCTCCCCTTATGACATCATAGGGGGAGCGAAATCAGAACGGGGCTTTTAAACACAGGCTTTCAGAAAGGTGGAGGTGGAGTCTTTTATCATTATTTGGGAGTCACACCGAGGGACCCATTGGTATGTTGAAAAACCATAAAAAGTGCATTTTTCATAATAGGTGACGAAAATGTGTAAAGCAATCCAAACTAACGTATGGAAGCCAGAAACTTACAAAATGAAGCTGTTAGGGGTAGGGGTTAGCTCATCAGATGAGGAATGTTAATATTGTTGTATGTATCAACACTACATAATGTTTATGCACCACAGATAGTTATGCAAAGTGCGCTTTTCGTCATTTTGAATGCTAATCCTGCACGCCTCCAAACTGCCTGTGGTGCTCAATTAATTACAAATTAACTCGAATATTTGTAAAATAATTAGGCCTATAATGACTAATACTAGAACATAAAGGTTTCCACTTCTTTTCTCTCTATCATGAATCCTGTATCTTGTTTTCATAAGTTGACTGGAGGAGCAGTAGACCAAAATGTGTATATTACTGTATGTAAGTAACACAACAGGATACATGGTTAACACTGCATGCCTCTGAATCTGCAACAGTATGCAGATGTTTCAACATAACTGATTATTGGAGAATAACAACCGTAAAGGTTAGTACGAAAATAAGATATATGAAATAAAATAATTTTGTAAATGTAGTGGCTTCGGTGAGAATTTGTAAATATCCAGTAGGCAGTAGGAAATGTTAATTTAGGTTGAAATGTCTTAACAATGGGGGGGGGGGGGGGAGCATCCCCTCAAGTTTATTGCAATAGTTTTTTTTCCTTAACCCAAATGTGGATACCATCAGTAATTCATTTCTGTAATCACGGACACCTAATATATTTTCAGAAGCTAGCACTATGTCATGATGTAAAAAAAGATGTTGCCAGAAAGTTGTTTTAATGCTATAGTGCGTATAACCTCTGTTGCCCTCCTGAGGAATTATTTGGCATTACAACAACACTGTCGGTGCATTTACATGAGGAGTTTGGTCATGGATTGTGAACCTGCTGTACGTCCAGGTTTTTTCTCAGCATTATAATCAACAACTTAAAAATTGTGTGGGCGCTACCATACTGTTAAATACACAATAGAGTTTTTTTTGTTGTGGAGCTGATGGGCTTAATCAACTTTGTCAACTTATTTGGCAATGGCTTGAAACTAACCAACATTCCTTCATATGAAAAAGTTACGCACTATAGCTTTAAGGAATGGTAATGCATATGTAATCTTTGACTCTTTGCACAGAAGCAATGGTTGTAAGAGCTGTTACCGTAAGAGTGATTATTTCATTAATATTATTTCATTATAATTACTGTTTACAATAATTATAATGGCCGTTTACAATAATTATAATGGCCGCTGGAAGTCCAAAGAAAGTTGAGCCGCTTCATGCCTTTCCCTCAACATAATATCCCTCTTCCTTTTTAGCCATCTTTCCTAGCCAAGCTTCACCAGACGTCAAAGATACGTGAGCACAAAGATCTTCATCTGACCTCCAACACAACCAAAGGCCTGAAGAAAAAAACAACATTTATTTTTTCAGTCAGCCTGAAAGCCCCTTGAAAAATCATGAATCATTGTTTAATTCATCATTGACGAGCTATGAAGCCAATTGTTTCCCGTGCATGCTTTGATTAAATGCCAACCATGGTGGGGGCGAATGAGCCCTAAACTGGTGTTGGATTGCACCTGTAATTTCCGGGAAAAGCTAGCATCTATACAGGGGGAATTCATTAACATATGCTGTTATTAAACACACAGATAAATACTAAGGGGAAGTGAGAAGAAAATAGTGACAAAAAGGAAGACTGGGAGTATAGGGGAAGAAATACAATCATGTTGGTAAAACATAGGAAGTGGGGTGAGTTTAGAAATAGACCAGATTAGACAGCGGCACTTTGATGAGCAGAGCCTGTCCGTATTTATGATTAAAAAATTGGTCCGCTTCTCTCCCTGCCAATAAGCCCTTATCTGCACTGCTTGCATATAAGTCTGATAGGGCCTCTAGCCATAGTGAAAAGATACAAAAATAATTAGCTAACATTCAGCTTTGAGCAGACAGAAATGTTATACTAAAAAGGGAGAGAGGGAGAGAGAGCATTGGAGAGGGAAGATAGGAAGACAAACACCAGTCTTACTTACAGGTTTTACTCTGACATTAAAATGTTTCTGTTTATTTCTGTATGCGTTTGTCAAAATGACAGCCGGCAAAAGAGGCAAGGCAATCACTTTGAGATAAGCAAATAACTGGAAAATCTGCACTTGCACCTTGCCGCTCAACTGAAGTCAGTCTTCAATGATCTAAAAATGGGATGGAGCCTCAGCTGGGATTTCTATGTGTACGGGACTGTTTTACCCTTTAGGTGATATTTAAAAACTTGTACCTTGTAGATTATATTTAAACTTGAATGATGGATGGGATTGATGTCAGCACCTTTTATTTACTAATTGAATGTGCCAGTGTTAGGGACTCAATGCATACCTAATACTTGACCTAACAACTGTTTAAAAAAGGATTTTTCTTTGGTAAATATTACTGGATTTTTTGTGTTAAAATGTCTGGACCAATGGGGTTCCAGTACAACTACTCTTTAATGGTATTTTATCAGAAAACATGTCTGTGAATAAATAGTTATGTTGGATGGAATGTTGGGGGAAAACACTATACAGAGAAAACAAGAAACAGAGATGCCAATTTTTCTCCATCAACAGAAGCCTCAATAGTCCATGTTGGAATTTGCTTTGACCATAGGATCTTGTTAAATGTTTTTTAATACTAATACAAGATTAGGAATTTCTCCAAAAGGAAAAGTTAAAAAGACTGGATGAAATAAATGGATAATTAGCTAGTGGTGCTTTATTTCAGGCACCTTTTCAATCCATCAGTAAGATGTTTAAGTACTGTACTAAATACAAAAACTTTCTGTGGAGATGTATTCAGTCTGAATAGTCAATCTGGTCTGTTGCAGTTTGCTCCCTTGACAATTGTCTGCGTGTATAAATGCTGGATGTACTGCTGAACGTATTTGTATTGTGTATCATATTCATTATCGCCGCTTGATTGAAAGTGGGTTATTTTTTTCACTCGACTATAGCTCAAAGTGAAATATGAACAGACAATCTGATGATTTACACCCCCCCCCCCCCCATCCTCCCCCGGATCCAAACTCCTTCCCTAAGCGATAAGTTGAAGGAGTTGCACTGATGTCTTCTTGTGTGAGCGCAGTGTAAGCAGAGGAAGTCGCGATAACACACAAGTAGAGCAGAGGGAGGGACTGAGACAGACACAGCAGTTATGAACTGGGTCTTCAAAAGGGAAACGTCTCATCTTTCTTTCTTTTCAGCACCAAAGAGAGGCTATAGCATTTGGGATTCCAACTAGGCCTTATTAATGTACCACATCATTTAAACGCCAGATTCACTGGGCCACTATTACTACTTGTGTGGCTGTATTGCAATGTCCAATACAAAAAGTTAAGAATGCTATTTTCAATTGGAAATGTTATCAGCAACTGAGTAAATGCAGCTTCCTATGAGGATGAAACAAGGTCCGATTTCAAAGCAGTGTGACCATATTTGGATTAGAAGGCTGGTTGCTAATGACTACAACAACTAAAGTAAGGAGCTCTTGCCATTTATTTATATCGCGTGGTTTGTTGAAAGTGGTCATGTCAATCTTGGCATGTTCTAGGAACCTGAAAATTAAAATCAAGCCATTGCACAAGTAGTTCTTCCTCAGGCTCAACTGTCAATTAAAGCCCAACATGAGTCGCTATCACATCAAACATCTTTTCAAGGCTTCTTTAAAGGCAAGTACTCAAGAACTATTATATTATGGTATCTTAATAGTATGTACCTGTATACGTGTTTGAGATTGTATCATTGCAAAAGTACTGAAAAAGCAAGGTGACTGTACAGTTTTTCCTCAGTGTATCTTAGTATATAATGCCATAGCAATATTCCAGTGCATGCTCCAACTCCTATTTTTACTAACTACCTGAAAATGAATCATTTTTTTCTCCCTCGAGTGCTAGTGAACCTAATAACCCAGTCCATGATAGCATCTAAAAAGGAGCTTGCCCATTTAGCTCTGTTACATAAAATGTCCACCCCTTCATCTCGCTCTCAGCCAGCCCTACTTGAGTGAAAGAGATTTGGGGTTAGGTTAGGGGTGCTTGATTCGAGTGTATACGATATGAGATCATGCAGATGAAATGAGAGCAGTCCGTCGACTTATGTAAAGAATACGATGTCTACTGAACAGTCCTATTACACCCAATGATATAGACATAGTTTTTTTTTTGTCAGTGGGTCAGCGACATTGAGTTGGGTTTTAGGTTGTCATCAATTGCTACAATGTATGTGATTGGTGTAGCCACATCCCTGCAGGTAAAATGTCTCTTTAATCTTAGATTCTGTTCGTCCAGCGTCTTAACACTATAGTTTGCGGCGGGGTTACTTGTAAGTGAAGTTAACATTTTGTCAACAACATATTATATATTTTTTAAACTGATGATCACAGAGGAAAAATCAACAACTCCTTTTAGTGCACTTAAGTAAAAATGTGCTCATATTACTGAACAATGTGTGTTTATGTTGATAAAGCCAGTAGGCCATCGCCTCTTTTGACTAATTAATCATTTTCAGAATGTGACACACCGCACCAAAACAAATCTACCTGAATGGGTGAGGCTAAAAGAAACAAAGGAAATATACCAAACCAAATAGACCCAGCTTTTTGTTTTGACCATATCCTCTGCTGCTCTGCTTTAGTCTGCTGAAAGTCCCAGGTGCTTCTTTTCACGTGTGTCTTGCTGTGACAGGGTGAATCATTACTCAAATCCAATTTTGCCTGCGAGCCTTTACGTTGGGCTGCTTTGGCTCGTGTGTCTTTCCGTTGACACACAAAAAGCGATCTGTTTTTTCTATCCCTGGCATGGGACCCGGCATGTTTCTCTTTATTCTCTCCAACATCAGTTGGTGTGAGGGGCAATGTTTCGACGACAAGATGCCACTTTAACCGTGGGCAAAAGAAAATGAAGCCATTTATCTCCCACTAGGTCATGAAAAGAGATTGGAAACGCAGAGGGGGGGCACTGGTCTGGGGAGGCTGTGTGTGTGGATGCCTCTCATTAAAGCAGTCCCCCCCCCCTCCTTCACAAGACTCTTACCCCTGTGGCACTGACTGTGTGGCCTGTACTGGCTGCTACTGCCGCCATGCCCAGCTGTGAACAGATGGGTGGCCCTGATGGCGTATTTGAAAGAAATATGAAGATTTTGCTTGTGGCTATGCTAAGTTCAGATAAGGTAAATGCAGTAAAGAGATCGGACGTGCCAGTGCTCCACTTGATGCAATGCCATGTAACAAGAGAATTTGCCCCCGTACAAACCACTTTGATAATATTATTATTAAAAAAAAGTTGAAGACTGATATTGCAATATTATCATAAGGCGAGACACTGGATAAACATGTAAACTTGTAGTTATAAATATGAAACACTTACATTAGTAGGCCTACAATATTTTTTTATATTAAATATTTTTTCAAAACAGAAAACATGCAAAAAACATTTGAATCTTTAAAACAAACTACACTATTGTTGTTGGATAAAGGCAGTGTTGACTTTTTTTTCTCCATTTGTACAGCATATGGGTTTCCAAGCTTTTTACAGAACAGATTTTGGATGCTGCCTTTTCTCATTGTATTAACCAAAACATACTATGTACAGGTGTTAACAAATGCATTTTTGGTCTGTTTATAAGTTTGTAAAAAAAATAATTATACCTTCAGAATAGTGCTTAGAATGATCATGGAAAGTTTAGTTGATGTAAGCACTTTAGAAGTTAGATTTTTTTGTTAACGACATAATTGCCGTTAAAGCTGGTTGTATAGGAGAAAAAATTATTTAAAAAATAATCTTGCCTTTTATAAAGTGAGAATGGGTTTGTATTACATTTGCTCTATTATGTATTCAACTTTGCGCTCATGGCATGTGCAGTCTACTCCATGCAAAGCAGAACCTCTCTTCACATCATGGCATTCCATGCATGATGTAAAGGCCTTGACTAACACTGCACTGTGCTGCTGTTTCCAAGAAGGATTATAAGAGCTCTTGTAGATGAAGGGAATTCATAACCCATTACAGTCCTTGGAGACAGATAAATACTTGATGGGAACAACTGTTCCTGTAAAGTATGCTACAGAGAAGTTAACAAAGGCAATCCAAATGAGTGGATATATCAAGATGGTGATCTGAAACTGTCAAAGTGTCACTCCCTCAAGGTTCTTGGACATTCAATGAGTAGTATTTACCTAGTGTGTGGGAGCCTGGTCTGGATGCATGCTCTATATACTGTGGCATAATACCAGTAGCATTATGGGTTGATGAGTGACTTCATCAATTACATATTTAAACCCCCTTTGTTTCACTGTCAGTCGAGTTTCCAACTAATGTTTTGCACTGACAATTTTGTGCATAGTACATGTTCACAGACAATTTTGTCCAGTAATTTGGAAAACATTTTCTTGAGCGGTTAGGATGGGTTCAGTCAACACAGCATTTGCAACAAACCCCCCCCCCCCCCCCCCCCCCCCTGGTGTGCTGTCATTTCAACACTCCCCATGGTGCCATGTCTCCATGTGGTCAAGTGTTGAAGCAGCCCAGGCTGCACAGCTTGTCCTCTCTTCCCTCCCTCCAGAACAACAAGATGGACTCTTCTGATAAATGATTAGCTTGATGAGGAATCATGATCTAGATCACGAGCGAGCTAATGTCAGCAATCTGTGTTGTCCATCTGTCTCATTATCAAACCAACCACCTATAGCTCGCTCCTCCACCTAGAGGAAATGTAGCTGTGAATGAATCTCTACCCGGGTTGTAGTTGTTTCACTCCAAGAGGCCCGGAAGATCTTAATCCATATAGTCTGTGTTTGTGTGGTTTTCTGCCCCCACTTACTCCAATACTGACCCTGAAGCTTGGATCTTGTTTGTGGCTGGATCTTTACATGGGAGGTTATGCTGTACTTGGAAAGCAGAAACCATCATGAATCATTTGACCAATTAGATCACAGCTTAAATCAATAAATGAAGTAAAAGGGTAACATATGAATGGCTGCCCTTAAAACGCACAAACTGTAATTGGCAACTGTGTGTGCGCGTGTGTGTGTGCGTGCGTGTGTGTGTGTGTGTGTGTGTGTGTGTGTGTGTGTGTATTAGTGTGGTGTGTGCTTATATAGAAACAGGCAAATTCAAATACCTAAGGAGCTATGAAAAAGAAAATGCACACCTAAATACCACATTGCAACACAAAGGTCATCAGTTCAGCTATGGAATATTTTCTCTAGTATTTTTAAAAATCCAACTTGCACCTGAATTTTTCTTTCTCATTAGATGTTTATTATTTCAAATCTAATTTTACTAATTTTGAAATAACCTACACATACATGATTTCACGTGAGCCTTTCTTTAAACTCCCACAAAACTAAAAATATACTGTATATATATACAGTATCTCACAAAAGTGAGTACACCCCTAACATTTCTTCAAATATTTCATTATATCTTTCCATGCGACAACACTGAAGAAATGACACTTTGATACAATGTCAAGTAGTCAGTGTACAGCTTGTATAACAGTGTAAATTTACTGTCCCCTCAAAATAACTCGACACACAGCCATTAATGTCTAAACTGTTGGCAACAAGTGTCAATATTTTGTTTTGCCATCATTATTTTCTATCACTGCCTTAACCCTCTTGGGCATGTAGTTCACTAGAGCTTCACAGGTTGCAACTGGAACCCTCTTCTACCCATTCATGACGACATCAAGGAGCTGGTGGATATTAGAGTCCTTGCGCTCCTCCATCTCCCGTTTGAGGATGCCCCAAAGATGCTCAATAGGGTTTAAGACTGGAGACATGCTTGGCCAGTCCATAACCTTTACCCTCAGCTTCTTTAGCAAGCCAGTGGTCGTTCTGAGGTGTGTTTGGGGTCGTTATCATGTTGCAGTACTGCCCTGCGGCCCAGTTTATGAAGGGAGGGGATCATGCTCTGCTTCAGTATGTCACAGTACATGTTAGAATTCAATGAACTGTAGATCCCCAGTGCTGGCAGCACTCATGCAGCCCCAGACCATGACACTCCAACCACCATGCTTGACTCTAGGCAAGACACACTTGTCTTTGTACTCCTCACCTGGTTGCCGCTCCACACTCTTAACACCATCTGAACCAAATAAATGTATTTTGGTCTCATCAGACCACAGGACATGGTTGCAGTAATCCATGTCCGTAGTCTGTTTGTCTTCAGCAAACTTTTTGTGGGGTTTCTTATGCATCATCTTTAGAATAGGCTTCCTTCTGGGATGACAGCCATGTAGACCAGTATGATGCAGAGTGCGGCGTATGGTCTGAGCACTGACAGGTTGACCCCCCACCCCTTCAAGCCCTTCAGCAATGCTGGCAGCACTCATACTTCTATTTTCCAAAGCCAACCTCTGTGTACGACGCTGACCACGTGCACTCAACCCTCGTAAACTGGGCCACAGGGTGGTATTGCAACATGATAACAACCCCAAACACACCTCCAAGACGACCAGTGGCTTGCTAAAAAAGCTCAGGGTAAAGGTTATGGCCTGGCCAAGCATGTCTCCAGACCTAAACCCTATTGAGCATCTTTGGGGCATCCTCAAACAGAAGGTGGAGGAGCGCAAGGTCTTTAATATCCACCAGCTGTGATGCTGTCATAAATGGGTGGAAGAGGGTTCCAGTTGCAACCTGTGAAGCTCTAGTGAACTACATGCCCAAGAGGGTTAAGGCAGTGCTGGAAAATAATGGTGGCCACACAAAATATTTACACTTTGGGCCCGATTTGTACATTTTTTCTAAGGGGTGTACTCACTTTTGTTGCCAGCAGTTTAGACATTAATGGCTGTGTGTCGAGTTATTTTGAGGGGACAGTAAATTTACACTGTTATACAAGCTGTACACTGACTACTTTACATTGTATCAAAGTGTCATTTCTTCAGTGTTGTCCCATGGAAAGATATAAAGAAAAATGTGAAGAAATGTGAGGGGTGTACTCACTTTTGTGAGATACTGTATATTGAAGAAGGCCCCAGGAATGTGACATGGCATGTTTATCATTATAGTAATTAGGCCTGGGGTTAATGGTAATTGGGTCCTTTGGTGGAAGTGGAAAGAGAGAGGAAAACACAGCTTGTCACCAAACAGAGAAAGAAAATGTCCTTTTGTATGATCGTGAACATCTCACCACTAAACACTGTATCTGTCACACACTGAGACATCTGAAAGGCAAGCCGTCACATGCCTACACATGCAGGGTGATGTAGAGAATAATGGTGAGTGATGTGGTGAAATGGCTCACGTAATGAAGTGCTGCTCGCTTGAGCTTTGCCACGCCGTGCACCATCCATTTGAATTATCCGCGGTCTGGTAAACACACCTCACACTATGTTCATGTTGAAAAATCCCCCTCAAATACATCTCAGCGCATTATGTGAGCTGGCAGGTGTGAGCGGCCGCAAACACTGTCATTTTTCACCTGTTACAAGACAAGGAGGGTTTCAAGCTGTCACGGTGCAAGATTTTGTTTGGAGGGAATTCTGGGTAAAATAAATGGCTGGCGTTTGTTTGGACTAGAGACCGATCTTGCGGATTCTGTATGCGAAGAGGTGTCAAGTTGGAAGACTGAGTATAGCGCTTCTCAAGGCAAACATAAAAGTGCATGCATCGCTCTCTCTCTCTTCACACGCACACACCCACCCACCCACCCACACACACACACACACACACACACACACACACACACACACACACACACACACACACACACTAAATCAAAACCAGGTGGGTTGGCACGGAATTATCTCTTGCTTTTAACCAATTACAGTCTCTGACTTACGGCGCCAACGTGAGGCAGCCTTGTTTGCCGTGCATTACTTTGTTATGTCGCATTACATTAGAAAAGAGCCTTTTGCCAAATGCACTTTTTTATAACACTGAAGCGACAGTCGTGGTGGTGGTCACACATTACTTGTTATATACCTGGCAACCCCTGTGCAGAACCGTAAGGGGATGCCAGAACCTGCCAACCTCCATGCTGGCAGTGAGCTGACCCAGACTGCTGCTGCTGCCCGCGGCATTATCACCAGCTTCCCCACCTTCCCTGGCATGGCTTCTCTGGCTAAATCTCACAGCCACTTTTATATCTTGGCTCGTACTGAGGGCTCGTCATGAGGGTCTTTGAGCTGTGTGTTGGACAACTTCTATGCCATCAAAGAGGGAGTAACAAAGTCTGGTGTATTCATTACAGGTATAAATCACACAGCTCAAGTATCTTGAGCACCTGAAAATAAGGCTGAATGAGTCCTTTTTTAAACAACATTGGTAAAGGCTTTAGCCCATTAAGAGTGAAATCAATGTTATACTTGCTACAAAATTATTACTGTTACAACAAATGTACCTTTAAAACAAGGTCTGTTTAACTGACACATACAGTCACTCTCAAGTCCATTGAATGTCTATAAACACAAGTACTAACATGAAGGTTTTTTAATTTTGTTGAGAGGCAGTTAAATATAGTCACAGTTTGATATAAGTACGGCTGTTTCAGGAGTAAACCACAGCTATATTTTGAACTATGATAAATCCCTTAATACATAGTATGCTTACATCATTCATTCACATCCCATTTCATCTAAGTCAAACGTTACATATATATCTGAATGTAATTGTAAGTAATACAGTCAAAAAATGAACTGATAAGGTCTTTTGGCCCAGCGGGATAGTGTTAAGAGAGGAGACCTGCCAGACTGACGGAGCGTCTATGGCTGTGGAAAATGAAGAAATATTACCTGTGGGGGAAGCACTGTGAACCTCAAACCCGGAGGCCATACATTATCCTGATAAGTCGTGTCGACCCAAGCCAGCGGACCCATTGTCAAGTCCCCCCACCAACCTAATGACGGGAAACTGATAAGCGACCATACCCATGTCACCCGCGATGTTAAACAAAAATAGATTCAATTAATCATGTGAATTGCCATTAAAAGAAGAAGAAAAAAGGGGAGATGATGGGGCCAGGTATGAGAGTCTAATGAAGAATAATCAGTCAGTGAATCATTAGGATTTGAGTGGAGAGACATGAGATATTTGACTGCCTTGGATAAAGAATGGATGGATGGTGGCCGACTTCTCTTTAGAAAATGGGACTTGAAGTGTGTCAACGAATAGAATTCACTCATAGGAGCTCTGACATGCATGGCACACTTTATACAATATAGTTATTTTGAAGGAAAACATTCACCGGGAAATTAAGAAGCCTTGAAAATGTTTGTCGAGGTTCTTCAAAAGGTAAGAAAGAATGAGTGGGAAAAAGTTGATCAATAAAGCTTTATACAATAAAGAAAGTCTAATTCACCGTACTTAAGAACATCAGATTCTGCAGTGTCTTCCTATCTCAAAGCTTGTTAAAGCGCACCGATTTGCTCGGAGACATTGTCGATACCCTGTGAATTGTGAAATTAATATCTGTATCTCTGGGCAAGTAAGGAGAGACAAGTCTAATTGCCTGCACACTAGGGGTGTGGAGATCTTGATTGTGAGTTGGAAATCGATCGATGTTACATCGCGATCTCGAGCTTCAAAATGATTGGTGGATTTGAAGACATAGCCCCGCCCCCAGGGTCACGTACGGCAAACAAAAACTAACTTCTCGCGTTTTTCCAAAATAACTTATTTTAGAAATAAAAACTTTAAGTGAAATACTATAAATGATACAACTTAAAGTGTAGAACACGTTTCCTTATTTCTTATCTACCAAGCCAATATGGAGTGCTTCTTCTGTCTTAATGTAATCTGATTCGTCAAGAGGTTTTGTGGGTAATGCTTAATTGTGATAAACAGTTCATCAAAAATGCATTGCCAAATCATCTAGTGAGCGTCAAAGACACATATGTACACTGTGTGCACAATTATTAGGCAAGTTGTATTTTTGAGGATTATTTTATTATTGAACAACTACAGTGCTCTCGGTCAATCCAAAATGTTAATGAACCTAAACCTGAATGTTTACGAAAGTAAAAGTGAGGTTTTGTCTTTCTTACAAGAATATATATATGTTTTGCTATTATTATTAACTATTAGTATGCAGAATTATTCTGCAACTAAATAAAAAAACGAAAATGTTCCCATCGCACTTGTTTATTTTCATCTGTTAAAGTGAGAATAATAAAACAACTCAAAATTTACAAATAAAAATTTCCGACATGTAAAAAAAAAAATCAGTGACCAATATAGCCACCCTTCTTTTCAATAACTGTCACAAGCCTTCCATTCATGGAGTCTGTCAATTTCTTGATCTGTTGATTATCAACTTTTTGTGAGAGGTGTACTGATTTCCTTCACTGTAAATATCCCGTTTAAGCAGGGCCCACAGGTTCTCAATAGGGTTTAAGTCAGGTGAGGAAAGGGGGTCATGTATTTTTTCATCCTTAAGGCCTTTACTGGCTAGCCATGCAATTGAGTACTTTGATGGATGTGATGAAGCATTGTCCTGCATAAAAATCATGGTCTTCTTGAAAGATGCAGACTTTTTCCTGTACCACTGCTTGAAGACAGTATATTCTAGAAACTGGCAGTAGGTTTGGGAGTTGATTTTGAGGCCATCTTCAACCCGAAAAGGTCCAACTAGCTCATCTTTAATAATACCAGCCCATACCAGTATCCCACCTCCACCTTGCTGGCGTCTGAGTCGAAGTGGAGCTCTGTGTCCGTTACTGATCCAGCCACGGGCCCATCCATCTGGTCCATCAAGAGTCACTCTCATCTCATCAGTCCATAAAACCTTTGAAAAATCTGTCTTCAGATATTTCTTGGCCCAGTCTTGACGTTTCAACTTGTGTGTTTTGTTCAGTGGTGGTCGGGTTTCAGCCTTCCTTACCTGGGCCATGTCTCTAAGCACTGAACACCTTGTACTTCTGAGCACTCCGGGTAGGTTGCAGTTCTGGAATATGGCAGAACTGGAGGATAATGGGTTCCTGGTAGCTTCACGTTTGATTCTTCTCAAATCTTTGGCAGTTAATTTGCGTCTTTTTTTCTCAATACGTTTCTTGTGACCTTGTTGGCTATTTACAACAAAACGTTTGATGGTTCTGTGGTCACGCCCCAATATCTTAGCAATTTCAAGAGTGCTGCATCCCTCTGAAAGACTTTTTACATTTTTTGACTTTTCAGAGTCCGTTAAATCTCTTTTTTGGCCCATTTTGCCTGAGAAAGAGAAACTGGCTAATAATTATGCATACCTTGATATAGAGTGTTGATCTCCTTAGGCCACACCTTAACTCATTACACAAATACACATCACATGGTATGCTTAAATCCAATAAGCACTTAGGTTTATTTTTCATTTTTCATTTAACTTTTATTTATCCTCGAGAGACCAATTGAGGGGTGACCCTCATTTTCAATGACGTCGAGTTCAAAACAAATTCAAAACAACAATTCATACAAAATATTCAATGCAAATACATCAAATACACAACAAGTGAAGAGAAGAGGAAAAAAAACAATTGAAACATTTACAAAGTGGTGAAGAGTGGCAGCAATTAAAAGGAATAAAGTACAATATAGTCTAATTAAAACAGTTACAAGTAGAGTTTGGCAGATCCAGGATAGTCTGTTTAAATTGGCCAAAGGATATGAATGTATTTAGTTTAATTTTTAGCTGTAAGTTGTTCCAGGAGTCGGGGGCACTGAAGCTAAAAGCTGTCTTTCCCAGCTCAGACTGGGCTTGTGGGACATAAAGCATAAGCATGTCAGTGGAGCGGGTTTGATAAAGCCCATCTGAAATGTGCAGCATTTCTGTTAAATAACGAGGAAGCTTCCCAGTCAAGGCTTTGTAAATATACAGCTTGAAGTTGGGAAATATGCATAAAAATTATGATATGGCCAAAATCCTTGTGCACACAGTGTATTGATGCAGAGCCGGCCCAAGCCTTCAGGGGGCCCTAAGCGGAATATGATTAGGGGGCCCCTCTCCAATGTTAGCGCTGCTGAAACTATAGATCTTTGTTAAATATCATTCACACACCCAGTGTTTTCCGCTAGTGCCTCCACTGTGCGGCTGTGTGAAAATATTAGACAGCCGAGATTCAGACCCTTCTAGGGGGGTCCGGGGGTATGCCCCCCCGGGAGATTTTTTTAACCTTTTTAAAGTGAAATGCATGAATCTGGTGCACTTTGAGAGGAAAATTAAGAGGCTAAATCTGAGAAATTTTGTGTGAACAAATAATTTGGAGACACTGGGTCAGATGAGTTAGAAGCTATTGAAGAAGGACACATGGATTTTCCATAAAAATATTAATATAAAATAAAATATTATGGAGGGTCCTCTGGGTTGGGCTTGGAGCTCTTTTTCTTTTACGGGACATATTTCTCTGTAATATAGTGAATGCATTTAAATGCAGTGTGAGGAACGAAGCAGAAGAACTCTGTTGTCCAGCTACTGTATCTTTTTTTCCACAGACAAGGCTGAAATAGGCTGTATAGACTATACACAGTGCATGGGCAACTGAGGGCAGCCCCATTTCCAATTGTTTTTAAATAAACTCAATACACACTGTGCATGGATGTGAACGTGACATGATCAGATAATTTCGGATTTCCTCCCAGATTAACTGATTACATTTTTAGGCTATTAATTATCTAGACCAAAACATTTTATTCCTTTTTTTGTATGATAACTCACATTTGCATAATATGATGTTAATATAAAAAAAAAAAAAAAAAAAAAAAAAACATTTTTTTTTTTTTTTTTTTTAGGGGGCCCCCCAGGCAGTCGGGGGCCCTAAGCGACCGCTTAGTTCGCTTATGCCTCGGGCCGGCTCTGTATTGATGTATCTAAAAATAATAAAACTGTGTTACGGTACAGAGACAGCACTCCTACACGTATTCATTCTAACTCCTATTAGCCTGTGAATCTTATAGGACAGTTAAAATGGAAGTTTTATGTCTTAAGGCAGGAGGTAAGCCCTTAATGGCATAGTCTTCTGCATTATGAATGTAATGGCAGAGAGATGGCGTGACAGAGGTGACACATCTCAGAAACCTATTGAATAGAATCAAGACACTCTCTTCCCAGGCACCCACTCCTACTCCACTTTAACTCAAGATAAACCTTTCTATCTGGGCTTCAACTGAGCAATCATTTATAATGTATATTTGCCCTTAAACTAATACAGTATGAGCCAAATCCCCAAAAGTGTGCGGGTTCTATTTATTCGCAAATCATGGCGCTATTAGCACGCCCAATCCATTCTTTGTGGAACTGGCCCTATGTGTTTGTGCTGTATGATGAAATGATGTAAATTGTAATTTATTACAAACTTTACAATACACATTTGCAGAGTAACTTACTGTAGAGTTGCACAGGAAAACTTTGTCCTCCGAGTAGTATTGGGTATTACGAGTTTTTTTTTTTTACGGAGATGATAATGTGTTCTATTGTGGCCTTGGTTTTTATCATTTTTCTCTACTCCCACCTTGTTAACTTGACTTTTGTTCTCTTGACTGATCCCTCTTTTATTCTCTCGACCTCATTTAATTCTCCCTTTTTTCTCTGTCCTACCCTTTCCTCAAGCCCCCTTCCTTCTTTGCACTCTCACTATCTTGCTTCCACAGAGTGCACATAAGCACAATGTACTGGGGAGCTTGCAAAAGCATCTGGCTCCCGAAGCCCATACATCCAGCCGGGCAATGTGTTTTGCTGGTACAATGTCTGTACACAAAGTACACTTGTGACTGCTTTGCTTGAGCTGTCAAATACAAAATGACTGGGGGGGTACCGGTGGAGGGGTGGGGGGGGGTGGGGCTTCTCCGCGGCACTGGAAACCTAATTTATGTGGCTTTATTTTGTTAACAAGACATAGGAGGAATAATATTATAACCTGTTCAATAGTTTGAGCCGACAAACAGAGAGAGTGAAGATTGTAAAAACAATTCAAGGATAAGAGCAGTTGTTTTGATTTTAAAAAATACAAAAAAAAATCTGGATGCCCCATGCCCTTCAAAATCAGTGCTTTTTTTAGGAATCCAGTATCAGAATTGTCCAACACCGGCAATTGATCCAGCTTAAAAAAAAATTATAGTAAACCTAATCCCAACTGTTGCCAAAACCCTGTGAAGCACCATCTCTATATTTAAATGTATACCCTCTTTATTTGACCTGCTGAAAAGAGAATAGACATCGTGGCCATTCCACTTCAGCCCACAAGCAAAAGCTGCTGCATGGCTTCAAGTTACTGATGTTGTCTTTTTGCATGAGAGAATGAACTAGCTTCCCAGGAAACAGTTGCAGAAGTATCTAGCAAAGGAATACACTACACAAAGTTTAAAAGAGAAAAATACGTATATCTTACTTAAATGTGAAATCAGTATATAAAACATTTTTGCTTTAAAATATATTTTACTATCAGTTAGCTAAAGTGTTAATCCAATTATTTCTAAACCTCAAATACTCTTTAGCACAGCTTGTGTTAGAGAGAAAACATTATCCAACAGCCATGACACTGAAAATGCTAGGCCTCTTTGTCAGCCATTCCACTAGATGCTTCCTGATCTTACAAACAGCCTGTGAAAAAGGCAGTGCTACGAATATGAAAAAACGGTAATATGTGTGAAAACAACTACGATAGAATAGAGGATTGCTTATTGGTTTGCAAGTAGCTAATAGCCTTGGTTTCACATCACCTAAATTGGTCAGAAATCCGAGTCACATTTGAAAGGCACCTTTCCTTTCTTGCTATTCAGCCCCTTTTTACTTGTTCATTTCACAGGCTGTTAATCATTACTGTGATTATTTTATTAAATAACTTAGCTTTTTTTTCTGTGGCCCCTACGAGCCTACAAAAGGACTGTGCAGTTGCCATGAGCAACGGTGTATGTGCCAAAAAGGCGGGATGTGTGACGGGAGAACACGTCTGTATACGAGTGGCACCGGGTGAAGGGCTTGTGTGTGTCTTTTTTATTTTTCTAAGCAGTCGGGATCCACACAACGGAAAAAAAAGCCGCTGATGTCGACAAACTTTCCACTCCATTTCATTGATTAAGCTCCACCGTGAGGACAACGTGCACACTCTGCCATACATTACCAGTCCATCTGCAAGATGATTAGTGAGTTTTATAGACGCGTGGACATCATTTTCCCAGAGATTTGCAATTGGTTGGGTGCGGAGCAGGCATTTCTCATCAGATTAAATAAACATGTGATTAGCTTGTTAATAATTGTTTGTGCTGCTTCTGTTGGTCTAACTGCTAGGGCTTGTGTTTCTGTGAGGAGAATACCACAAAGCACTATAGCAATCTCACCAACATTGTAACATTGTATGCATCGGTGCATCGAAAGAGTTCTAAGGATTTAAGGGGATACGACAGCCCACAATCTTTCTTTGAATGCATTTAACTGTTATAGCTTTGTTTTTGTTTTTTTATCACAACACTAACTACTCTGGTGCGATACAGACTGTAAAATTGCTTCATCATACTGTGCTCATTGTGGTTGTCCTTTGAAGAAAAAAAAGTTTGTTAGAAGAGAAGGGACCCTGAGGCCATAACAGAACTTTTACAAACTCTACAAGCGATATAACTCCCAACTTCCAGGGCCAGTGTCCTCTCTCTCTGCGTCTTATTGAGCAGCTATTGGCAGCTGTACAGAGGAGTTAGGGGGGGCCTTCAGGTGCACACTCTCCCAATAGCGTTCCATTCCTCTCCATTAATTCATCATCAATATGGATCCATCTTTTTTTTTTGGTTTTTCCCCCCCTTATCCGTGGCCGCTCTTGCGCTGACTTCTCTTCACTGAAGACCTTGCTTGAATAAAAAATCAAGCCAATTTCTCCCATCGTGGCAGTCATTGTGCCATTTATTGAGTAAAACACGCGGGTCCATTATTGGAGTGTCATGATGCTGTGTGTTTGGATGGCGACAAATCACTGCAGGCTGTCAGCGGGAGCAGTTTGGTGGCATTACTCTCAGGCGGAGAGGAACGCTGTTAATGCTGACAAACACTGGCGCACGAAGGGTCATTTACTATACATCCATTAACAATATGCCAATACTGGAGCAGGCAGCACAAGACATCTCTCACTCTCACCAGGGTCATGCTGTTGCATTCAGCTAGCCCCAAAAAGGTGTACACTTGTTGTGAATTTGTTGGAATATGTTTAATCTATACATAATTTTTTTTTAATCGTTCCTTCTGCACTGTGGGCCAGAGATAAACGCCATTTTGATTCTGATGTATGTCTTGCATATATCAGAACTGACAATAAAAGACTTTGACTTTGATATTCAGACGGGACACTGCAGGCAAAATATCTCTGAACAAAAGAAAAGCAAACTTCTAAAGCACAATTGTTTCATTTAGAAGTGTATTGAACAGGGACAAATACATCGTACATTGTTTCATATAAAATATAAAATAGATGCCATGCATACAGGTTTCTAGTCAAGACTAAACTGTCTTGTTATCCACTGGTAAAGCTCCATAATGATATCTGAGCTAAACTTTGTTTTACTATATTCACTTGCATTGTTTCGCCTTATGTGTTAAAAAATTAATATTATTCTTCCAAAAAACTGATCTGGTTAGGTCTACCCATTCATTAATCCATCAATCAATCAATGGTGGACAGTGGATGCTCCCAAGATGCCTTACAGCCCTTTTCCCCCCTTCTAGACCCTTGATCAAACCAACAGGCCACACGTTGTTTGGTTGGCTTGTCAAAAATGCCCAGGGAAGCCTTTCAGGGTTTTGCCACACACAGTGTTTTCGATGGAGGACGCAAGGAAGATCACAGACTTCAAATCCCTTTCAAAAATCTTGCTCAAGGCTCTTGTTAAAGCTCATTAAAAAGCCTAATCAAAACACAGCAATAGCATCACATATAAAGTTAATTTGCAATTTTCTATTTTTATTTTTTTTCTTGATGTGCAATAGACCATAACAATATGAACCCTCTTGGCCCCGATAAAATATTAAAAAGATACGATCACTGACGACTTCCAAGTTACAGCTCACCTCATTTGGATTCTAAGGAAAATGTAATTTATGACTTAACTCAGAAACCCATTTTTGCTCTCTAATTGTTGATATTGCCAGAAGGCACTTCCCCTTTGTCGGATTTCTAATTTACGTAAATGAGGGGAAATTATTTTTTCACTTTTGTACCCACCCCCGAGGTAGTCAGGTGTGGAGAGACTTATTTCCTTAGACAATTCATGCCACGGAAAAATTGCCTTACACAACTTTAACCGATGCACCCCACGTTATAAAATATTCTTACAGAAATACTATCTTAAATGAAACTTCCGCCGTGACACTTTGCCCGTGCTGGAAATGATGGATGGGTGAGACATTTCAATTCTGACATGAAATATGAATCACTAGGAAATTGACATTTGCTGACCTGTTCCCATGTGAAGGGCCGTAAAAGGTCCCCTCTCTTTGAATATAGACAGCTTGAGTCTCATGAATATGACATGGGAGCACCTATGACCAATTTTTTTGAGGCTGGCACGGGAGGAGCACTGAAATAAAACTAACACTGCTAATCTGCACATTTCATGCATCATTAAAACATCAGTTCAGAGGACTGGGAGAGAAGGTCATTTCAAAGTAGCATGCTGTTACAAACCATTGTGTAATCAACCAACGAATTATCTGTTTTTGAGTGTAGAAAATTTGAAACTTGAGCTTTTCAGACATACACTCAAGATCTCCATCGGTTGTGTGTGTGTGTGTGTGTGTGTGTGTGTGTGTGTGTGTGTGTGTGTTTTACTGTATATGTACTATGTACTGTATGCATCTCCCCATCCATGTCACCGATGACTCATTTTAAACTTATGACCGTTGGCCACAGCTTGTTATGATTCTCATAAAAAATTCACCATGAATCAACTCTTGGACTGTTGTGGTTCGTGTGGTAACAGTGATGCGCCACAATAGCATGCTACAGGCCATCCATGACAGCCACTTAAATGACAAGCATAAACACTAAAGTTCAAACATCTTCTCCATAGAAACAGTAATTATAGGATACAGAAAAAAAATCACTGGCATCCATAACAACCATGAATGAACTGTTTATGCCGGAGAGTGGGAATAGTTTTGTCTGGCTGTGCGATCATTAAAGGACACCAAAGAAAATACCAGTGGAATAGTATGTCCATTGCATTTGAAAGAGTTTGTTGTGACAAAAAAAAAAAAAAAACTTTTGACAAAGGCTCAAAGGATTGGAGTCAAACCATAGCTCATATGTGTTGTGTTATAAGTAGTGAAACAACAGTATATTGACTATACTTAAAGCTAGGGTGGAGGATTTGGGGAGAAAATGGCAGTTGGGATAGAGATTCAAATCCAAATACCTCAATCGCTCCACTCTTTGGTCCCTCCCCTATGGTCCCTCCCTGACACGCTCTACACCAACAAAGTCGTGCCAAAGTGGATGGACAGTGCCAACAGCCAATAAGAACAGAGAATCGGAGCCTCGCTCTGATTGGTCAAAGTGTACAGCTCATATTAACTTTGACCAATCAGAAATCCAACCCGGTAGACACGCATGGACCGGCGTGTAACTCACACGCCGTGCCTGACCAGGGCGTGTGAGTTACACGCGCACCTCCCGTAGTCAAGATGGCCGCCGCGGTGTACACGCGCACCTCCCGTAGTCAAGATGGCCACCGCGGTGTTCCGTCAATGTTCTATCTATATTCTAACCTCTCCCTGTCCCCTTGCCCTAACCCTAACCACCCACGCCAGGGTGTTTGTCTGCAGGGCTGCAGCTGGATAGTATTGAAATGCTGGGAGAACATGTCGGCCCTTGTTGGTGCTATTCCTCCGTTCATTTGGTGCTATTCCTCCGTTCATTTAGACGGGCGGGAGGTGCGCGTGTAACTCACACGCCCTGGTCAGGCACGGCGTGTGAGTTACACGCCGGTCCATGCGTGTCTATCTCACGCCTCGGCGTGATACCGGGTTGCAGAAATCACATACCCCAGCTTTAAGGCTGAATTGATACGCATAACAAATATATAGCCTGCCCTGGATCACAATTGTGATTTAATGGATTCCTACAAACATGTTGAATAATGTGTTATAGCAGTACAAAAGTGAAGTGCTGGCCTGAGGAAAAAGGGTTTTGGACAGGTTTTTGACAGCCTTTCATCAACCTCAGTATGAATAAAACACTGATATTCAAATGGATTTTAAACCATACAAGCATTACTTTAGAGTCACAGCTGGCTGCTGTATTTTTTTATATTAATAATAATATTGTGTTGGTTATACCTTGCTCCTTCCATTCACCCATTCTCTTAAATAAAAAATGCTTGAATCTTATCCAGTCACCACCAGAGCGTGTGTATTGTTTCGTAGCTGTGTTATGGTATTCGGAAGGCAGATTTTTCAATTAAAAGCATACCCTTTATTTCGAATTGAATAACTGCTAGTGGGAGACATTGACAGTCATGAGTGGAAAGAGCGAGGACAACTAGCGGTGGAGCGCCACATCACTTTTAGATTGGTGATTAGCTGCAACGAGGGTTGCAGGATTTTCACAGACCCTGAACTATGGGATACAGCACAGGTCAGGGAACTGGTTATATGGAGTGGCTTCATAGAATAGCAATGCTAAAAAAAGGCAGTCTCCTTAAGGGATAATGGCAAGATGTGTTGTGTTTCCATATCAATTATTTGTTGCAACGCCAGGTCTCAAGTCATCACAATACACCATAATACCAATATGTAATTGCAAACTGCTGGTTTTGTGCACTGCTGTGCCTGCAAGTAGCAGCCCTCATCACATCATTATACTTTTATTACTAGACTCTGACCATCCACACAACATTTAAATTATCACAAAAGTGCTAAGCGTAAGCATTGATTTTACTATTGAAATATAAATAGTAATTTGCTTGGCATGTTTGATTTGTATTTTATTAACATTATACACAGTCCATAAGCAGTAAAATAGTGCAGAGGGAGAGTGACACTGCTGGTATGGACATCCTTTGGCCAGGCTTCATTAACACAGTATGGTTTCACATAAAAAAGTTCCTTTTGAAGAGTGATGCATTCCCACAGGGCCAGAACACAGGAAAAGATCAGGATATAATGAAATAAACAACTGGAGATGTGGTAGAGCAAACAACAGGCTAACCAAAAAAAACATAGCTGTAAGTCATTTAAAAAAATCATCACCTTGACTGAGGTTTAGCCCCCAGACAAGAAAAAAGGCATTTTCAAAAGTTCCACATCCTCTGAAAGTTTAAAGTTACAGTTGACTCACACACAGAAGGAGATATGTTTATTGTATTATTGCATTTTGAGCTTTTTATAGTTAGGTGGAGGAGGCACATCAGGTGGGCTCTTGCAATGACTGCAATTAAAAACAGTGAGGGGAAATTTGCAATGCATATCATCAACTCTCAGGGAAGTACATAACAATGAAGTCTCCAGCGGTGACGTCCAAAGATAGGCCTCGAATCCACCATATGTAGGTGGATGCCACAGCAGGCTACTCAAGCTAATACTCCACATGGCATTTATCACATTCTTAATACATGTATTCAATTCACCCAATATCTGCAGAAACGCATGAGTGAGTTTATCCAAGTGTGTAAGGGGTCTGTACAATCGGATGAGAGCTGATTTTCTAGCTAACATTGCCAGATACAATTTGTTCACTCACAACTATATTAGCTTGCTAACCGCTGTTATAATAATGACATTAAAGGAGAAGGAAGTGATATTTTTCTGTTAATTAGTGTTAAATCACTCTATTATCATACATCATTCACTTAAAGAGGACCTATTATACTTTTTCGACTTTTATGACCTATAAACAATGTTATAATGATTTATAGTCATGTTTAACCATACTAGCGTATATGGCGTACATGCATTTAGACGTATTCCCTGCTGACCGTCTGGGGTGGCTGTGCAGAGCACTAAACACTAGGGCAGCCGTTCGAGAATTCACTGGTTCAAATCTGTTCAAATTTCTCCATGTAGGGTAATGCTGCAACGTGCTGAGGAGCGCTCCGGCCATGCCCCCACCTTCCTGCTCAAATCTGCCCTTGTGCTGCTGAAAGTGTTCCGGAAGGAAGGTAACCAATCACAACGGAGTGGGGTTGGCAGGAGGGAGGGAAGGGGGCGGAGATGGCCGAAGCACAGTGTTGACAGAGCATGCTGAATCGCCCAGATGAGAGGAAGCGTTTCCCGAAAATCTACATAGTTTTTTGTGATTTGTGTCAGGTTTCTCTATAGCAGTTTTTAACAAGAAATTAAGACCAGAAAGTAGTATAATAGGAGATCTTTAAGCAGTATGCACAGTCCATAACACAGGTCTCCCATTCATTCAGCTTTGCAGTAAATGCCAGATCCAATTTTGAGTATCCCGCTCGTTTTTATCCAATCAGGAGACAGAGCGCTATAAAGAGGCAGGTCTCTGTGCCCGTGAACGATGACTCTCTGCTCACAAAGAAGGCTGCGCGTTCATGTGTTGGTGACGTAGGGTGACGAGGGAGGGGACTGCTAACTGCAGTCACTGAAAGGAAGTCTGCTAAAATGACCATATCACTTACTCGTCCTTTAATTGGCCAATAATTAAGTTGTGTAGTACTGATGCAGGTAGGAGTGCTGTATCTTTGGTGGGAAAAAAGTAACTTTACTTGGGTCTCGACCTGCCTTAACTAAGGACTTGACTTAACTTGAGACTTACTTCAGACTTGAGCAAAGATGACTTGGTCCCAACACTGACATTTTATCTCCCTGTGTTTAATTTTCTCTAAATCAAATTATATTTTGAGACGTTTTCATCACCAGAGAAACGTATTTTCTGTAGCTGTAACCAGCGTGGACAGCAAATCTGATATTTGACTTTGCCATGTATGTGTGGTGCTACAGGCATGACTGTAGAGAATCTTCACACTGCATTTGCCAAAAGACACACAATCCCTCTTCTTAAAAACTTCACTCTATTGCAGAATTGACTGGTTTGATTCAGAACCTTTCAGCTACAATGTAAAAAAAAAAATCACAGTCCTGAGCTAAACCCAAAGCCAAAGACTCCATCATCCTTTTATTACCCTGTGTTATTGAGGCATGTGTAATATCTCCCTATGAATCATATTTCAGAATCCTCTACTTCTCCCAAACCAAAAGAAAAATATGCTTACAGATTCTTTTGGATGATTTAGCCTAAGCCCACAGCCAAAAGGGTGCAAAGAACGGGCTTAACGAGATGCACGTTAAAGGCAATTTCAAGAATTTAAAACATTTAAACAGGACCTATTCATTATAGCAAATACAGCCTGTGGGGAACTCCCGTGTCCCACAGCCACTAAGTTCAAATAATACCATTTTAGGATGGAGTGGGAGAATATGGAGAAAACATGGAGGAGCATTCACATTATATATGGTCTATTCCAAGTGACACAAATTGTCAGTTTTCTTAAAAGTCAATGCAAAAACCTCTCCCAACTCGCTTAGTGAAAGCTAGGCGAAAACCAATGCATCGTGGGAAAGTGGTCAGATGTAGTGTGTGTTATTGGCCATCAATCCTGCAAGGAGAACTGTTTGGTTTGTGAAGGGAGGATCCTTCCAAAGGGAGGAGGTGGTTTTGGAGGAAAAAGTCCCATAAATATCATGGCAAACAAGTGGATTGTCACACACAGAGAACTCCACAGTGTTCAGGGTGTGGGCTTGTGTGTGTGTGTGTGTGTGTGTGTGTGTATATGTGGATGTGTGGGTTTGATGTCACATTGTAAACTGGAGCCATCAGCTTTTTGGTTGAAAGATTCGACTTAGTGGTTACCGTTTTTCAATTGTAATTTAATTTTATTGACAATGATTGCATGCCATATTGTGTAATGGAAAACAATGATTTGACCAATGGTACAATGTTTTTAGTCATCCAAACAGTTACACTCAAACTTACTTTGTTTCCTAATGGAGACCTACATGCATATTAAGTCAAGGGTTTGACTTAAGCATGTGGTGGTGATAATCAAGGTTAGGGTTCTAACCTTGATTATCACCACCACATGCTTAAGTCAAACCCTTGAGCCTTGACCAAAAACCAAGTCTTTAGCTACGAGTTAATGGTACAGGATGTGGGGAACAGCCTTTTTTAGACAGATGGTAATAAAGGACTATAATGTGACTGTGTGTACAGGATTTGGTCCATACACACATACACACACACACACACACAACATTTCGAAAGTGACCGAAGAACAATACATCTATATTAGACCAATCACTGCACTGAACCTGAACTACTCCTTTGCAAGGCAATGTGTTCAGTAGGGTAAATTGTGAAATAGACAGAATAATCAATCAATAATAAGCCACTGATGTATACTGGCTGAATATATCTAGTATATCCAAGCAAACATTTACACTTTTTTATCAAGTTTGATGATGAAATCCAAAGAAACTACATACCAAAGACAGATATGCTTAAGGGTCCTTTGCATACTAAAGTACACATGCATAATGTACAGGGGATAGAGAGAGAGAGAGAGAGAGAGAGAGAGAGAGAGAGAGATGACAAGGTACACTTCACACTCTCAATTAAATGTAGCCTAAGGTACTATTTAGATGCACAGCAAGGGGAATCTCACAATTGTAGAATATCATTTGTATTCCTAAAGGGTAAACACCCAGGCTGCAATGCGTACTTTGAGACAATACACACACAAGCTGGTGAGAAGGTGAATGGTTTACAATTATGTGAATGAGCATTCGTTAACAAACCGACCCAAAATGCAGCCCATCTGAGATGCTCAAGTAACACCAGAGCCACTCTCACCCTGTCTGTAAATGATAGCAGGAGCCTATCCGGTTTACAAATGTATATTAGAAAAACACGTAGACGTAGGCCAAGTTCTGCTGGAACGAAGGGGGGGAACAAATGCTCTGTTTTATCACACGTTTATACCAACGCAATCAGTGCACTGACTGATGATAAGCAGGGCTCTTTCTTGGCCGTTAGACCTTTTTACACGATTATTTTTATCGACTGTCTTTATTACATCTACAGGCACATGCTGGGAAAACTCAAGTGCTAATACTGAGTTAACTAACTTAAAGGAATAATAATGACCTCTCTACGAAAAAAAAAGTCTGAAAACTCCACTTCACCTGTAGTACACAGATGTGATTAAGAATTGAATGGTTAGATTGCAAAGTTGTGGACGCCACTTGAATGTTAGGACACAAGCAGAACGTGTTATTCCAGATATCAGTACCCTGAATAAGGACAAACAACCCAATTAGCATGTACCATCTAGCATTTCTTAGATGTTATTTGCAGTTTTGAGTAGAAAGAGAGACAATATATAGACTATGTGACATCAACCGTGTTTGGTCTGAACCAAACTTGTACTTGTACTTCGTGCAAATGGTTGTGAAGTTGAGTTTCTGAGCATTTAATTAATGTATCCCAACTTTTACTGTGTCTATGAGTGAGAGGAACATGTCAATCTAACTAGATCACCTTACATTGTCCAACATACATGAATGCATTTGCTTAAAACAGATGTCATGGCATGCAGGCCACACACTAGTGGATTTAGAGTACTGCATTTCACTCCAACATACACAAACTTTTCCCACTAATGATTTTAAAATGGTATGCACATGGCAGACATAATTCCAATGTAATTACAGAATAATGTCTTAACCCGTACGTAAAACTCAAAGAACATACTATATATAGTAGTTAATGAGGTTTGGAGTGCAGGAAAAACTTGAATGATTCTGAGGGGATCTTAAACATACAATAAATCTAATAGCAAAAACCAGTATAGTTAAGCTGTAGGCAACTTGTAGTTTTGAAATAGATAAATATGTCAATCTACAGTCAGTTCAACATTCTTCTTCAGTGGCTACCCCTTTAATGTAGGTATTGAAAGCCAGTGTGTAGGCAATGTTGACATTCAATGAGCACAACCTCTGTCTTGCGCTGAATAACTTTTATTGGAGTTTTCCAGTCATGGAATCTTGACAGACCTTTTGATTGACTGGCTCATCCAATATCAGACATTATATCAGCTCCTTAATTTAATGTTCTAATACATATATATATCAATATCACAATATAAAAACGAAATATATCAGTGCATTTCTATATTGTACAAATCTACACTCACAAGGTTTAATGAAGCTGTGCAAAGCTACCGAAGAAATGCAGGCCAAGGTTAAGGGAACTCATCTACACAGTTTAATTTTTTCGAACGATGACTCGCTGCTCTCCATCGCGGCACTAACTGATGAAGACGGCTGCGCATTAATGCTAAGGAAGTTAGCTAAAAGGACCATAGTAATACTTTGCAGATCCATCCTTATTTGTGAAAAGTAAAATTATTAAAATTAAAATAAAATGTGTGTGTGCTTTCATGCGTGTGAACATTTTCACTAATGTGAGTGAGAACTACACTTTGAGTTAAGTGTGTTCCTGTTTAAATATAACGGAAAGACAAAGAACATGATCTTATGTTTAATTGTGTGGTTTTCTGATTGTGTGTGTGTGCGTGACCTGACTCAGTCATTTGACCTTACTCGTTTTCAGCTCATTAAAACTGTGTAGGAGACAGAATGAATGACTCACCCGGGCATCATAGTTTTGATTGGTGGTTGGCTGCACTGGGTGTTTTCTTTTCCTCATAACGGTTATACATCAACCCAACCGAGCGTAGGAAACATACGTTTTTACTTTCTAAAAATAAAAAAAGGTGCAACATCACTCAGCTAGTGTTTATTATGGACTAGACATCTTATCCGCTTATCCGGTCACAGGCAATGCATTAGTAAAAAACCCAAATGGAGACACTCAACTCCAGGCATGCACACACACACACACACACACACACACACACACACACACACACTCATACACTAACAAAGTATAACAAATATGAAAGCATTGTTATTACTTCGCAATCACAAGTTGATCCACTACTTTGCGGTTGGTCTGGAAAGAAACAGCCACAGTTACAATTTGGGAAATTAAGCCATTGTAATGGTGGGGTAGGACTTTCCAAAAATGGCTACTATTCATCGGAAAAGTCAAATATTTTGAATTATCACAGATTTTCCATCTGGAGAGGCACTGACCCTGTATATCACATTAAGCTAAAAATGTACACAAACTGTGCCTACATTTTATCTGAGAACTTATCCAATTGGTGTGATTTGTTAAACTACATTGTACAATTGTAGACATACAGTATGTTTGAGTTTTCACTAAGGTAAGATATATCAATGTGTCGCTTTATTTATTTTACATCTATATACAGTATGTACCATAATGAAGTTGCAGCCTTGATCCAACATTCAAAAGTCCTTTGCATAAAGGTTTACACTTACATACATTATCTGTATGTTCATTTGCATTGTATCAACCAAAGTAAATGAGATATTGTTTCTAGATGACTCATAATTTAAAAATATAACTATGTGCTACGGTAGAAATAACATTCTCCCCTTGCTAAACAAGATAAATACAGACAACAAGCCAATCTAAATTGCAGTCAAGGAAGACATTTGACAAGAGAACATGTATAAAGAGCTGCTTGTTTATTGGGTGTGTCTGTGGGGTCGGGATGTCTGTTTATGTGGATGGCAGTGGTATACAGCTACAACAAAGTGAGGAGGTAAAGAATAAGGGAACAACACAGACGAGGCTGTTTGACATAGATAAATTCTGCTTATTCAGAGTAACCGGAGGGTGCAAAAAAACGAAAAAATAATAGGGGCCATTTGCAGGGATGGAAGGTTGCCAGATCTTAACTCTAGCTGTTGTTGAGCATTTGCAAAGGCCAAAAAAACATGCATTTGGGAAAGCTGACGTACATGTGCCAAGATAGCCTTTCCTTGTCTTTTTTTTTTATTTATTTTTTTCCCAGTGTTGACACAAAACGTCTAACTAGGTTCTTTTACTGTGCATTTCATTGGCAAAGCAAATCGATAAAACCCACACGTCCCTCTCTGTGTTCAGCCACCGTTTATGATTGATTTCCCTGGCGATGTTATTGATTCATGTACACACCTCTAGACCCAGGGCTTTTTCTTTCTACTTGCATGTGAAACAAATCATGCGTAGATCATTGTTAAGTCAAGCTGGACCTTCATAGGTCACTGAAAAAGATGTATATGAAATCCCATCCTTGTAAAAGATCCCTCGTAAAAAAATCCATCACACCAAAGGGGGACAAAGACGATCCTCCTTGAACCGCCGTTAACTGCCTCACATGTCAAGCTTTGAAACATCTCTTTGAGAGGCTGCTGCTTACCGACTATCACCATGAGCAATTGGATTGGACACCTCACATATAAACACACATTATGGAAAAATATCACTTTTTTTTAAAAGGTTTGACAAATAAGCAAAACATTGATTTTTCTAGCACATAATGTAATATTATTTCCTCAATACAGACCCCAATAAACCTTAATTCTGACACAGATGGAAGAAATAGCAAATTCAAAAATGCAACTCAATTGCAACTCCCTATAAATGATCAGACTTGCCGTTTACAAGGTCACTAAAATACTTAACGGAATGTAAAACATCGTATAAATGTGTCTATACAGTCTTAGTCTTTGGTTGTAGTGTGAATGGGAGAAAAACGGAGCAATATTTATTCATCACAGATGGTTTGGGGTGGCTATAAAATAAGCCATGTTTTGCCATGTCTTGTGCTCAATATGGTCACACAGCTGTGGATCTTGGTTCCATTGTTGGCTAAATCCAAAATGTTAGCTGTCCAGTTGGCTGCAAACAGCTAGGCCTGCAGCATAATTCGTTTCATTAGGAAGCCAAAACGCAGAAGAATGTTCTTCATAGATTATGTTAGAAGCCTGTTGAATTTCTAACAAGGAAAATCCAGTTTTTAATGTTTGTAAAGGGACATTGAAACGTGACCTTTGGGTGCCTCGGGCTGCTTTATTGCTCTGTGTGTTTTAAACTTATGCTGGTTTTAAGTCACAATGCTAAATGTTTTCTGTTGTCTTCACTTTTGTTTGGTTTTGATATTATATCCTTTTTAATGCACTTAATTCATAATTCAGGCTTCTTGCCAAAGTCCATAATCTTTTCAAAGTATTTTCATTTTAGGGATATAAGGAAATGTTGTAAGATAAATTGTAAAATGACCGCTTTGTTAAGTGCTCTGAGATATCTTTATTTTTGCTCATTCACTAATTCTTGGTTGTTTAATGGACACTTGCATACACAGAATACCAACAAATCGAATGAAAAGAAAAGAAAAAAAACATGTATTAGCAATTCAAAATGACAGTAAGTGAAATTTAATAAAGAGAAGGCGAGAAAGACAGAAAATCAAGCGATATATAGCCACAGGCTGGGTGAACCAAATATCAAAATGAGGCACAGACTGCAGAGTGAAAGAGGGGAAGATCTCTCTCTCTCTCTCCAAGGCTCATTACTTCCCTCATAGCATTGCCAAGTGCTGACCTAGCAGCACAGCACAGCCCCCTACCCTCTCCAATGCCCTTCAACCCCCCCTCCAGCAGGTGAGAAGCGGCACACCCCGCCGTCAGGCCATTTGCTCTGGTGACACCCATAAAGCAATGCAGGATGGTAGCACTCCGAGAGCTTTTTTTTTTTTTACAGCAGCCAATGGCTACTTTTATGGATGGCTACACTATTTAGCTTAATTCGTGCTCTGTTTAAAGCCTTACAGGGAGGAATTTGACCTCTCTCAGGTTAAATAATGGTCCCATGCGTCAGATGGGTTGGTCTGGGGGGCAAGAGAAAGGAGATAAATGCACTGTGACATTCAGCTCACTCCAGCGTTCCCCCCCCCCAGACGTGTGATTTTCGAGAGCAGTCTATTAGGGAAAACGCTTTTGCTTAAACATGGGGAGAGTGATTGGATGGGGCAGCAGTGACTAGTGGATGAGTATAAGGCAGCGTTTGATGGAGAGAGTAGTGGGTGTGGGCAGAGCTTGTTCGACAGCCATTTATCAAAGCAAATCTAGAAAATAAGGATGCGGAAATCAAATGTTTTGAGAGATACTATATGACAAATCTGAAGACCCAGCTGTCATTGTGTTTGTTGGTCTTGGACTGCTGGTGGAAGTAAATAAGCAATGTAAAAAAGATTACCTATGGGCTGTTGGAAACTGTTTAAACATGGTTAACTATTTCCTATGACTTCCTATTCCTGACTGAGTCTTTCTGCTTTTGTTCAAGGCAAATGCTTTTAATACACACACCTTCATACCAATCATTTTTCTAATATGGCTTCTATCTTGGCGTTTTGACTATTTTATGGCCATAACTTGTAATATAATCAGACGTTTAGTACTACAGTGGATTTTTAATAATGATACTATGATATCAAGGCTTTGTTTTGTTTAGTAAGAATGTGCCCTTGATCGTAACTGGCATTTTGATTAAAACAAGTTTGCTGCTAATCTATGGTAGAACACACTGAAAAGGATGAGGCCCCCTTGAGCTCATTAACTGCAAATAATTACTGGCATCTTATGTTAGCAACTGTCGAGAACGTAGCGCCGCGAGACCTGTTAAATGTGAGAGGAGCCATTAAGTGAGTGACCCATGAGTATGCCAAAGTATACCTTATTTATTGCCCCCCCCCCCCCTTATTCATCTGTAGAACGTGGTCATATTCACCCAGAAGAGGCGTTCACTTTTTCAGTTACTTTTAAATGCAGCTTAGCATGTGTGTGTGTGTGTGTGTGTGTGTGTGTGTGTGTAAGGGTCAGGTCATAAGTTTGGCCTTGCTGTCTCTCTCCATCTTCCTCTATGCGTACATCCTAACATCCGCCCCCATCTGCATATTCACCAGAGTGACAAAACTAGTTAGCCGAGTAATAAATCAAACCTCGGCTGCCCAATTTGGGTCGCCCTAATGTAATTAATAAGTGCTAAAAGCATTTAACTGGCCGTAATTTTTCGGATGCCACTTTGAAGTGACTATTTAAAAAAAGGGAAAACTTTGCGTGCGCGTGGAAGAAAAATATTATGTCGCCACTGATATATCTTTCGCAAAAACTTCTAAGCGACGCCCATGCAATGCAACACACAGGCCAATCAGTTATCTATTTAATTGAAAATGTCCATGTTTTTTTTGAGTACATCAAGTGTGTGGGGAATTACAGATGATCTGATAAAGGATTTGTGATCCAATATAGTTAAGAGGCAAAAAAAAAAGGCATAAAGCTTTTAGTACAGACACGTCGATTGCATATTTTCCAATAGGCCAAGTAATGGTTTCAAAATATTTCCCCCCATGATCGTTCTGGATAAGATGTACAGATAGACGCAGACTGACAACGTAGCTCTATATTTGATAGAAAGAGATATCTGGAGATTTCATTTAGTCACAGATTTGACTTTGAAAGTGACTTTTAATTGGTATCCTGACCATTTTAATTAGATACGTCACTTGTAAGTTGCCTTGAGTAAATAACTATTGTCACAGCCTCAGACTGCACTCCAGCCTATCAAAATAAACTGACCCTCTCAGAAAAGGATCTATCAATTCTATCTATATTACTTTGGCTTCCCCAATCCTTGCAGTCACATCCAGACTTGCCTAATCCCCCCCTTCCCTTCTTCCCACTTTCTCTCTGCAGTAAAAGCACTGTCTGAGCGGGTAGTGCAGTGCAGTGCAGACAGTGTAGTGAGAAGGAGGGGAGTGATTGTCGAAGAGCAGGGCTTGTCATGAGTGGATTTATGTGCTGGGGAGACAGGCGAATTGATGGGTGACACATAATCAGCCTCCTTATCGCAGCCCCGCGCAAAACTGGATTGCATCCAGAGGCGTGTGATCCGTCCGGATTTGGCTAATGTCTCCCCCCCCCCCCCCTCCTCTGCGGAAGTCTCGACAGCTCTCCGTTATCAGGGCCTGGCCCGGGCTTCCTTTTTGCCTTCCCCTCTCTCTCTCTCTCTCTCTCTCTCTCTCTCTCTCTCTCTCTCCCTCTCTTTGACTGCCTTCACTGCCTCCTCCATGTTGTCTGGAGCTTGACAGTGTGTCAGGTGAAAAGGCGAGTAAGCGTTTGTTGACCGGGTATACGTATGTCCCTCCTGCCCTGCCATTCTTACTCCAGTGCTATTTCAGACCTATTTTCCAACTTCTCGACCTCTTTCAGGCAATGCATCCTTAAAAATGCCAGACACAAAAAAATCTGTACATTTTTTTTTTTAATTGCTTGCCGAAATGGAACCCAACCGCTAATGTGTCACTGCTGTAGACAACAACAAAAATGAGTCTCTGGTAAACTGTTGTTTGAATTTTTGTAACCCGACATGTCACTTTTTGTTAGGGATGTTTATTATTTTGTGACTGGAGTTACAAAAGCAACAGCTCAAGGAAGGAGTGAATCACACAGCTTCCAGAGTGGTCTGGGGGTTCAACGTTTCATGAAGTGGTTTTGGGGGTGAAATGGAGCTCTGCCTATGACATAATGCTCCTGGGTTTGCTCACACGAGCTCTACGCTATACTCTCACGAAAGTAGATGGAAAAATGCTTTGTTTTTCTGAAATATGTCATAACAAATTTAACTGGAACTGGCCAGGAATGACAATGCAAAAAAAAGCAATGGTTTGATTTGTGTGCATACACATCTACAGTATACTATTGTAAATATTCCCATGTGGACAATTGTCATCAACATCAGAAACCAGAATTCAATTGTCCAAGCTTGCGAGTCACATTGTATTAATGCTTCCACTTTGCCAAGACCTTAATGATTGTGTCTACTTCTATTTAGTTTGCAAGGCTTATCTATCACATAGACAATGCTTTCTACCAGCACAAAGACACAAAAGCCTTTTGGGGTAGTCCATTTTTTTATTTTTTTTACTGGGGCTTTGTGTTTTGTGTTCTGTTGTTTTACATTAGTTAGTCAGTTATGTTTGTTCTGTGATGACCTGTTTTGTGTGTTTGTATCTTGTTTAATTGTATTTTCTTTTAACATTGATGACAGGGGACTACGGATGAAAAATAGCTTTTTGGCTAATTCTGACATTTTTAACCCATGGCCTCCTCCATGTTGTCTGGAGCTTGACAGTGTGTCAGGTGAAAAGGCGAGTAAGCGTTTGTTGACAGGGTATACGTATGTCTCCCCTGCCCTACCATTCTTACTCCAGTGCTATTTCAGACCTAAAATTTGTGTTTTACTAATTTGCACTGTCCCCTTCTTAACTAAACTGAATTGAATTGAATTGAATGCAACACATTGAGTAAAATGAATCCTAACCCAGTGCTTTTCTGATGCTTTCAGAACTTTGCGCGACGACTTCAGTGAAAACGTCAGTTCCTAGCAAAGTCAAATGAACACTGTGTAGATGGGTTTTGTTGACACTTGCCAGTCTCCATTTTAGCGTTGGTACAAAGTGAGAGAAATTACCACATGAAATGACACAGCTGTATGGCAATGTCTTTGCTTTCCAATGTTGGCAAGCAGCATGCAGACAAAGTAATGGTTTAATTGCTTCTCTTCAGAGCTAACACCAAGCAGTGTTGCCGGGCTGCGGAATTAAAAACATTTGCAGTATTGACTTAGTAAACCTCTCATGAAAGACAACGTACCAAGATTTTTGCTGAGAATACAGTATATCAATCTTTCATTATGGTCTGAAAGGATGACCTATGCAAAAATACTTGGATGACACTACACACAAAGTTGTATGCAAGTGTAAGACAATGTACACACAAACACGGCATAAAAGATCATCTTTTAAATAGCCTTAATTCATCCACTTAAGGCATGTGCTTATTGAGTTGTGTGCCAATAAGTTTTTAATATTAAACAAAATTTGACCTTTTTAAAGTACACATGTACAGTATGCACAATATTATGATTTTACATCCTATGAAGTAGCGTATCATGTGTAGTTGACACTGACATATGGTCACCTACTCATGCTGGCATATGTTCAGTTGTTTGGCATTGTATAGGGCATCACAGATTAAATGCTATTAAAGTGTGCACAATGCAAATCTCTGTCTGTCCTACAGAAAATGAATACAAGGTATTGATACTGATTGCAGTTGCCATTCTGAATGACACCAAACAAAACCAAAGCCAATGCTGACATAATACAATAAGCTCATTACACAGGAAATATATTACATTTACATATAAATTGAGTTGAGTCACAACCCACCGTGCTGTTTCTTAAGATTATTCAGTCTTATCAGAAACCAAGTTGGTTGATTAAGAAAATTAAAAAACACACACACACACACACACACACACACATTGTTGACACTGCATTAAAACTGGGACACAAGTTCTATTCTTTCTCTGGAGAGCGTCAACAGTCGTGCTAACCAAGTCAGTTGTTGGTGAAAGCCTTCTAACTTCTAAAAGGACAAACGTTTTTAGTAGGTCTGTCAAAGCTAATATGTTAGCTTTGTCCATCCTTCTAAAAAAAAATTTAAGTGAATAAAAAATGTCCATTGCCATAACAAAAGATAATTTCAAATTCACCCAGGCTCTGATAAAGTCCCCAGTTTGCCAAACTCAATTTATAACAAGACTTATACTCTTTCACAGCCATGCTACCAGCATTACAAGGCTTTGCTTGGGCAGGGGGATGCTTTAAACTGAGGCAAATGTCAGGCTTATACATGCTCAGTATTTCACAAAATGTGTTTAATGTTTCCATTCTGGAAATTGTGTCTTTCAAATAATATTTATGTTGTTAGTGACATAAAAAAATCCCAGTATACAAAAACAGAAAACCAAACCCTACTTCTACTACTAGTGGCTACAGAAATGTAAAATATGCAAATTTGCCCTGTACTCATTTGCATCCAGCCCATCTCCTCTGATCACCCAAGGTTACGCATAGCCACAGCTGGTATTGGAGACAATAATTTGGGATTCGGGATTCAATCTAATTTTTCTTGTGGACCAATGCTCATGTCCTATAATGGTAGAATAATGATGATGATGATTATATTGTGGGTTAGGTAAGCCTTAGCCCTCTAGATATCAATAACTTTAAGAGATTCCATTGCACAAACAGTGACGATTAGGGGGAAGAAAGATGTGCGGGGAGACCTTTTCTGCCATTATGAGTCCTGGACTATTGGATTCCCTTTTAATGACTATGAAAAGTGGCCATTTACAAACAAGGTGTCTACGTGACTGTGCTTACCATTTCTCAGTCATCCTCCACATGTGTCTCTGTATACTGCTTGCTTCAATCTTTCCCATGATGCAACAGCCGCATGACAAATGGTTGCTTAAAAGGCAGTTTAAGAGGATTACTGTCTGTGTTGTCTGTGCTGCGTGTGAATATATGAGCGCATGAGTGAGAGGAGAAAGACAGGCCCGGGTAACATCAGCCCACCCAAACTGATTTATTGTTCGGTGGAACCTACATGAGGAAAACATTTACTTTGGTGAGTTAGCTACAGGAAGAGGGGACACATGATGATTTACGTTATCACCTTAAAGTGATTAAGCCCACTGCAACTTCATTGGCAGTCTTTGTAAAATACACTGTTTCTATGGCTTCCCACTGGAAGATCTTCAAAAAGGTGCAAATGTAACTTTTTTGAAGAAAAACTCATTTTGTAAATGTAGTATGGAGCATGCCTTGAACAAGAGCATTCTACGGGCTGACTTTTGTATGTGCTTACTGAAATAAGCATTTTGATTGAGAGGCTTACTCTTTGGGTGCAAATCCTGCTTGCATTTTCGCTGTGTTATGTTGTGTGGGTGTTATGCTTATGGCTGTGAAAGGTTGAGGATGGCTTTCATTTTCTTGAATGAGTGCCCCATGACGGCCATTAGTTATAACAGCACAGCACCACCATCCCATATTGATCACCCGGAGTGGTAAGGCTATCTGATAACACCTTGTCTCTCAGTCATCAACTATCTAGATTCACAATCTCCTACACATCAACAGGACGAAAAAAAAACTAAGAGCACAAATCATGTCATAACACTATTGCCTGTATTGAGAGGCTCAGTTAACCACACTTGACAAAACACAGCGTAGCACCGAAGCACAAGTGAAAAAGCAGAGCTGAAATGTCTTCCCACGTCTACCCCACACAAAGTGAATGTTTTTGATCTGGATCGTGGGAACTGCTCGCTGAATGATAAATAACAGGTCTGTCTGGTCATTAGAGAGCAGTTGAGTTGTTCTTGTGGCTTTGCTTGGCGAGTCCATGCCCTGAGGTTTAGGGGAAACTGCCATGGTGTATAGTGTATGTGGTCAGCAGGTCAGATATATTGGGCTTGCTTCATAGTTTCACTGTTTTCCCCTGTTTGCCCGCAGACAGAAAGTAGAAAAAACAACACTTTCGACAAGACAGGCTTTACATGGAGGGAAATTTACCACTGACTTGAATCTTAACCGCTAACATTCTACATTTAATGTAATTTATATTATATATATATATATATATATATATACAGTCATATGAAAAAGTTTGGGAACCCCTCTCAGCCGGCATTATAATTGACTCTGCTTTCACAAAAAAAATATAAAAGTGGTATGTCTTTAATTTACCAGGAACAGCTAAGTACTGGGATGTTTTCCAAACAAAGATTTTTTGAAAAGCAGTATTTGGTTGTATGAAATAAAATAAAATGTGAAAAACTGGCTGTGCAAAAATATAGGAACCCTTGTGGTTTTGTTGATTTTAATGCCTGTAACAGCATGTAAAACTGATGACTTTAAACACAAAGTTGGTTGGATTATGTTGTTAAGCCTTGAACCTCATAGAAATGTCTGTTTAATCATGAGAAAATGTATTTTAGGTGCCTACATGCAAGTTGAACTTCTCTTTGACTCTCTGCTGAAGTGAGACAGAATGGGATCATCAAACAACTCCCAAAAGATCTGAAAAACAAAGATTGTTCATTGTCATGGTTTAGGGGAAGGCTACAAGAAGCTTTCCCAAAGGTTTCAATTGTCAATTTCGACTGTAGGGAACGTTGTCAGGAAATGGAAGGACACAGGCATAGTGGCAGTTAAACCCAGGCATGGCAGACCAAGAAAAAAACAGGAGCGGCATAGGTGGAGGATTGTGAGAATGGTTGCACACAACCCACAGATCACCTCCAAAGGCCTGCAAGAACATCTGGCTGCAGATTGTGTATCTGTACATGGTTCAACAATTCAGCGCAATTTGCACCAAAACATCTGCTTTTTATAAAGATCAAATAACTTAATTTTTGTCTCATCAGTCCAAAGCATTTTCTTCCAATATGAAGCTGGCTTGTCTAAATGAGCTTTTGCATACTCCATGCAACTGTATCTGTGGCGTGGGCGCAGAAAGGGCTTCCTTCTCATCACCCGGCCATACAGATGTTTTGGTGCAAATTGCACTGAATTGTAGAACCATGTACAGATACACAATCTGCAGCCAGATGTTCTTGCAGATCTTTGGAGGTGATCTTTGGGTTGTGTGCAACCATTCTCACAATCCGCCGCTCTTGTACTTTTCTTGTCTGCTAGACCTTTTCTTGGTCTGCTAGACCTGGGTTTAACTGCAACTGTGCCTGTGTCCTTCCATTCCCTGACAACGTTCCTTACAGTAGAAATTGACAATTGAAACCTTTGGGAAAGCTTCTTGTAGCCTTCCGCTAAACCATGACAATGAACAATCTTTGTTTTTAAGATCTTTTGGGAGCTGTTTTGATGATCGCATTCTGTCTCACTTCTGCAGAGAGTCAAAGAGAAGTGGAACTTGCATTTAGGCACCTAAAATACCTTTTATCATGATTAAACAGACCTTTATATGAGGTTCAAGGCTTAACAACATAATCCAACCAATTTTGTGTTTAAAGTCCTCAGTTTTACATGCTGTTACATGCATTAAAATCAGCAAGACCACAAGGGTTCCCATATTTTTGCACAGCCAGTTTTTCACATTTTATTTAATTTCATAAAACTAAATACTGCTTTTCAAAAAATCTTTGTTTGGAAAACATCCCAGTACTTAGCTGTTCCTGGTAAATGAAAGACATACCACTTTTATCTTTTTTGTGTGAAAGCAGAGTCAATTATAATGCCGGCTGAGAGGGGTTCCCAAACTTTTTCATATGACTGGATATATATATACATATTTATATAATTATTTTTAATTTATTGTTTAGCCTCGATTCTCCTTGATGTTAAGACTGGAGGCGTGACTGTAAAAAATGAATTATACTAACAAATAATGTCTTAAAGTAACAGATCTTGTTCGATCACAAAAAAAAGTAAGCTTGTATGTAATAAATTGTGTTCTACCATAATACGATTGTATCTAGATCAAACGAGTTTCACTATGTTACATTAAACCATGTTGCTATTGTAACATGTCTCAACAGCATGTCCAGTCAAGAAATACATCTTTGTTTTAACATGTGAAATCTTGTGTATAACATGAACGCACAGTCTTTAAACAACAAGCAGCTAAAGCAGATTGTCAGGGAGAGAAAAAAAAACTAAATGCAACTTCAAATAATGTTTTAAAAAAAACTTCCACTTCCATATTCCAGGACAATAGAAAAGCCTGTCCAACAATAATAAATTGAGGTGAAAATAGGAGGGGAGCACGGAGAACGTCCTTTGTTACACTGCCGCTCACTCTGGCGAACACACATTGAAGGGCTCCCTCCCTCTCTGATCTATGGACTGTCAGGAGGAATATTTGCTGAAATACTTTATCCTATTTCTGCCACACCAAATATGAACTGCCTATGACTCTCACTGGAAGGAAAGAGGGAGTTTCAAAGAAAAAAACCCCCAGACCATATTGTACTTGTACTGTGTATACATGTTAGCCTCCGGTACATTTAACAGGAAACCTCAAAGACGGTACAACATTCTTTAACAACAAGCCTTTCCACTTTGTCTTTTTGTTCGACTTAGCAAAAAAATACAGAGAAAATCTTGTGGTTAGCTTCTACCTGTGGAACCAAATATGAATGGGGCACTTTCTTCAAGGTATATTGGAGCTTGGTGTCTCCCCTTGTCCATCTCCCTCGCCTGTAAAGAAAAAGAAAATAAGTTAAAATGCACAAGCAGCCATGCCAGGGGGGAAAAATGACAGTTGTTTTCACATGGATTCCAATTATTAGTGTTGGGCCTTGTGCTGATTTGTCGTTTTGGCAGCCTGACATGGACAGCAGTGGCCATTGTTTACCACACTATAATGCCCAAACATGGAGGTCGAAAGGTAATACTTCCTGATGTGACATGCTTACTTACAGCAAGTGCTACATACTGTATCAAGCAAACGAACACTGTTTGAAGTATCTGCCTGGGTCTCTTTTAGATCAAGTTTATTACACCACTAACACATAATATTGACGTCATAAGTCAATTGTGCAACCCTTTTTTTTGGAACCAAAGGCAAGAAACGAACGGACAACTGATCACCATTGACAGCCATGGTGAAAATGATTGACCTGTAAAATGGGCTTCCCCTCGCTCAGAGAGTGGAAATGTCCCCTTCCGAACGCACTCATGCCTCGAACTGCTCCGGTGAAAGCTGCTGGTCAGGTCCGTATAGTAGTGGGTAACTGAGTGTGAAATGGCATTGCTGAAAAAAGGAGTATCCACACTCACCACCCAAACAATCTAGGCTAACAATTTAGTTGTTAACCTACATCTTTACTGGACAAGTACAAAGCACATGTATAGACAATTACTGGTCTTATAAAGCAAATCGTTACATTACTCTTTCCTAAATGGATTTCTTAAAAAGTTTAGGGCCAACCTCCTCCATGTAGTGATGATGGAACTTACCTGGGTGGCTCACCCAAATGAATTGTGGGTATTCTACCCTCTGAAGCAATTCATTATCCCTTCTACGGACTGTTGTATGGTGCATTTTTAAGAAGTCTTTGAGAATCCGCGACAGCTACCACACACATTAACATTTTCATTCTCGCTCGCTCTCATCGCTAACAGCCCCGGGGAGACCCGACCATGCGTATTCTATTAACAGAAGGCACGCCCAGTGCTCCCAAGTCTCAGTCTCGATGCCTACACATCCACAAATCCCTTGGCAAAAGCTGTTTGTGTTCACCAGAGCCTGCAAGGAGAGACAGAAGGAAAGAAAGAAAGACAAAATACACTGAGACAAAGACAAGAGAAAGGAGAGAGAGATGTACCAAAAGCTGAAAAACAAACGCTCTATTATTGTTCCTGTCTTTCCTATAAATGTTGATACAATGATAGTCATGTTAAATGATGGCCAAAAAGGTCAGTGCATTTTGGTTGCCTCTGCTTTGGTTGGGATCATTTATAATTTAGGCTCAGGTTATTGAGGGAATCTGCTTGGACTAACTGTGCCAGTCCTGCGAATATGGCGAGTGTTTCATACACAACATACATTTTTAGCTGTAGTATCACTTTAAGAACAGCACACACACACACACACACACACACCTGCAAAGTCACCGTGTAAAACATCTGCAGAGCGGTGACATCATCAATACATAAGAAGGCTTCGGAGCCATAAAGAGTGCTAGAGAGACGTCATTGGCACGACTGCAGGCCACGCAGTATAGGATTAAAAAAAGCTTGGCGCTATACCCAGGGCAGGTATAAGCAGAGGGTGGTCCTATACAAGGATTTTCATAACGCAAACAAAATCAATATGGTGCATTAACTAATATCCACCCTCTCTCAAATACTTGACTTTGGTGCATTGGGTTTCGGTAACCAGAGAAAATACCGTTATACTTCATCAAAAGTCACATCTTCCTTCCAATGTCATAGTTTGCTTCTTTTTTTTTCCCGCACTCAAAACACACAGACAGCAGGGATCATCTTCTTGCCTTGATAGAAATTGAATGCATAGTTAATTTCACAGTAGGTACAGCTAGAATTGCTGATGGCTGAAGTTGTTTGCCCAGCATGCGAGGAACACATCACTGACATTTTGCCTCTATTCATTTGCGCGGGGTCTTGAGCCCCGCTGTGAGGCCAGACCAGACTGGATAGTATACTAACGATCTCCTTCCTTGTTGGGCAAAAAGTTGAAGAACCAATCATACTTAAAGACTGTAATGCAATATGCAGGGTCATTGTAAAAATGGCATGGGACATATATGTTTTTAAGGCCAATAATCTAGGGGCTGTGGTGTATGGGCCAGACTAAAATTGGCTTGATTCAATCATAACGGCCCTTCTACTTGTAAGATACCGCACATGTTTTGTCCTGCAGACGCACATTCGTAAACTGTCTGGACAGGGCAGGAAGAGAGAATGATATTAGGGGTGTCACGATTCTCCGAATCCTCAATTCTATTTGATTTACGATTTTTATGGTCATGATTCGATTCTGCATTTTTCTTGCATGGACCACATTGCTGCTGGTACCAGGGCTTCTGGGAACTCAGATTTAGTCTAGTCTAGTATAGGAGGATTGGTTTTGTGCCATGATAACTTATTTAAGTTTTTAATTTGTGTTTCTGAAGATGGTCTACTTGGAGTCATGAGAGATATCATCTCCATTATTTGCAATGCCCACAAAGGCCTTATCGTCAAAGTGACATCATTTATTTACAATTGAGATCAAACAAGAATGTGTTTCACCAGTCAATTGGAAACTACATTTAAACAAAACTGATGGAGAAGTCGATTCCACCTTAAATTCTGGAGGTCGAGATTCTGATCAACTCCCGACTAACAATCACGATCGTGATCCCTGTGTGATATGTGATCAATGCATTCACAATCATAATAGGCCTTAGCTTATTGCATAGGCGCAATAAGCTAAGGCTTCAGCTTACACCTTTTCGATCAATACTATTTATAAGAAATTAATATATAAATTACGATGACAACTTTGTGTTATTTTGTGTGTTTTTTATTATTTAATTTTTTTAACGTACGTAAGTAATGTTGTGAATATGTTTTGATCAAAATAAACTGAACTGAATCTATAATGTAAAAGAAGTCTATTTGATCCTAGATGAGTATTCCATCATCCCAACCATATTTACAGTGTTGGAGAACCAGCCCAACAAGTTTACTGCTGCCATTTTTTAAAAAATTCAACTTTCCTGGACTCCCAACTACTGCACTGCACTGGGCTCCGATAATGAAAGGTGTTTATCATGTAATGGTATCCACAGTGGAGCACACTGCAGGGTGCAGATAGCAAGCTGCTGTTTTCGCATCAGTCCTGTGGCAGCAGTCATAATGGCTGCTGCTATGATTAAAGATGGAGAGACAGTTCTCGGACCAGTCATCTCACTCGTCAGGTGCAAACCCACGTTTTGAATTAAAGATGGTCTAAACCATATCGTTATATCTATTATCTCAGGTTATCTCTTAAGAGTGTATGTCATATGTGACAGCAGTGAAGAGTTGCTACAATTTCTCAATATTCATGTATATTTGCCAAGCATTCTTCTTCCGTTGTGTGTTTTCACATTTCTACCCTTTCTTCCCACATCTTCAAAATGCTGTTGGGTTGAAGAAAAACTCACCTCACTGAATGGGGCGATAAAGATGATAAAATCCAGCGCCCTCTTTTCACAGTACTGCAAACAGCAGTTGTGACTTGAGACAAGGAAAAAGACAACACTGCCCCCTAGGTGTAGGGAAAGGAATAATATCCAGATAAGCAGACTGTGGGGAGGTAAGAGGAAGGGGATACCAAACCAGCAGGCAAGTCTCATACCTGCAGAAGCCTATATAACCATGTATATAACAAGATATTTCTGGTGCACCTAAGTTATGTATTCAAAGTGTGTATTTAATGTACGTTGATGTTCTCGTGGTCTGTATCAAACTTGATCTAAGATTTGAGAGAGTGAAAAAAAACTTATGGCAGTTTAAACATGGGGGGGGGGGGACTTGGGTGTATCGAGTACCTGAAAAACCAAATGTAAGTAAGAGCAGAGATACCTTTACCGGACATATTACTCCATTAAAAGTTAAAAGTCACTTACAATACCACAATATTTTAAAACTCAGTAAAGTTACCAGTAGCATATCAGATTAAATGTAGTAGAGTAAAAGCAGAATACTTATCACTGAATTGGAGTGGAGTAGAAGTATAAAGTAGCATGAAAAGAAAATATTCAAGTGCCCTAAAACGTGTACTAAAGCACAGTACTTGAGTATTACAAACAGTACATTATACTGTATTAGATACATTACCTCTGCCTATGAGTACTCTTGCATTAGCAAAATGTACATTGATGTATTCAAGATCAAGAGAATATCATCAGTAAGCTCATCGACAGTTCTTGAATCCCTCCTCTACCTTTTTCACTATGTCTCTCATATAGGCTATAGTAGCCACAGGCTGCGTTGTGCCCGGCTGTAGCTAATCTGGCTCTAAGCAGCGTGGGTGGCAAGCGGGCAAGGGCACAAAGGGGCTGCTGGGTAAAAAAAAAACTGTGGGGAGACGGCGGGGTGATTGACGGCTATAATTACCCTGCTGAAGTTGTGCCGACGGAACGAGGCCGAGGGGGGAGGAGCTGGCCGTGTTTGTGTGAGAGCATCTAGTACACTTTCAATACACACACACATTTGCACATTTTCTCATGCAAACGAGTGTGACGATGCATGGGCATATAGGGCCTACAGTATATGCATGACTCCTGTAATGCAATTCAATATATAACTATTAAAGAAACACAATACAAATGACAACATACAGTTATTTTTAGGCCCATACTCTTTTCAGGGAGGCAGAGAGTTAATTTACTTGTATGAAAGAAATAAAGAAAAATATGATATACTATGAACATAATCAAACAGTCCATAGGTAGCCTGGTGCTACCAGACCATCGTACTTCATTTCATTTGTACAGAAGGTCTGGAACTGCTGTAATCGGCAAACGTTCACTCACTTGGAGGCGGGTGTCGGTTGAAGTTTAAAACCATTGGATCTCCTCAGTGCCGGCTTCTGACGCTGCGTTCCAGTTGTACAGGGAACTCGGATATCTCTGACTTCACTACATATTGTGTGTGAATGTGTTTGATTGCTGTGTGTTTGAGGTGGTGGTCGGAGGGGCCGATGGCGCTGAATGGCAGCCTCGCTTCCGTCAGTCTGCCCCAGGGCAGCTGTGGCTACTCTCGTAGTTTACCACCACCGGTATGACTGTGTGTGAATGAATGGAACCTGGAACCCTGTTAAGCGCTTTGAGTGCCTTGAAAAGCGCTATATAAATCCAATCCATTATTATTATTATTTATTATTATTATTATGGATCTACCGGTACCTGGCAACGGTAACTTGCTAGAGCCTAACATAACATTTAGTTATTTGGATGAGAATGGTTGTAGGCGTCCATACTTTCCTGAGCAGATGCACTGGAACACAGACAGGTCGGAACTCGGAACTACCAAGTCGGAAATTTCCGAGTTCCGAGTATAAAGGAACGCAGCATACAACTGAAACTGGAGCGCGACTTCGACGTCATCGTTCTCAGCCACTCGCTCTGTTCGCTGATTGGACAACCAAAACTCTGGACGAGCAGAATCCCACTAATACGCCCCACCCCCAGACTGACTACTGAAGGGAAAATGAAATTTGGGCGGAAGAAGGTGGGCGGGCGGAGCCAGGCTACATGATAGGGGTGTTAAACGTAGAAACATGCTCATCTTCTGAAATGTCATAATCACTAGTGCAGTGCAACATGTGCTGTGCTCTTAAACACAAACCCCAAGTAACACCATTTGCACACATTTAAACCGGGGGGGAAAACAGACAAGGCAATAATAGGAAAAGCCTGACAGGGGCCTTGAAGCAACACAACTTCTGATCACATTAATGGAAGTTTCTGCGCTCTGTTTCGCTGCTCTTGGCTCCTTTTATGTGGAATATCATGTCACTGTCAGCGTGGCCATTAAGGCAGAACGCGGGAGAAAGAGGGGGGGGGGGGGGGGGGTACAACTCGCTGCCAAATGGTCCAGAGAAATGAGGATTCCATCAGGCTGACAGACCCCTCGCCGGCTTTTCTGAAAAGGTGTCATTTGCTTTAATTTGATTGTTTTTTTTTGGTGTGTGTGTGTGGGGGGGGGGGGGGGTGCCTGGCCAATAATATGGCTTTTATTTAGCCCACCTGTGGATCTCCCTTAGCCTGCCCTTTGGCAAATATGCGTACCTGCATGCAGATCCCTTTTAGACAGTCTTCTATTCAGGGATACTTGAACGTATCTGTATTTATATGCAGAGATGTTTACAGAGCTTTATTATTATTCTACAGCATTCATTTCTATACAGAGAAGAATTTGCATTTCGAGCACAGAAGCCCTTTTAATGAAGTTGTGTTTGAGGTTGTGTCTGTTCTGCCTACTAAGTACACATTAGCTCGCAGCTAAAAAGCAACGTTTCACTCCATTTAAAAAAAGATAATCAAGAAACATCACTTAAAAAGGTATGCAGCATTCAGGGTTTCCCCCAGTATATTCCAGGCATGGCATTCCTTCCTAATGACCCCTGCACCACTTTTTCTACTGTCTTTCCTCATAACAACGGTGTAGCAGTTCAATACCAAACCACTGCTTTACTTTACATACAATAATGGACACAGTGAATTTAAAGTCACAGTGACACTGATTGTCAACACCAGGATTTTCAATGGTGTAAAAAAATTGCCAAGTGTTGATATTTTGGATTCATGAATGGAGTCTTTATTTTGAACGATTAAAAAATGTATAAATGAATAACAAAAAGGAAAATCAATCAACGAATAAAACTACATCAAAATATAATTTGATAATGTTGATGTTTGGCATTGTGTACAGTGGGTATGAGGTAAACCCTCGCTACACCTAACCCCTTGTATATCAAAGTTTCGTAACCACTAGTACCAAATACACTTTTCCTTCAAGAGGCAAGTGCAAGGAGAATGTTCTGTTTTACTACTGATGCCTAGGGGTTTATGGCTCCGACAATTCCGAACGACTATTATAGTTACTTGTAAAAACCCTACTATCTTTCCCTCTCTGCATCAGTGTCCAAAGGGCTTTCAGCAGGTAGTAAGTTAGAGTAACAAACTGCGCTGTGATTTAGAAGAGAGAGCATAGCTGTTACAACTGTCAGCTCCCCCCTTTTGACTGCTTGAATTTATAACACAACCTTTTATTTTAATAGGGTCTGACTGCTCCCAGCCTGCACTATAATTCTACATTACTCCCCACACCTAAATATAATTGTTAAGGGAAGACATTTCAGAGCACTGTCATAATATATTGCTGGCCAATTATCCCTTTTCCTGATGTGTCATCATGGGTCACTGAAAGCAGTTCTTTTGACATGCAGTTTTTAACCCAAATGGCTGTATATGAGGAAGAATGCATTTATTTCAATATAGGACATTTTTCCAACACCCGACTGAAACTGCTTTTAGAGTAAGTTTGAAAGACCGTTTTTAAGATGCATGAAAAAATCCCTTGTTATTTTACAAAAATCATCAGAGAACAGCACAATCCAAGTAAAATTCCCCCAATTAAAAACTAAGGGCCACATCAACGAAGAGGGGATTGCGTGCGCTTAAAGCTCCATGAATTGTGGATAATTTGAGCGTGCATATCCCCATTGGTGCCTGCTTTATGGACTAGAATCTTTTTTTTTTCTTCTTATTGTACAGGTTGAGCAGGCGCAAAAGCGTTGCAATCCTTTGTGGATTTGGACCTAATTGCTTAAACACCACAAGCGGTTGTGTTATGGTGAAAATCATGTGAAAGTAGTGAGTAGAGGTGAAGGCATGAAATGAATGTGGGTTAGGAAAGAGGAAAATAACCTAACGAGAAATGGTAACTTGTTGGTACACTCGAGAATAAGAAATTGAAAACAGATAAGAAAAATGCAACAGGGCTACTTCACTCTCTCTCTCTCTCTCTCTCACACACACACACACACACACACACACACATGCAGAGAACTTGACCTCTCAGTTGAGTGTATCTCTGCAGTCACATGTCAACCATATTGACTTAATGCATATTTTCTATAGCTGCTGCACTCTAACACTCAGAAACAAAACCTTTGCTTTCCTGCTGCTCTCCCAACTATGACGCTTTATAACTTGGCGCTGTTTAGCCCCGAGGCTTAAACTGCAGTGTTATTTGTCTTTCTCCAGAAAATGTTTCACATACAAGTTAAGTTATTGGCTGTCAAGAAGGCAGGAGGCATGTCATATTCTAAAGATTTGTGGAGCACACTCCGGCGGGCTGCAAAGTTTGAGTTGGAGACAGTATAGATGCCTTTAGGGGGGGCTTACACTCTGGAGAGTTGAGTCCAGTCCACATCAAAGTGTGAGGAGCTCTCACACTAATAAACCATGCTACATTACCTGCATTAGTGGTCTATGGACTGGCATGTTGCTAGCTACCATGGACCCCCCCCCCCCCCATTTGTTTAAATGCTTGTTTACAAAGCCTATGGCTGTTCGTTATTAACACAGTTTTTTTTCCTAAATACACAAACACACACACCCAACACACACACACACACACACACACACACACACACGTAGTGGATTGTGAGGAGATATTTACTGATTTGGACAATCTGCTGTATGATGGGTGGCAATTTTATTTCCTGTCAAAATGTTTTTCCCCCTAGTGCATACAGTCTCCTATCTAGCCCTTTTCTGCCCTTAAAAACAGACAATAAGTCTTATATTGTGCAGCTCTAAAGCCACTGTTTACCAGCAGGTTTAATGCAGCAAGCCCTTAATTGCATTCATTATCTAAAGCTCCAGGTCTGGGCCAAGGTTGCGGGAAAGAGATGGGGGATTTCAGTTATCTCTTGTTTATTCAAATATATATATAAATATATATATAATAATAACCTGCCAGTCCTGTAGATAATACGGAGTGAGCACATATTGTGAAAATAAATAATGAAAAAAAGGGAAAGGATTGCCTCTGCACTTTTATCATCCCCCCATTTTCCAAACAGAAAAGAAATAAGGATGTGTATGGGCCATCATAGCTTAAGAACATATTGAAAGTCTAGAGAGGAAAATGGAAGTTTCTTTGTGTGAGCAAGACACATAATGGAGTCCTGCCCATCCCCTGAGGTGGAGTGGTGAAATGGGGATATAATTGAAAAGCGGCGTGTGAACATAAAAAGAGGAATATCTGAATTTACCTATGACAAAATGTGGTGTTGGCTGACATTAAATAAATGTGGAGATCTGTAAACCGAGCTGAATAAACACGGGGGGGAAAAGAACATGTATGTACATTTTGGACCTTTCATGTATACTAGTATGAAAGAAGACATGTTATGTTAGCACAACAAAAAAAGTACTGAAAAACAATGTTTTGCCTGCCCTGTCTCACCGTAAATAAGCGATTTGTAACCATGTTCTGGAAAGCACTATAAAATGACAGTGTATTATTGTTATTTATTATAATTCAATATATTAAAGTGACATTGAAATGACAAAGAAAGTATAGTATTATGAGCTTTAGTGTTAAGTCACTAAGCCCTAACATCATAGTGCTGTGACCGGGATATTATATGAAAATCATACAGGCCTTGAATTGATGAACTAAGTGAACAAGTGCTCCAATCTTTTTTTCATGATCCAATACTCGTTAATAGCATTTCCCCGCTGCTGTTAACTGCTTTACATTTGTCATGCAGGTCCCGCTGAATAATAATACATCTCTTCAAGATTTCATTACACACAAATAGAGTAACAGGAACAATCAGTCAAAACTGTCACGTTAGGATTTTTCTTATTTTTCATGCACAAGGAAAATTGACAGCGTAGGGGAGCCATGATGGAGAGGGTTTCCCCCCGTATAATTCTCCTTATTTGTTTGCCAAAGACTGAAGGATCTCGGTGGTTAGGTTTTTTTTGCAAACTTGCAAGGAATATATGTATGACGTCATCAGTCGTTGATGAGGTAGATAATGAGGACAGTCAATCGGCCCATTCTTTTTAGCCAGTTGCACATTTTCCTGTTGCTAATTTTAGCATAATATGCTACAAAGCCATAATGCCAGACGTTTGAAGTAATCCTCCAATAGACTTTGACATAATAACGTAATTACAGCACTGATGCAAGTGCAAAGAAAAACCACAAATTGACTGGTTGGTTCAGATATGTGACATGTATTTCTGACAAGTGCCAATGCGACAACGATTACTTTACTGCAAATAATCTCAGGGAAATCACTTCAGACAGGACACATGGCAGGCCCCGGCAGGTGTTTCTGATATCACCAAATATCGAATCGTTGTCCAATTAAAATCGATCTAATATCGTATTGTAGTGATTTCCAGCCCACATTACCCATGGTAACCGGGGCTTTAGAGAAAAAATACATTCTTTGACAGTTTCTCACACTAAGAATAGACTATCTTAGATTTTTTTTTTCTGTACTTATTGTCATGATCTGTCTGCGTGTCTTGTTTTGGTGGTTTCCCCATGTGTTTCATGTTTTATTTTGGTATGTCTGTCTTCTTTCTCCCCATGTCCTGTCAAGTTTCCCTCCTGTGTGATTACTGGCCGCGCCCTAATGTGTTCCACCTGTTCCTCGTTGCCTACCCTGTCTTGTGTATACAGTATGTAGTCCTTGTGTTTCATTGTTCCTTGTCTTTGCACTGTGATTGTTGGTGAGTCCCGTCCCCTGTGTTCTCTGTGTTTTTTGCCTTTTGGCCTTTTTTGAGTTGTTATGAGAGAATAAATTATCCTTTGCCTGAAGCTGTCTGTGTTTGGGTCCTGCCTGCCTGCCTGCCACCCCCTAACACTTATATGTATATGTAGTGAAGGGCAAAAGTGGTAACCATTACAAAATCAAGTTTCCTTATCTGTAAAATAAGACTCAAATTAATTGGCATTGTCCTTTAGTAAAAAAACAGGTCTGGTATATCAGCCCCCTGAATGAATGCATTCCAAGCAGTTGGCAGCCAAGCCGCGTGCTGCTCCGGACTCAGTAAGGTGTGAGCTCCCATCCCAGAGAGTTACATCACATGACATATGTAGGGCCAGATGGTTACTGATAAGCTGTTTCCAGGTTTATTTATCAGGGATGTCGGCAGCATGTTGTACCAACTGAAGGAGCCCAGGTGCCAAAAATCCAATAATAACCTGATTGATGAAAGCTAGTGTTCTAACCAACAACACCCACCTGAATAGAAACACCAGTGTGGTGGCTCCACCCAAAGCATGTTGTAAATAGTAGAGAAAAAAAATGCAATAAAATAAAAAAATCACTTTCATTCCTGAAAAATTAATTAAAGAGGCATGCAGATTAAATAGCCTTTTTTTCAATTATTTAACTCGTATCACCAGATCACAGATGCTACAAAATTATGAGACGTAAAAATGTTGCATTTGGAGAATTAGCATCAAGCACATGTTGCTGATCCCTGTCACTGGGAGCACAAGCACACATCAGCACTGTTGTCTTCATGTGGACTCAATGGCCAAATGATATTTTCTATTGCTTGTCATTTTTCAATCACTTTCCCCCTCGTTCATTCTCTCTGTCTCCCTCTCTATCAACTGTATACCTGGCACGTAACACAGAAGTCCTAACTGAATAGCCGCATTCATTTGAAACACATGAATGCGGCTAATAGATTTTGGCTAAAACCAGAGTTGACATTTTTTCAGACAAGAAACCTAAAAAAGGACCAGTACTCAGTTCCCTCCTTTCTTACTCTCTCCATCTATTACTATCTCTCTGACATAATCACACAGTCTTTGAACTGAATGAACAAAACCAAACACTTTAGCTGATCTCCATTTCAAAGGAAGGAAAGCAGATATACAGTACGAGTCATGTGTGACATCACATGTAGCCTATATGCAAAGTCAACACTAAGGGAATGAGGGCAGTTAGCGCATCCCACCTCTCACCCATTCAATCCAATTATTAGAGCTTCTGTATGATGGAGATGATAGAAGAGCCCTTTCCAACCTCCATGATAACTGTAACATGGCGCAAGCATGCTCTTCATAGGAAACAGTGTCAGTGTCCATTATTCAATCATTAGGCCAATTTCAGTCTTCTGAGCATACACAAAACTATTGACTCTCAACCTCGCTCCCACGTTCAACCATTTCTTTTGAATGACCTTACGAAGTGTAAGTGAGAATTCTTTCACGGGAAGAAAATATGAAATATAAAATATGATTTTGGCAATGCCATGCGAATAAATAGGGTTTTTTGACTGTTCACAAAGATGTCCATTTCATAACAGTATACAAGGTATTTCAGTAATGGTGTCTCGCCATACTTGCTGAATCTATAACCCTTTTAATATGGCAGCATGATGGCAGGAAGGAAAGGAAAAAAAGGACAGGGAGGGGAGACGATTTTTATCTGAAAGAGGAAGAATGACAGTTCCATTACCTGAGAGCCGCGGTGGATGCTGCCTGGAATCTAACAAGTAGACAACTCCCCCCTCCCACCCCCCCTACGTCTGATGAGTGCTTATCAATACTGAAGGCGTGCCATTAGGAAGCATCAGCCCAGAGGGGCCTCTCTCTCATCGATCACACCCTGAAAAGTCAATCACTGCTTTCACTAATCAAAGCCCTCAAAGATTTGTGAGTCATCTTTAGACTGCACTCACATGGAAGCAACATGTGAACATTCACACTGTACACAACAAATAAAATGACAATGTCAATATTGACCATTTCTCACAGGGGAACTAACTAAAAAAAACTTACTAATGTTTTCATTCGAGTAATGACTTGTATAGTATATACTTATTGTGGTAACCCGAGGGCAATAATGCACGCACACTTGTACTCAGTTTTGGGTCTTTACTGAAACCAATGCTCACAGCATAGTAGCCAAACGTACAGAGACATGCAGGTGGAGCAAACACAATAACCCAACGGCGGGGTACACCGGTGTCGGTCCAAAGGTTCCGGGGTGCAACACTAACTCAGTATATAACACTTCTCCCCCTTTAAGTAAACACTTATAATATGGTTACCCAAACAAACTGAAATTGCATGTATGTCCCCTTATAAAGTACAGAAATTATATTGCACTAAAACTAACTTAAATTCACATTCCAACTTTAGAATTCTAACAACAGGCAATCAACAACATCCGGTAATGCACAATATTTTTTTGTTAGTTTAAAAGTTCAGTCTCTCTGGAGGCTTGTGTTGCCTCTCTGACCTTCTTGGTGCAACAGGAGAGTCCACAGACTGGGTAACAGACTGTGCTGCACTGGGAGGAATTGGGGCAGCGGCAGGGGCAGGTGAGGCAGTTTGCTCAGACAGTCCATCAGGGGGCAGCAACAGTCCATCAATGCACACAGGTGCAACACCGTCCATAGAACTACTCACACCGTCCTTGTGCGAAACACTCTGAGACCCCTTCTCCTCTGCATCAGTGCGGACACGCACGTGATCTTGGTGCCTGCGAACCTGCCTGCCGTCTAACAAGTCAACCACAAAAGAAACTGGACCAGACTGGCGGTGAATAACTCCTGGCAGCCACTTTGAGCCGCTGGCAAAGTTCTTGACATACACACAGTCCCCCTGCTGTAAAAGCCGCTCCTTTGCATGTTGGTCCCGTCTCACTTTTTGGTTCTCCTGTGATCGGGCAACTTTTGCTCCTACATCCGGGCGAAGGAGGTCCAGATGAGATTTGGGCTTTCTCCCTAGCAACATCTCTGCTGGAGGCAAACCAGTGGTTGTGTGTGGAGTAATCCGATACTGGAATAAGAAACGTGCCAGCTTAGTCTCCAGCGTGTGCCCTGTCATTTTCCGCAGTCCATCTTTCAGTGTCTCAACAGCACGTTCTGCTAAACCGTTGGAAGCAGGATGGTATGGTGCAGTCAGGATATGTCGGATTCCATTTTTCTCCACAAACTCTTTGAAAACTTCACTTGTGAAAGTGGGCCCGTTGTCACTGACAACCGTATCTGGTAGCCCGTGGGTGGCAAAGATGCTTCTGAGCGTGTCAGTGGTAACTGGGGCTGTGATATTTGACATGATGTGTGCTTCCATCCACTTTGAATGAGCGTCCATCAGCACCAGGAACATGTGGCCCATAAACGGACCAGCGAAATCCAGGTGGAGCCTGGACCACGGACGTGCCGGCCACTCCCATGGGTGGAGAGGCGCAGGTGCGGGCATCTTCTGGTTACTTTGACACTGTGAACATGCTTTTACCTTTTCTTCCAAAGCACCGTCCATCCCAGGCCACCACACAAACGACCTGGCGAGGCTCTTCATCCTCGACACCCCGGGGTGAGCTTCATGCAGCACTTCCATTATCTGAGCCCGTCCCGCAGGCGGAATAATCACCCTGGAGCCCCAGAGGATACAGCCATCCAGCACACTTAGCTCCAGCTGACGCTTGACATAGGGCTTGAGCTCCTCCTGCTCAACTGATACTGGCCAGCCCTGCAATAGCCATCTCTTTACTTGTGACAGCACCGGGTCTCTTTCAGTCCACTGTTTGATTTGCTTTGCTGTCACCGGAGAGTCAGACAGTCTGTCTAACAAAAACACAGTCTCTGGAAGTAGGTCAGTTTGGCTTGGTGACTCTGGGAGGGGAAGACGGCTGAATGCGTCTGCATTTGCATTTTCACTTCCTGCTTTATACACAATGTGATACTGATACGCTGACAAAGTTAATGCCCAGCGCTGCACTCTTGCTGACGCCATGGGTGAAATACCCTTAGTCTCACTAAACAGGCCCAGCAAGGGCTTATGGTCGGTAAAAATGGTAAATGGGCGACCATACAGGTACTGGTGGAACCGTTTCACAGCAAAAACTACAGCTAGCCCCTCTTTCTCTAGCTGAGAGTAACCCTTTTCTGCTGATGTGAGAGTGCGAGACACGTACCCAATAGGTTTTTCATCTCCGTCCTCCATACAGTGCGATAGGACCGCCCCCACGCCGTAGGGCGATGCATCACAGGATAAGACAACGTCTTTGTCCGGGTCAAAGTGCACGAGTAGTGTTGCTGAGTGCAACAGTTCTTTTACCTGCTGGAAAGCTGTCTGTTGAGCTTGCTGCCAATTCCAGGAACAGTCTTTGTGCAGCAGCTGATAGAGGGGGGCGAGCACAGTGGAGAGCTCAGGCAAGAACTTCCCGTAATAGTTCACTAAGCCCAAGAATGACCTGAGCTCAGCCACATTCTTTGGAGAAGGAGCTTCCTTTATCGCCCTCACCTTCTCTGTCATGGGGGAAAGACCCTGAGCGGAAATCCTGTGACCCAGGTAGGTGACACTTGAAGCCTGAAAAACACATTTACTGCGTTTTAAACGCAGCCCGGCCTCCTTCATTCTCTTTAGCACCTGGTCGAGGTTCTGCAGATGCTCCTCTTCTGTTTTACCTGACACCAAAATGTCGTCTAGGTAGACAGCGACATGGGGAATGTTCTGCAGGAGGTTGTCCATGGTGCGTTGAAAAATGGCTGGGCTGGACGCGACGCCGAAAACCAGGCGGTTGTACTTAAACAGTCCCTTGTGGGTGTTGATGGTCACATACTGTTTAGAGTCCTCATCCAGCAACAGCTGTTGGTACGCGTGACTCATGTCCAGTTTTGTAAACGTTTGTCCTCCTGCCAGTGTGGCGAACAAATCCTCAACTCGTGGCAAGGGATATGTGTCAAGTTGTGAGGCTTGGTTAATTGTCATTTTGTAATCACCACATACCCGCACCGCACCATCCTCTTTCAGCACAGGCACAATCGGGGCTGCCCAGTCAGAGAACTCCACAGGTTCAATAACACCTGACCGCTGCAGCCTGTCCAACTCTGCTTCCACCTTAGCCTTCATGGCGTATGGCACCGTGCGTGGTTTACAAAAACGTGGTTTTGCGTTGGGGTCCACGGTTAACTTCACTGTTGTGCCGCGGAGGGTGCCAAGCTCATCCTTAAAAACGTCTGCATACTTTGATAGGATGTCTCCAACCACTCTCATGTGCATGATTTCCCCCCAATTGAGGCGGATTTTCTTTAGGAGGTCCCTTCCAATCAGACTAGGTCCCTCCCCGTCTACCACTAACAGCTTCACTTTAGCTGACTGGCCTTCATACATCACATCGACTTCTATAGCTCCCAGTAGAGGAATGCACTCACCGGTGTATTGTCTCAGTCTGATGTTAGTCTTCCTTAAAGCAGGCGCTTTTCCAGAGCACCACAACCTGGAGTAGGTGGTTTGACTTATCACCGAAACTGAGGCACCCGTGTCCACCTCCATCGTCAGCTGTTTTCCGTTTATTTGCAGCGTTGCGCAGATCGGGTCTGCCCGGGGTTCACTCAGGTCCATATTAAACATGTTCAATGAACACTGCTCCTCCGGCTCTTCACTTTGCACATGATGCGTTTTCATTTGGGGTTTTGACTCTTCCCACTCCTTTTTCCATGGCTTTTTAGCACCTCTGCACTTCTTGGCTATGTGCCCTTTTTTCTGGCAGTTATGGCAAGCGGCATCTTTAAAACCACAGTCATTAGCAAGATGCGCTCCCCCACAGCGGTAACACTCAACTGACTTCATCGGCTTGCCTCTCCCTTCATTAAACAGACGGTTAACGGCGCCCTGTGGCACACTGGCGTTAGCTGCTTGAATGTCTTTAGAGTTGATAGCTGCCGTTTCCATTGCATGAGCAATCTCCAGCGCTTTCTTGAAAGTTAGCGTGACTTCACCTAGCAATCGGCGCTGAATGCTGTCATTGTTGATACCACAGACTAACCTGTCCCGTAGCATGTCGTCAAGCACCGGTCCAAACTCACAATATTCCGACAGTTGTCTCAGCTCCGCCACGAATGCAGCAACTGAAACTCCAGCTTTGCGTGAATGTGTGTGGAACTTGAAGCGCTGAACAATCACTGACGGCCTGGGGTTGTGATGCTCTTGCACCAGCTTCACCAAGTCTTTGAATGACAATTCGCCTGGCTTCCGTGGCGTTGCTAAATTGCGTATCAACTTGTACGTCTTGGCACCGCACGCACTGAGGAGAATCGATCTTTTCCTTTCGACCTCCTTAATGTTATTCGCCAGGAAAAAGTGCTCCAGTCTCTCGACATATTCAATCCAGTCACCATCCAGCTCGACGAATTCACTGAGCGTGCCGACCGTGGTAGTAGCCATGCTGCAAGCTAAAAGTCACACGGAACTTCTTCTTCGACACTAACGTTACTCCGTCATCGATGTTTTAATCCTCGTCGCCAAAAGTGTGGTAACCCGAGGGCAATAATGCACGCACACTTGTACTCAGTTTTGGGTCTTTACTGAAACCAATGCTCACAGCATAGTAGCCAAACGTACAGAGACATGCAGGTGGAGCAAACACAATAACCCAACGGCGGGGTACACCGGTGTCGGTCCAAAGGTTCCGGGGTGCAACACTAACTCAGTATATAACACTTATACTATACAACCTTAAAGCAAAGTTGGTGCTTGGCTTTACAGGTACAAGACGGTGATGGTGATGGTGATGACTAATGAGCCACAGCAGTATCATAACACCAATGTTTTTATATTTAGAGAGAAAAATGTGTGCTTACATGGGGCACTTTGTTGGCTTGAACTAAAATGGAGGATTGACAGACCACAGAACACACCTGTGAGTCAATTAGTGAAATATCCTTTTTCTTTTGACTTCCATACATGTTAAGGTAGCCCAGAGGGACTGGCCATCTTGCCTGTGTAGAGATCACACTAGTGATGGCAAGTGTTGATGCACAGTGTAGTGTTTCTCTGTGATAGTTCAAATAGTAAAGTAACATTTGAAACAAATAGGGCTAATCCAAGCTGTAGCTAATCTTATTTTGCCTGGTTGTTCGAAAAAGCCCTACTAAAGGCCTACTCATACTCATTTTGACGTCAATGTTGTGGTTGTATACGAGTTTGTGTAGGCGGGAAATGACCGGAGGAGTACTTACTTCCAGGAAGATTTTGTGTATGGATCGATCTTAGATAGTATATTACTTTGATAGGTTACTTTTCCCAACTGCCCCACAATGCATTGCGTCTTTTCAAACGACACAGAAGGTTTTTTTTTATTCTTTATTGCTTTTGTATATTTCAGTGTAAACGATCCGACGAACCTTGCATACACAATCAATCGTTAAGGAGCAAAAAAGGTGACTTGTCTTCTTCTTTGCTTTTTTTTTTTGGCAGTTGGCAAACATCCGTTGGTGGATTTGGAGAGAGCATGGTGTGGGACTGGCATTAACTGGCTATTATGCAATGGCCCTTGTGCTGACCACTGATCATTACATAAAATACAATGGGGCCAAAAGTTTGAACTGCATCTAATCAACAATGTCCAATTATCCTGAAGAGGGCCTCTCCAGCACCCCCTTCTGTTATGTCAAGGGGCTAATCGTTCTCTAATGCTAATTAAACTTCAAATATGGATCGGTTGAGCACATGTAAGCAATCATCTTAGGGGTTCTAATGTGAAACGGCAGCCAAGCATGGAAAATCAATTTTCCCTAAAAAAATTCCACAGAGAAAAAAAAAATCAGGAATCACACTGACACACTTCATTTGACATATTAATTCTCTCAACAGTGACCACCTCTCATTTCATGTCCTGTTGAGAGATCGGACATCGACAACAGAATATTAATAATTGCGGCACATACAGGTTCTGATATTTGCTTCAAGCGTAAGAACTTCAAAGGACTTCTAAATTAGATTGTTTCAGTCCTATATAAATTACTAGTATTTCCATTGTTATATTTATTGTGTCCTTGGTATTGTTTTCATATCACATAATGCCTGATATGTTTGTGTTTTTTTTTAAATAAAAGTGCTGATAAAAAGTTTGAAAATGAAAAATATTTGTATAGGTCCAGATTAGCAAAATCACTTTCTTAATAAAAAAATCAGTTTTGATTATTAAGCCAACTCTAAATGTTGGATAACTGATTCCAGCAACCATATAGATTTTAATTATGTGTAATATATATATATATATATATATATATATATATGTTAAGTGCCACAAGACAAAGAGAGAGAAGTATATCTGAACAGTTAAGCTACTGTAATACCATGTTATGTTAATGACCTTTATTTCAAAGCCCTACCACTGCAATAGCCAGCGGATTTAAACTTTAATATTTAATGAAGAATAAAAGCCCTGGGTAAAAGACCATTTAGCTGGCCAATAACGATGAAGGGAAGTGCCGTGTGTAATGTTGAATTGTTGAATAGGGCCTAGAATAGCCCTCATTTGGAAAGAAAATTACACTGATTCACTTTTTGGTTATAAAGGTTAAAAGCCAACTAATTAATGTAATGAATCGAAAAGACAAATTAAATAGAGTATCTAAGTACAGCATAACCAACATGCTATTCCCAATCGTATGCCACCTGCCCTAACAATAATATGTATTAATATTGTGAGCTTTGAGCTTCATAGCGGCCTCCATATACAGTACCATCAAGATAACAGAGGTGTGTGTGTGTGTGTGTGTGTGTGTGTGTGTGTGTGTGTGTGTGTGTGTGTGTGTGTGTGTGTGTGTGTGTGTGTGTGTGTGTGTGTGTGTGTGTGTGTGTGTGTGTGTGTGTGTGTGTGTGCGTGCGTGTGTGTCGACCCCTTCAGTCTGACTGGAGAAGGATCATTGTGATAACTATAGCCTTGGCAGAGTGGAACCACGCATTTGAAAATAAATAGTGAGAGATAAATTAAATCGCCTTGTCATCTGGAGTTGATGCCAAGTGTCATTACGCGCAGCAGGGGGGGTGGGGGGGGGGCAGAGAGTGAATGAAAGGCCTTTAAGAAAACAAGTAGCATCCAGACTTTTGGCTTAATGTGAGCACAACTCCAAGTCATCATCTTCTTTTGCGAAACATTAATGATATTTTCCATCACTACCGGGCAAAAAACTTCATTACCCAGGCATATTCATGAACAAGCTCAAACGAGGGGCCGCTGGGTAAACAAGGCTGCCTCTGATTTTTCTCTCCAATAGAATCCATAATGAGTCTTTTCAAAGTCCTCTACTCGTGCTTGATACATTAAAACAAACTACCTCGTTTATGTTTTTCGGCCCAACGAAAATGTATTCTCCACTGAGAATGCAACAAACTTTGACCTCCAGAATAACCTACAGCACAGGGGACATTCTAGGTCCAGAACTTTAGTGGTGCCTGGCAAACTTAAACAGAATTTTTGTTACGTTATTTCACAAAGTATTTGTGCATCTAAAGGCATACTGAGCTATGGGGACTTGCTCTGAGCGTCAAATATTGCCGCAGTTAATATAAACGATCTCTAGAGCTCGCTTAGTTTGTCTTTATACATCATTTGGACCGTCATGGTAGGGGACACACTGAAGTATGTGGTTACAATGATACTAACCATTATGGGCTTAGAATCCTGCCATAATTCAAATCTGAAAAAATCTCTGTTTGAAAACTCTTAAAAATAAATAATAATTTTAAAGTGTTGCAACATTGAAAAAAAAAACTTTTACTAAGAACGTTGCAAAATCAAATTATAAGATAGACACTAAAAAAGTCGGCTAACCAAAGACAAAACATGTGTTGGGTTAACATTGGCTCAACTCACCCCAAATAGCTTATCATTTAGATATCTTGATCTGGGAGTTTGATCGACCCCATGCCCATTTAGGTTTTATAAAAGCTCCGCCCACTTTACCCCTTGCCTACAAATCAAATCAAATCAAAATCTGTTTTATTTGTATAGCACAATATCACAAATAGACATTTGCCTCAGTGGGCTTTACATTCCATACAGTACGACACCCTGCCCTTAGACCCTTAGCTAGGCTGAGAAAAAACTCCCAGTAAAAAACTCTTTATCGGGATTAATGAAATTAAGAAATCTCAGGGAGAGTTGACAGAGTAAGGGATCCCTCTCCCAGGACGGACATACTGCACTCGATGTCGTAAGTAGAGAAAAATCACAAAGGAGTTGAATCATTGACCAGATGTTTACATGGAAGTACTAAAGTAAAATATGAATAGTGAATGGTGTGGATGCAGGAGGACTTAGACAGCGTCCTGCTGATGGGCAGATAAATGAATATGGTATTGGTCAGCACAATGGGAGCACTGACCCACACCTGGCTTTGTCCTGCCATGGAGAAAAAAAACCCTTGCTCTTCTCAGCCTCCTGCTGCTGCCGTCTTGGGTCCTTCTCTGCCCTTGAGACAGAGGGTCAAACGAGCTGGACATTCTGGCCCGTGATGGATGTGTCTGCGTGTGTCTGGCGTTGGGTTGGTACGATGCTGTGCTGCTCCAGATAAATGCCGGTGCTTACCGTTTTTTAAACGCATTCTCCCGTCCTAATAAAGATGTCTATCGTGTGTGAATAAGTAACCTTGTCTGCCCCCCACGCTAAGTCAGGGGTGGAGGGGGGACAGATCAGAGACCCACAAATCAATCACGCATAAACAACAACGTGACAAGATGAACCGGCCAAGCGATAACAATTGCAGAGAGAATATTGCATAGCATAAAAAAAAATGTGATAATGAAAAGCCAAAGAGAGACCCGCGCTGTAATGGCATCAAGCTAATAAAAGAGATAAGCAATCAAATGGGAAGCTGACTTGCCCCGGTAGAAGGAAATAATATCAGTTCTCATTCTTTCTGATGGGAAGGAGGGGGGGGGGGAGTTCAAAGCTGAAGTAACCCAGATTAAAAGAAAGTATTTTTTTTCAAACATTACCAAACTTTTCAACTGCAAAGTAATTCAAATCAATACATTAAAGACGAATGGACATTGGCTCACGTTCAGAGGTCGGTTGTGCTTTGTATCGGTTATCCCAAATAGTCGACTATTTGATTGATTCATTGCCTTTGTGGTATAAACATCAGCCTGATATAGCCTATTGGTAATAAAGCATTTTAAAATAACTCACAAGCTTTTGATCAATCTCTTTTGTGCGCGTGAATGGTAGACTAAGTCGCAATACAATAAATGATTATGCCAATGCAAGAAAACAGACTGACTCTAGGCAAGATTTCGATTTGACTATATGGACATTATTTGTCGGGGACATCCCTACTCTACACTATTTTTTAATATATGGAAAAATATTATTTTATAATATGTGCTACATGCGCCATCACATTATTTCCTCATGTTTTGGAGAAGTACGAAAATAATTCTACATGTATTGCTATACCATATCATTTTACATGCAGCAAGAGAGCAGAAGTATGTTATGAGCGGAGTATACATGTACATGTAAAGTGATGCATAAATATGGATTATTTATCAACTACACTGTTTAGTACAAGTATGAGCAATACTATGCACACACATGCCTTATACGACAGTACCGCTTTAAGTACAGGGGGAAGTGTCCAAACAAGGACATGTTACAGAAAGGATGAGAGGAGGGGAGCGAGCCAACGTATAGAATAGGGAATGTCCAGGACAGGCGCTATGTGACTGGAATCCGTGTCATGTTCCTCACTCCATCAACTCCAATACACCTGCTCAGATGATGCATGAACATCCATTTATGCTACAAGCCTGGGAGGGAAGCAGCAATGGATGGATGGAAGGATACATGCATCTCTGTGTATCGTCCCAAAACCAATGATAGACTACTACAGCTACTGAGCAAGTAAAATGTCATAGTGGGCATCAACAATACACGTTTGAGCTCTCAGAAGAAGATCAGTGTATAGTTCTGTTAAATTAACCCCCTGTGGCCCATACATAAGGTAAAGATTTAAATTTGTTTTTCAGCAATTTGTGTCTGCAAAGTAAAGAGCTTTCTTTTGGGGTTTTCTGTCTGTAAGTGTTCAATTGCACACACTTTGAGTTGAGCTCATCAACTTTGGCACATACAATGTATTCATGCATATTGCGTTTTGGATTGAGACTTGATTATGAGTGTTTCAGCTAGTTGTAAACATTAGTAGCATGATCAAGTCTGAAACCTGAGACAGACGTTTCATGCGTTTCCATGGGACTACTAGATTGGATAAAGACATATACCAAACTTGACACTCGAACGGACCCCGTCACTTGTCTGAGTATAGCCTTTCAAATATCCGATAAATTGCCGGAGCATAGCTGACTCCGCTATGCTAGGTGGCGCTGTAGCCCTTTCAACAAGTGGTTATAGAGCCACGTCAGGTTCCTTTCCAGCAATAACCCTACTATGTATTGCGTCGTCTCCTTCTACTTCCTTGTGAAATCCTTCGCAGGGATTCTCGAGCGTGCGCAGAACACAAACTCCGATATGAGATATGCGATCCTGTATACATGCAGGTACAATGCCGACTATGAACGAGTTATCTAGGTGTTCTTATCCGACTTCGCTTGTCCGTTAATGTGCCGATTTGTGTGCGAAGTAGATCGGATAAAGGTGTTTGCATGCATTTTACAAGTCCTGTTGAAGTCTTATTAGTTTATTTACCCGATTATGAGTCTGCATGTAAACACACTGACTGTCTATAAAAAATTATCCTACTCATTCTTGCAGGATATGTCATTTGAGATGTTCTCGAGTGCCCATCATCTCCCTGTTGGACCCAGCTGTTGGACATCCTCTTTAATTGTCCCCCATGGTGTGCCCAACTGTGTCACACCTGGACTTCACTGAGGCAAAACACTGTCATGAAAGCCTGCCTGCACGCCTTGTCATGAATAACAGATTTGATTTTGACAGTTGTCAGAATTCCCTGAAGTTTTTTAGGTCATTGAACTATACAAGTCCATGAAAACAGTTTTAAGGCTTCTGGTGCTATATAGAGGAGCAACAGAATATAAAAGTATGTACATAACAGGTATAGCTGTGGCTGTACATTTAAAAATGTGTTGGAACTTGTGATAGGGCGCATTCATGTCAGTGAGTCTGAAGAATGCTTTATGTCAAAATGACTTTTTGTCAAAAATCGGTGAATAACTCCTTAGAATTTGCTGAATGTGTGCGGAAAAGAATAAAACAATGTTGTGTTAATACACAGCCTATGTAAACAAAGGGCAAGATTATTAAAAAGTGTTCCACTTTAGCTAGCAAGGCAACACTGGAATTTTTCTTCAGCACACACACACACAGTACGTACAGGTAGCAGATCATGAGGAGATATTCACTGATTTTGACCACAAGCATTTTACAGAATCACTCCACCTTTAACTTAAAGGCCTACTTCACCGGTTTGAATATGAAGGTGTATTGAATTCTGAGATCCTATGTAGTATAAATGTGCAAAAAAAATTGAAATTGGTTCATCCTAGCCTGAGAAAAGGCAGAAAGAGTGTTTTTTTTAACCCTATATTAATCTTACTGTGACATCACAGTAAGATAAATATAGGGTTAAAAAAAAAACCTTACTTTGTAAATATTACTGTGATTTCTCCTACTGTGACATCACAGTAATATTTACAAAGTAATTTTTTTTTTAACCCTATATTTATCTTACTGTGATGTCACAGTAAGATTAATATAGGGTTAAAACAAAAACTCTTTCTGCCTTTTCTCAGGCTAGGATGAACCAATTTAAAAAAAAATTGCACATTTATACTACATAGGATCTCAGAATTCAATACACCTTCATATTCAAACCGGTGAAGTAGGCCTTTAAGATGATCCACAATCAATTACTATTAAATAGTATAATGTATATTTTGTTAGATTGGTTGAGACTCTCAGCAATGGCCACAAGATGGGTCGGGAGATGGGAAAGCCAAAATACAAACAAACAGGTGTTTGCTATTTCAAAGGGTCTGGGCCAGTGTGTGATCTGACTGTGTCAAAAGTCCATTTATCTTTGCTGAACAAGGTGGCAGACGCAGGGCCAGGATTAAAGAACTAGGTCTATGGCCCGACTCTCACCTTCAGCGCTCTCTCAACATGTGGAATGAGAGTGCTCCATCATCCGGCCTGTGTGTGACACCGGCTGGGCACGCGGGGTTGGAAAGAGCAATGGGGTGTCGCGCTCTCCAAAAAGGTCTTTTGCTTTGGGCTTCATCTCACGCATCAACTGCACACGAACAAAGAGGGAGCACCTTGGCGGGCCGCTCATGATCAAGGCCATTACCAATCGCACCACAATAGACAAAAAAAAAAGTGTGTGTCTTGCGGTGACTTGACAAACGTGTCAATGCAAGACACACGCTGTTTTCTTGATGAAAATGAAACGGCCGGTGGTATGTTCAGGTTGGGAAGTTTTATACTGTACACAAGCATCGCCACTTTATACACAAGGTGGAGTCAGCGATCCTTGAGAAAGCCTGTCGTCAAAATACTTTTTGCCAAAATCAGTGATCATGATCTGCTACTTTTCCGTACTGTGTCTGCACTGAGAAAAAAAATCCAGTGTTAATTCTCAGCCTAGGCTCTGTAAAAGGTTATTAAGCTACAGTGGGCCTCTTTGTTTACATACCCTACCAGTTTACAGAGCCTAGGCTGTGAATTACCACCAGGTTTTCTTTCAGTGCACACACTGGACAAACAGGTAGCATCGACCAAAGGTGACACCAAGCTTTCACCAGAATCGCTGACTGCACCTTTAATCACTATTTCTTGTTATCCAAGTTATTTCCGGTCTCATATTTAGGTCTACAAAAATAGCTTGCCTGCTGTTTGACTTTCTCTCCTTCAACATGTTTTCTAACAAAGTGTTTCTCGTTGTTTGCAACCCATTCATTTTAATTAGAGACGGTGGTTCATCGCGAGACGCACATGCATTTTAATTTAATGTAATTACCTGAAAAGCAGGACTCTATCCATAACTGTCACTTTTTAATCGCGGGGTTCCTCTTACAAGAGCAACAAAATAAGTAAAGCTGGAAGAGTTTCACAACCTATTGGACAATACCAAAGAGGTTTTGGTGGGGGTTTTAGACTAGATTATGAACCGCATCATTATCATTTGATACAATTGTTATTAATTGCATTCACGAACGCACACCCTTTTAAGATCCAGAAAAAAAAAATATGTATCTGAAATCCATGGGGAGTTCTTTCACATAATGCCCTCCCTAAACAGTCATGCTGAAAATCTAAGACAAATTTTCATTTTACAGCCCGTCAGCTCCCTGATACAGAGCAAATGAATGCGGCAACCAAACAAATCTATCAAATCCTACATCCAAACAACCATGCTCTCTCTCTCTCGCTCTGTTTCTTCCTCTCTCTCTCTCTCTCTCTCTCTCTCTCTCTCTGACTTCAGGACACAGACATAGCAGAAGAAGCAAAGGGAGGAGAGAGGAAAATAAAATAAAGGAAAATGGAGGTATTGTGGACAGTAGTGAATGAATGACCCGACCTGCCGACTTCAGAAGAAAGGCCCACGGCAAATGGAAGCACCCTTTGGCTCCAATCCTGGATAACTGCAAACTCAATTTGAACCAGCGAAGAGCAAATTATTTGTTCCTCGGATCATGTCTTATAAAACCCAAACATTCCTGCCCAACCTGTCAACAGGCTACGGCTAGAAAAAACCAATGGGAACAATCATACATTGGCATCACAAGAAATAAGGCAAGGAAAGATGGTGTTGTAGTCTTGATAATGGCTGTGTTCGAAAAGTCATACTACTCATACTCATATTCATTTTGACGTCAATTTGAGTATGTGACGGTTGAGTATGCGAGTTTGTGAGTTTTTTTTTTATTCTGTATACTTCAGTGTAAACGGTTTGACGTACCTAGCATACACAATCGATCGTTAAGTAGACAGTGTGGAGTATATACATGTTGAGTATGTAGGACGGAGGACGTTAGTAGGGCTTTTCGAACACAGCCAATGTCTCATAATGGGTTTGGGTTGACACTACATGCAATAAAACTGTGTTGACCCTCTGTCCAACATCCTCCAAACCTTTATTTTCCCATGTTGTCAGACTTAGAAAACAAAAGGAACGTTTTCAGAAGCTTTGACGCGTGAAGACGTCCAAATGAAAAGTACAGGTTGGAACGGCTTCCAGCGCACGTAGCGACGTATCAGTTCACTCCAATGCTTCTGCTGCTGGGGCATTACCGCTATGTGTTTGAAAATGTCAATTTCATGCCATATAGACTTTGATTAAAGAGCCCTAATGGATACCTGTCTGCAACATGACAGGTTAATCAGTGTCTTTTCATAAAGCCTTTTTTGTCCATCTCTGCTTGAGCGTCCCTCCAGCCTTTCAGAACAGGAATGGCAACGAGAAGGAATGGAAAAGACGCGCACAAGATGACACATTAGACCTTTCATTAGAGGCACACTTTTGGAAGCCACTGAGTCTACCTCAGTGATTCCACTAAATGCACGCCGCATATTGATGTTCTCCTGAATTACTCTAAGGTGCTCCGATGGTTCTTGGTCTTCCGAGCATTAGAATGAAATGCCTGGACCTTTAAAGGGTTAGAGTCAGCGATACTGGAGAACACTTGTTGTCTGAATCCCTTTTTTGTCAAAATCAGTGAATATCTCCCAGGGCCGCCGCTCCCCGCAGGGTACGCATAGCGCGTAAGGCACCAAGTACCTGGTGGCCCCCTCCAAAAAGAAAAAAAAAAAATATATATATATATATATATATATTTTTTTTTATTACAAAGGAAAAAGAGATGATCCGGGGGCCCCCCAAAATTGAGGTTTCTTAAAAAATGTCATGATAATCATTACATTACAAAATAAATGAGTTATGAACACCAGTTGTTTTTTCTTAATTGTGTAACCTATCACTCAATTCAGCCGAATTAGATGTTTCCCCCAATTACAACCTACCCAGCTTTATCAAGCTGTTTTTCAATGGCGATGGGGGGGTATCACTGACAATTTAAGCTTAGGGTACCCACAAGCTTAGCAGCGCCCCTGGTACCTCCTCACAATCCGCTACCTGTCTGCACTGTGTGTGTGTGTGTGTGCTTAGCCTAGGCTCTGTAATGTGGTTTGTAAACAAAGGGTATGTAGGGAAGAGATATTCACAGATTTTGACAGAAAGTGATTTTGACAACAGGCCTTCTGCAGAATCGCTGACCGCACCTTTAATTTGAGATGACACTGTGGCTGATTCAATAATGAGAATGGTATTTTTTTCATGTAGACGTCAAACATTTTATCCACACAGAAATAAAAGCCTACTTTTCCAAACACTTCTGCAAACTGTCCAGCCATACAAAGCATTCACTATAAAAATGTCAGATAGATGATTTAGGGACATTTTCTATTGCTATAGCACTGATAAGAACTTTACTACAATAAGGCTTCTCTCTTCATCAGAGTTTGTTCTTTATTTTTCCCTGCACTTGAAATGATGACTTTGGAGAAATTGAATGTGCTTCTTCTGGCCTTGGTTACTTTCAAAAGGATGTGGATACTTTTAGTGTGTGGGGGGGGGGTGGGGGGGAGGATGCAATCAGTCATCAATGGCCGTAAATTTCATTGCAGGAATGAAGAGAGAGACTTTTGCCGCATTTTGTGCTGACACTGTAAAACAGTTTTGACAGAGCGCCGGCTGGTTTTACAGTTATTTTTTCGCAATGAGCTTTTCCATTAGGGAAATATCTACTCTGTGTGTTGTGTACACACCTTCACCGAGGTGCTGAAAGTTTGCGTGTGTACTACTGTGTGTGTGTATGTGTGTGTGTGTGTACGTAATAAGCCAATGTGTATATACAGTATGTGTAGTCTGAGGAGAAGAAGCAAGCTGATGATGGTGAGTGAGGTTATTTTCAGTAAGAGAAGTGCAACTGAAACCATTTAATTTAATAAGCAATAACTCATTGTGTCGCCACGGCATATTACCCACAATCCCTCAGTGATCAATCACACTTTAAAAGGCAAATAAACGCTATTAGAAATCTTATATTTTTTTAATGAGCATTTGCACTGAATCAAATCACCTGCCACCTTACAGACAGCATGCAGCAATGATGCTTCTGCCACACCCTTTGTCAGAGTGGTGTGATGACAAATAATTTAAAAAAACCTTTAAATCGGTATAAATTATAATACTAATATCAGCTGGAAAGGGCCAACACGCCTTTGTGCGAGACACTGCAGGGGAAATGGCAGCTTTTATAAATATGCAACACAAATAAGCATTTGAAACTGCTGAAGCAAATGATGACGCAAATCAAATGCTAATGCTAAAAGCGCTGCCTTAACGCACACACTCTACCTCCCTAACCCTCTTGCCAAGTGCCCCACCAACCTATCCCCCCCCTCCCATCCATCCCATGCAAAACACACACTTTAATCATTTAGATTTCAATTATCACAGCCTCCTCTTCTCATTACTCAACTTAGTTCTCCTCACTAGCGATGCCATGGACCAAAATGAATTCATTAACTTGTCCTCGCTACGAGATTGCTATCTTAGCTTAGGATTTGAGTCCTCATTTTTAAACTCAAACAATTGACTTTGTTTGCACATTTTCTCCCACAAAACCTAGCAAGAGTGATTGATTAGAATAGCACAATGAACAGCTCCGAAGAAGAATAAGTGTCAATATCATTGAGGAATAGTGTAACTGGGAGGAGGGGGGGGGGGGGGGTCTCATCTACAGAGGCTTGTCAGTCACATACACCTGTGCCTATAGCGGCTTTGAACACAGTTGGGCGGCCATGCTCCATGCTTTCACTCCATCCCTCACCACTACCACTTCCCTTGTGCTTCGGTGCTTTTCACATCTAAGGGAAAACAAGCAAGCAATGTCATTCCTCTATTATTTGCCGGGAAGCCCACTACTCAAGCCTTGACACTCGCATAATGAGAAGTAGATGTACAGGCAGGCACTTCTCAGACGAGAGCTCTATTAAATGATCTGCAGCAACAACAGCCCCAAGGAGCTAGACCCGTGTGTTGGATAAGGGAAAATACATTTGCTCCAGTACCATTGGGGGAGGAGAGGGGGGGGGGGGGGGGTAAAAGTCCTTCAGCTGCATTTTATGTGTTTAAAATACATACTTCTCACATGATGTGTTGAGAGAATCAATTTTTTAAAATGGAAAGAAAATTGTATCAATACAAAACAGTTGTGCATCTCCTTGCTGTTAGCTTTTTGGCTCCTTGGTTAGCATGCTAGCTACGTCTTCTCTAATCGCGAAGGAAAAACTTTTCATGAGCCAATTGAAATCCCCTCTTCAGAATCTGTTTCAAAAACCAGTCTGAAACTCATCAATTGGATTGTCTCATTTTTTGGGCGAGGAACATTCTGCTGCTTTGGCATAGCCTATAAATGTAGATATATTCTCAGGCGGCTCAACATACAGTAGATGCTCTCTAGATAGGCCGAAAAAAATTGTAATTGGCTATAGGGTGTGATTGTGACTTTGATCAATGAGTGTGGAAAGTCATTAGCAGCGCGGGCCAGTGCGTGAGGCGGACCCTAATTGCGTGCCAGTCTGTAATTCTGTGCTGTAATTGACAGCTGGATGAAGCAGGTGTGCCCAGTGACACAGCCGTACGACGAGGACACAGACAAAGGAGAAAAGGGACAGCCATAATGGATTGGCAGGCACCAAAAAGGAAAGGGGAAGCAATAGCAGGAAATGTAGCAATGTGGGTTGCCTACATTTTGTTTTTGGTGTTGAGTATTTGAACTATGCATCTGGCCCGGATATAACTAAAATCAGTTGGATTTTCTAATTGTCTCGATACTTAGGTGTTACGCAGCCATTTGCTGAATTGTATTTTGATTAGGGATGCACTAATCTAATTCACCATATCAGTATCTGCCCTGATAATGATCTTAACGGGATTGGTCAAAGGCCATTATGTAACCAAGCCACATTGAATTCTTACAATGACATTAACACGTTAGTGTTTCTATTTTCAGTTAATTAATTCAATAATCAACATACGCAACTATAGAACATGCTGCTATAATGCCATTGCTAAATCTCCCCTTTCAGCCTCCGTCTGAAACAATGTGTTTTAACCACGCCTTCCAGAGAGCCCAGTCTGCTCCGATTGGCCCTGAATTCAACTGCCGTTTTAAAACTAACTGACTGCCAGTTAGATCCAGGGGTATCAGGTTGTATGATTATCACAGGTGGAGGAAGTTCTAAGTTAGGTTGGTAATGAGGGGGTGGCCTCTCCCCTTATGACATCATAAATCAATGACAGTGAAATCTGACGGGTTTTGAACTCAAAACACCTTTTAGGAAGGTGGGGTTGGAGAAAAATGTGTTGGCATGTATAGAGCTAGACTAACCATGACTGAAAAGCTCCAACTTGAAGAGAATCTGCAGCAAGACTAAATGCGAGCGAGTCACATTGCGAGTTTCATGAAGGTTCTTTGCATCTAATAATCAGGCCCACTCCACACATGGCCTTTCTGCTTGCTTGAAGTGATACACGAATACAGGAGGGGGCTTTTTGCAGGCTTTTTGCCATCGTCTGGCAAAGAATGTTGAATTCAATCAAGCACGGCCATAATTCCTTGCAGTGTATGAGTGGGGCTGACTCACAGGCTCACTAATGGCTGCTCATAATCAAGCACCATGATTAAGCACTTGGGAAAGTGGGCACACACTGCAAAATCCTTTTGGAGATGTCCTTTCCCTTGGAGCTAAGTACACTCTTTATACCTTGCGCCGGCGTCTACGTGGGTGCTTCATTAGCTTTTATGCCGACTTATGCCTGTATTTGCTCACAGTTTTTTCCCTGATATCCACAGAGTGAAAAGCCAACCAAAGAGCCCTCAACTGTAACAGTTTGAAATCGGTATGCTGGCTATGTGCCACCAAGAAAGCCTAAAGCTGTATAATTGCAAGTTTCATGGTCTCACTCCTGGAAATAAATGGAAGAATTATTATTTTTTTAAACCAAAACCATCTATTTCCTATTGCCCTTATAATTTTACATAATACATTTTTAAATTGAGTAGGATGGCCATAATACATTACAAACAGAATCATGGAGAATGGCATGACAACGTCAGTAAAAGTACAAAAGGACCATGGTGTATTGAGACATATTTCATGCCAATCTCTCGCAATAAGGCAGCACATATAGTGGATTCATAATCAAATTGTGTTCCTTTTCTTTTGGTGTAATTAAAACATTAAAAAGTAAAACTTCCATTGCATATTAAAATGGCATTCTGTTAGGGGGGGAGGGGGGGGTCATGGTCAGAACAAGGTAACGTGAACCTCTCGGGAGGCTTTATATCGCAGTAGACTAAAGACAGATGCTACGGCCACACAGACTCATTAGCCAGGGCCATCAAGGTTAGGAATATGTAACTACAACTTTGACCATAGCCATCTGTATTCTAAACACATTGTGTATCTTTTTAGAGAGCGTTACGTCACATTTGCTTGTGAAGTTACACGTGATCGAAATGTTCATGTCTTTGAAAATAACAACCCAAAATATCGCATGAGGATCGCAAGTGTGTGGTAGTACTTTCTTGTGCAATGTATAGATAGATACATAGTAAAATATAGATAGAGGTTAGGATCATTTTCAAAAGCATGAACAAATCTTGACAGCCATTGCAAAAGAGTTACATTTCATACCATTGCTCTGCTCATCAATAAACAGTTCTACAAGAATTTCCGTTGATGGTTCTGCAGTCTTTTCAGCCGTAATGATGGTAGTTACAATGGGTGTGCAAGTTCAGACCTTGCAAATCTGTTGTACGGATGCATTGCATACACACACACAAAAAAAAACATGCACACCATTGCCTTGAGGCATGAGGCGAAGATGGATTGCCGCTAAGTGTTTTTTTCTGCATCATATTACAATCCATAGATTATAACCATTATAGGTAAAGCTCCTGGCAAGAAGATTAGTCTAATTAGGTCTCTCTTCAACTCGGGCTCGTCTTTTGTTGGGACACATTTCGTGATGATACATTGCCCCTCTTTAAGCAAGTTAGAACACCACTTTAAATCGAGGTGTTTTTACATCTTCCAATAATGTTTACCCCTTGTCATCATAACGTGATTTGAAACCGCTCAGAATGGCTCTTGAAGCGATGTATTGATGACGATCTGCTTAATATTTGTTTGAGAAAGCTGCCCCCCCCCCCCAAAAAAAGAAAAGAAATACATGAAAACACAGTTGAGCTACTGTGACTTTTTCGACATCAAAGACATCTTCCGATCGAGCCGTTTTTTTCCCTCCACAAAATATGGATTTGATGATACTCATCTCTCACTCCTAAAAATAAGCAGACAGATGCCTGACAAATGTCCTGATATCTATCAAAGCACTATCTCCTTGTCTTGTTTTTTTCCCCCTCTGTGCAGTTGCTGCCAATACATCACTGCCTTTGATCCCAACTGTCTGAATGTCTGCCGAATCGAATGTCACACGAGTTTTCCAAAAACTGGTTGTCAGTGTGTGTGTGTGTGTGTGTGTGTGTGTGCGTGCGTGCGTGCGTGTGTGTGCTGTGTGTAGACAGACATTGCGCAGGACGTGTGAATGTTTGTACTTTATGTAGGCCTAGTTATTTATTTTTCTCAACGTGCGCCTAATACTCTGCCGTGTGTGTGTGTGTGTGTGTGTGTGTGTGTGTGTGTGTGTGTGTGCGTGTGTGTGGGTACATGCGTTACATGTGTGTAGTCTATGTCTGGATCACAAGCCTTATCCAGAGAGAGAGAGAGGGGATAAATCCAATCCATTACGTGGCGGGGCAGCTCAATCGATGGCGCTCTCAGTGGCTCCTGATGAACTTCCCTCTGTGACAAGGTGTATCATTCAGGACCTGTCGCACGGCAAAAACTCTGTCTGGCATTTCACAGCACCAAAGGAACCTCAAGGCCAAAATGTATACTTGAAGAGGCAGACAGTGTCCAAACTGAACGTATACTGTATGTCCACAACCCATTTGTGTTAATGTATTATTGATTAGCAAAAACAGGACAAAAGACAAGAAAGAATTGAGTGAGTGTGTGTGTGTGTGTGTGTGTGTGTGTGTGTGTGTGTGTGTGTGTGTGTGTGTGTGCGCGTGTGTGTGTGTGTGCGCGCGTGTGTGTGCGTGTGTGTCTGTGTATACAGCTGTATGCGTGCCATTGTATGTCATTTTGTCTTACCATATTAGCTTGTGGGATCTGAACATCTTCTAAGTGTGAGTACAAAAGTATAAAATAATAAAATGAACTTGGGCGGGTAAACGTTCTAAAAGAGATCTCCCTCGATAGTTGGAAGTAAAATCTATTTTTAAAATAAATAGATAATAAACTGCTCTCTCTTCTTCTCCCATGCCCCCTAAAAATATAATGTTTCCCCCTTTTTAATATATCTTTCGATTCTTTATTTAGATATGTCTCCCCTCACTAGTAAGGTGAATGCCTTCAATGAAAGCAGAGCTGTGTGTCTCCATCATGTGACATTCCCAAGACCTTGTAGTGGCAGCCCCTCTGCCCTCACACTGAACGCATGTATTATCAATGCACGCTTGGCCCCCAACATAAACTGTAATTATATTCAATCATGCCCAATGAGAAAAAAAAAGCCTGAACTACACAAGCACTTGTGGCATGTCCAATCTCTACTCCGTCTACTCTACATGTTGTTTTCGTATCGGTCTGGCTGCCACTTTCCATTCAACTTGAGAAAAAGAAAAAAAAAACTTGTGGGGATGGAGAGATAGAAGAGCGAGTGAGTAGCCTATGAAAGAGGAGGAGGAGGAGATCAAATGGCAGGGCGGTTATGAGATGTGTGTCTGATGCCTTTTTTTCAGACGGGGGCTGCTGCTGTTTTGGCCGCCCGCGCCAGTCAATCACGATTACAATGGGCGCGGAGAGATGGGAGCAGTGGCGCAGAAAGAGCAGGAGTGATAATTACAATGCAAGGGACAAGATAATGGGAACACGCTGCACTCTCCCAATCATTTCATGTATCAACAGCCCCACTGAACCCCCCCCTCTCCCTCCACCACCCTCCCCCCTCCTGACAACCAGCAATCATGGGTCATATTTGTGAAATCCAAAATGAATTAATTCGATGACAGCGAAGGGGGGGGGGGGGGATGTGATCCGCCGTCTCTGTTTGTATACGCCCGTGTTATAGCGATGGAGCGCAATTTTGGTCAAATGTCAAAGAATATTGACTCGTACTTTTCCCTATAAATAAGCATGATAAGCTATGAGCGTGCCATTCTCAATGTAGGCTCAAGAAGAGACAGGGAAAATGAGCGCTACACTGTAAGCCACTTGTCGCTTGGAGGACACAAAGCATGCCCAATACCTGATGGTTTCAAATGGAGTTGTATCTCCTAAACATAGTTACTCTCATTACAACATCAAACAAGCTCACGTTAGCCTCTGCTAGCAATGTAAATATAATGTGTTTGGGTCACCACCAGCAAATACACTGATTGCTGGTGGCTAACTACCTAATTGATATTGTAGTTTACATACACATCTAAGTACAATAGGGAAATTCTTGTCAGACTTCAATTCTTAAAGAGGACCTATTATACTACTTTTCTGGTCTTAATTTCTTGTTTTACACTGCTATAGAGCAACCTGACACGAATCACATCACAAAAAACTATGTAGATTTTCGGGAAGCTCTTTCTCTTATTTTGGCGATCCAGCACGTCCTGTCAACACTTGAGTGTGTGTGCATCGGCCATCTCCGCTCCCTCCGCCTGTGCTTCGGCAATCTCCGCTACCCTCCCCCCCCCCTCCTGCAAACCCCACTCCGTTGTGATTGGTTAACTTCCTTCCGGAACACTTTCAGTGGCGGGAAGCGCGAGCATGGACCTATAAGGGCGCGAGGCAGACGCGAGGCAGACGCGAACAGGGAAGTGACAGCATTACCATACATGGAAACATCCGCGTGGTGACTTCACAAAGTTACATGCGACGTCACAAAGTTACAAAGGGTAGACCGCTTTGAACACGTGACTTCTCGACTGGCTAGAATAGTGTTTAGTGCTCGGCACAGACACCCCAGACGGTCAGCAGGGAATACGTCGAAATGCATGTAAGTCATTATTTGATAATTTAGTATGGTTAAGCATGACTATGAATCATCATAACAACGTTTATAGGTCATAAAAGTCAAAAAGCATCATAGGTCCTCTTTAAGAAACATCTCCTGGATGCAGGTATAAATAAAAAGTCCAAAATGTACATTTAGCTGTTTTTTTTCGACTAAACCTTTTCTGTCTGTATGTTTCTCCTATACAACCACCTTTAACAGCTCAACATTAGTTTATTCAATACTCTGAACTTAATATCTCATCTTCTAAAGCACCTGTACATCAACTAAACTTTCCATAATCTTAGCACTCTACTATCATCTTAACATTTACATTTTGTTTAAGATATGCAAATGAGTCATTATAAGTTAGATATTGCCAAACTGCATTATGCATTCAAACATTTATGAAAAAATTGTAATACAAGAAATAACTGTTTTGATGTCAGTAATCAACAGGTAAGGTGTCATGATGAAATCTATAAGTTATAAATGCTACTCTATTCACCTGCAGTGTCTCTTAAATTAATTAAATAAAGTTGCATTGTAAAATATCAAAATAAATGTAAAAAAATCCCTCTCAAAGACAAAGATAATTCTTGAAATCCAACATGTTACTATCCGTTCTCGTAACAACCATGATTAACAATGTTAATGCTATGTGTACCGCCCACTTAAGAGGGCTCCTATGTGTTCTCCGCTATACAAGTTATTATGTATTAAGTAAAGTCAGCTGAGAACATTAATCATAGGATCCTCCAAATTAAATGTACCATGATGCGTACAGAGGCTTAATGAAAATTAAGTTGTTTATGATGTGCATGATTAGAATGGGATCGTCTCCTTACTGGCAGAACTTGAGAGAGGCGATGGGATTTGAGCTATTTCCAAAGGGGCAAGTCCGATCACACAGTTGACGCGCCAAACGCATTCAAGCAAAGTATGTACTGTAGGCCTAATCTATCATGGCACGGTTAGGGAAGTGGAGTTTTATTTTGTATGTGTATGTAGTGTATCCACATTTGTACATAGTTGCTCAATTAAAGGAATAGTTAAACTATTTATTTTCGCTGTTTGCCTTACATAATGTGTAAAAATATATAGATCGCAACATAATGTGGTAAATAAACAAGTCCCAACAAGCACACAGGAGTGTTTAGTGATGTTGTAAAGTTTTTCTTTTGACCTGCTCCCCTTCTTTTGACCTGCTCCCCTTGACTACCAGTGTTTGAGCTAAGCTAACTTGGGTGAGCGACCTATGACCACTTCTAAATAAAAAAATGCAAACAAAGAATGGTTTCTGTCACCTTTTCTTGTGGAGAGTGAGGCAAAAAGATAAAAAATTAAAAAAAACTTTGAACTATACCTTTAAACCTTTGAAATACATTATGTGTTAACTCCATTTCTGGATAAAATCCTTAATGATCATATCACAGTTATTTTGACCCATATAACCACACTAATACACCAGGTTATTTATATGAGGCACATGCCTAAAAGTGCAGTTTAACTGAAGCAACAATATTGTACAGCTAATGTAAATAATGCTTTGTGGTTGTGACACTCTAAAGGCTCAGTTATGCTCCAATTCCGTGCGTAAATAGACACGTATGTTTACAACGTTATATCCGTCAATGCCCTCATACTTCCATGCGTCCTTTATGTTGGAATGGACATTAAGCAAATCAACCATTAGTGGGCAGCAGCGCCGCTCAGAGTAAAAAGTTACTCAAATAGGAAGAAGAAGAGTCAAACAGTCGAATCAACTGGAATAAATATTTTATAATAGGTCCATGGAAGAAACAGCTTTAACGATATAGGCCTACTAGCGTAGCGATGTAAGAGGCTAAACTAGAGGCTGTATTATAGACAGCGGGGGTCTGTGAGGACATCACTTCTCTATTGCTGCCGTCAGCCTGCCGTCTAGCTGACATTCTTCACCGTGCGATCCCCGCTCATGCTGCTCTGTTGTAGTTGTATGTCTCTGTGCCCCGGCCGTGTAACTTCATAGATAGATAAATGTGTATGTCATTTTGTACCAACTCATAAAAACCTCTCCTCAAAAGTTAAGACATTTTCTAAAGTATTATGTCTTTCGTTTGTGTTTGAAAACAAATGTACAGTAAGTGAAAGTGAACTGTTGGCTGTGCGCCCCTTATATTAACCTATATACTATCTATGTGCGCCCCCGGTGATCTTCGGTAGTAATGCTCCGTTCTGTCCGTGTGGTACGCATCCGCAAGCTTGCAGGATACGTGCAGAAATACGGACGTAATGTACGCAGAGTACGGACAGAAGGCTCCATCCTTATCCGTATGCGTATGTAACGTAGAGCATAAATGAGCCTTAAAGCCCCTATTTCACTGGGCTGCGACAGTTTGCGACAAGTTGGAGACACAAAATTGCAAGAAAATATGCGAATTAGCGACAATTTCATCAGTCTCATTTTTGTCTCAAATCAGTCGCAATTTAGTTTCATATGTCGCCAAACCCTCGCAAAGTTGTCTCATTTCTTGCACTTTCTGACTCACGGAAACTAAATTGAGAGGGTTTGCGACACGTTCGAGACACCTGCGACCACTCTTAGACTATTTTGAGAGAAGATTTGTCACAAAAAAATGTTGAACATGTTCAAAATTCAAGCAGCAGGACTGCAAGGCTCTGAGAGGAATTTGAGACCCCGGCGAACATTTGGAGACAGTTTAGAGACTCCCTCGCGAATGCAGTCTCCAACTGTTTGCGACCAGTTGGAGACTGCATTCGCAAACGAGTCTCTAAACTGTCTCCAAACGTTCGCGGAGGTCTCAATTTCCTCGCATGAGTCGCAGAGCCGCGCAGTCTTGTCGCATGAATTTTGAACATGTTCAAAAAAAGTGTGCGACAAATCAGTCTCAAAATAGTCTCAGAGTCGTCACAGGTGTGTCGCACGTGTCGCAAACCCTTCTCAATTTAGTTTCCGTGAGTCAGAAAGTGCAAGAAATGAGACAACTTTGCGAGGGTTTGGCGAGTGTTTGGCGACATATGAAACTAAATTGCGACTGCTTTGAGACAAAAATGAGACTGACATTCTGTTCGTGCGACACTCGCCAGACGTTCGTGAGACATAAATGCGACCTCCCATTCGCAAACGTGTCGTAAGTAGCAACTCAGTGAGACTGCAAGTGAAAATTGTCGCAAATTGGCATATTTTGTCGCAATTTTGTGTCTCCAACTGGTCGCAAACTGTCGCAGTCCAGTGAGATAGGGGCTTAACAACACAGGAGCATCAAAGCTGGGTCGTAGGCAAAGGCACAACAGAACAGAAACTTTACTTTCAACACTACAAAGTATTTCAGAGAGTTAATTGCGTCTGCTTGAACAACGTCAATCGATTAATCCTTTGCGACCGAAAGCCGCTCACACAAACACATGAGTGGTGGATGATGGGGAGATTTAAAAATCATATGCATCCACGGTCTGTTGAAACAAGTGGCAAAGATAAGGCTGCTCCTTCTTGGCATCAAACAAATGACAAAGTTGCAAAAATGCAAAGCCATTTCATTACAAACTATAGGCATCCCTTTAAATGACTGAAGGCTAGATTGACTTGCTGGCCTCATATTATATGAACATAGAACACACATCACAATGCTCATGGGGGTATGTTTAGGAATGAGCACTTCAAAACCTGCACAGAACATATGAAACGACACTAAGACAACTCAATGATTTTACTATATATATATAGGCATGTACTTTACAGTATATGCACTGAATTTGATTTAAATTCATCACTCAAAAAAAAAGTCCCACAAGCCCATCACCCACACACACACACACACACACACACACACACACACACACACACACACACACACACACACACACACACACACACACAGGCAACAAAGAAAAAGAAAGAAAACACACCACCCAGTTAAAGCTGCTTGAGGGAGAAGGCAGAGCTAATCCGTGGTTATCAACAGTTTTAAGCCTGCAGACTTCAGAGCCATTTGCAAACGCTCCCCTCTGCTTTTTTTTTTCTACGTCGCCTTCCCTTTTCACTGGCACACAAAGATGCCTGTGTGTTTCCACCTGCATCCGCCACACACACTGTATGCAAGCGGCAGTCCACACATGGTTTTCTAGGGAGATGGAAAAAGCAACACTACATGTACAGGGATAGGCATAAAAAAACACTACACAGCCAGCTTTCTACTTTAACCAGTGTTTACAATGTGATATTTCATGATGCTGTTGCCACCTGTTCATAAGCGTGTGAGTATATTCCACCATGGATAGCGATGTTGCTTGTCTGCTCTTAAAGGTGCACTATGTAACTTTTGGGTGTGTCAGATAATTGACCATTGGCTAAGGTATATTCTCATAACTGAAATAAACCACTTTCCTCACAGGATAATGTGATCCCTGGAACACAGGAAGCTACATGAAAAGTTACAGTTTCACTGTTGTTGTTTACAGCAGCAGGGCCCACAGTTTGGTTCACAAACCTATTCTAGTCTTGCGTTTGGTTCCAGGTGCCTCAAAATTAATAATTTAATGAACAATGAGAAAAGGCTACATATAAACATTGTACCTTTATCATATCACAGTGGTTTGACTTTAAAAGCAAAGTAAAAACATAGATAAAAATGAACATATCTATGGCTGAAATCAAATATATTGTTACAGCAGAACAAGGCAAGTGTTTAAAGGATGCATTGATTTAACATTGTAACATTCAGCTGCTGACAAATTAAACACACACAAACACACTCACCAAACACACACACACACACACACACCTTAATGTTCACAAATTTAGGAACTTAACCATCCAAGCAAAAAAAAAATTAGCCACGATGAACAGTGTTAATCGTGGCTTCTGTGAATTGCGGGAAGATTATGGAGGGCATGAGGAATAAATGTTTTCTCAGCTAAATAAAGGATTACAATTTTCTAAAAAATTTGCAATTAAAAACACCCAAAGGTCACCACCAGCGGAAAACGTTAACAGCAAGCACTTCTTAATGAAAGACACATTCTCTAGTTCAATGTTGTCTCTCTCTCTCTCTCTCTCTCTCCCTCTCTTTCTCTCGCTCTGTACATTTTTCTATCATTCTAATCCTTGTAATAGCTTTCCGTCCGCGTAGTACACAGTGCAGGCTTCCTTATTGCATTATATTGATTTGTTGCAGGTGAGGAAAACTGATAGTGGGTTTTTTTTCAACAGAAACAAACTGCACATCTGGAGAAGGCAACACAAACAAAGGAACACCATCTTAGGTTGAACATTACATACAGAGACAGGGACAAATGTCAGGAAATGTAAATTATAAAGAGGAGAAGATGGAACAAGACATCAAGTGAAGCATACAACAAACATTTTTTCTGTTATTGTATTTCCCACAATGCATCTCTTCCCCCTCACTCTGGTGCTACCGTTTCGCAGTCACTATAGTGGTTGTCTCACACAGGCACGTGTAAGAGGATCATAAATGGAGGTGGTGAAAAAGGCAAGTAGGCTTTGCCAAAAACAGCCTCAGGCTAGAGTCGGACAAAAACGATACTGTGATGCCCCCTAGTGACGAAGTATGACAATGACACAATAGATCTCTTGGGTCAAATGGGTCACTCTGAAAAGTTTCCATTTGTCATTTGTCACATAATTCCATTATCATTAGCCTCATAGCATAATTGACTAAATCATATTTACTCTACTCTACTTTTACTCTATATACTCTATTCTATTATACTCTAATCTACATCTACTTTACCCTGCTTTATAACCCTTAAAGCTCCCATATTATACACTTTTCGGTTCTATTATACACCATATTATAGTCTTAGTGGTCCCTAATACGTTGTTCTTTAATTGTTTGCTGAAAAAAACTTTCAGATAATTTATTGTACTATGCTGATGTTCAGCTAATCTCACAATGGCCTATTTTTTAAAAAGAGCTGCAGCTCCCCTCGTAAATATACAATCTTTGAGCTCCCCCCGCCCCCTGTCCGGAAGCGAAGCCAGATACGCCTCGCCCTCTGTCTGTCGGGGCCGTGGACCAATAAGAAATAGGGGTGTGGGCTGCACAGTGGAAGCTTCTGGCTTTCCAGTTTTTGAGGTCAGAAACGAGGAGAATTCTGACTGGAGTATATTGGGGGGGAGGGGTGGGGGTTTCAGAAACGGGGAGAGTGAGAACAGGAGAGATTGTTATTTTTAAATAGTCTCTAGGCACACCGTGGACCCATTGATATGTTAGAACACATTTAAAAAGTGCATTTAGCATAATATGTGACCTTTAAAGGTGCACTGTGCAGTATCTGGAGAGAGGGATTTGTTAGCATTTGCAGAGCCTGCAGTGAGTTGACAAAACATATTCTCTCTACATGTAATTCTAAGTATTTAATAATCATATCATCATGAATCAAAACTAAATTATTTTGAGGCCCTGCGATTTTTCCTGGGAGGGAAGTTTTTTTTATTAAGTTACGAGAATAGACCTAAGAAAATGTTCACTTCTCTGACACACCCAAAGTTACATATTGGGCCCCTAAAGGACACTATGTGTGATTGTTCCAGATATCTACAACAATATAGTTTGCGTTATCCATTATAACCATTAATTATATTAAAAATAATACTACTTTTATATCACAAAAACACCCGTAAGCAATTTGACAGTATAGAATTAACAAAAGCAATGAGAAACTGGTTAAAAAGGCAGCTATTGCCACCTATGCACCCAGTAGCTTCTTCACTGCGTCCTCCATTAAGCCAGCCCTCTCAAAGTTGGAACATTTGGCAAATCCCCGGAACAGACTACTACACCCTACTGCTATACGTCTGCAGGCAGCTCATATTTAGGATGGCACCGAACCTCACAGGCTGCTATTTTATAAATCTTCCAAAGCAATCTGATTTCACACTTTCTTCTGCCCCGAGTAAGAAGGCCTCTACCCATAATCCTGTTCCTACTGCTTGTCAGAATGACAACAAGAACATTAAACCCGTGGGCTGTGTGTGTGTGTGTGTGTGTGTGTGTGTGTGTGTGTGTGTGTGTGTGTGTGTGTGTGTGTGTGTGTGTGTGTGTGTGTGTGTGTGTGTGTGTGTGTGTGTGTGTGTGTGCACACGTGTCCGTGTTTGTGTGTGTACAAGCCACAGCGACACAACTGGGCACAGGGTACTGTGTTAAAGAAGAGAGACAGACAAGGCAGTAACATTGGTAGAACGAAAATTACCAGAAAACTGTGTGGGGAAAGGAATACTTCACAGTATTAGAACATATATGTTAAACTGGCAATATGGTGCTTAAAGTTCTATTGTGACCTACACATAAAAACTCAAATGGGTTGCTTTAAATTTAATAATATCGTAATAATGATAATCCATATCACTCAGTCGTTATTAACCAGGCACAAACGTTGTTTTTTCAAGCACTGGTCAATTTTGAGACTTTTGTCTATTTTTGCTTCCTTACAGTTGTTTTCGATCGCTAAACCACAGTGAGCACAACTGTAGCTCAATGTGCAAAACTCTAACTACAGTCTGCACTACAAACAGTCACTGGAGCTGAACAGTTCACTTCACCTGCAAAATACTGTAGGTTCAGTGCAGCAAACACTATGAACCAGCCTCATTGAGATAACACACACTGTCACTCAGAACATGCTCAGAGTACAAACACTAGCATCAAACCCCAATACACAAATTTGAGTTATTTCACACAAATGACATAATATTTTCTTTGATGAAAGGGTGAAATTATTTCACATGAAATTGTTTATTTTATAACATACCAGTTTTTTTAGGAAAACAAAAAGAAATGAAAATCAGAAGTTTGCTTCAATAGATACACATTTTGTATATTTTATTGAAAACATTTCCAAATGTAGTATTTATCTGTGTAAATATTCTATAATTGTAATACAGAAATCAATTCCTGTAATGTTGTCATTTTATGTAAGGGTGCAACTCTAAGCTGTTTGTTTGCTGGAAAATTTGTATTACAGATGCAACTTTAGATTTTTGCAGATTGGGTTGCACTCTCAACCCTGCCTCTCTCAATGAGAGACCATGATTCACAACAGGGTCTATCAGTGTAGCCCTTACTGTATTTCATCAGAAATTACAGCTCTATGTCTTCTAGGTCTTCCTCCACACATCCACACTCTCACTGACACTCTTATCCCTCCAACAACCTGTCTTCCTTGGTCCATTTCCAAAAAAGAAAATATGTTTGAGCTTTCCCTTTATACTGTATATATGTTCACTAACAAGTCTAAAACAAGACATCTTAGTGTTTCAGTTGAAATTGCAATCCGCAGTGTTTGAAATGCACTAGGCATTCATTCTGTTTTGAATGAATGTTGGTTTATAGTTGTGGCAGCAGTATGTTAGCATTTGAAAAAAGTGCTGGAAATCCACAGTGTTGTGCAGGTTGTGGTTAAGCCATGAGATAGGTGTGTAGAGTTTTGAAAGTTGTGTTTAAGCAATGAAAAACGAGCTACAGTTTGGTCCGAATGAACCGCTGCTCTGCATACTGTTGTTAGAGTTTTGCACATGTCGCTCCAGTTGTGCCCACTGTGGTTTAGCAATCGTAAAAAACTGTAACATGTCTTCTTGCATAATGTGCCTTGGATGCTTGGATGCTCACAGCAGACCATAATTCTGATTTTCAAATGAAGTGCTCCTAAACTATGCTCTGTGCTGACACTTCTGGCCACATGCTGTATTGCAACATACATGTACAGTATTGTAGGGCATGAATGCCAGCTTCCATCAGACCTGCTTCATAAAGGGCTTCTATAGGTGTGATGCCCATCTGGGTCTTGTTATGTTCAACAAGCTGTACAGTATGCACTCAAAGTTTGGACATTATAATAGAATCGGTTGCAACCACTGGCTTTGGCCAAATTGGGTTGCAAATGATCGATCATACTATAACCTGTTTTATTTTTATGACAGAAATGATACATTTGGAGGAAATGTAGCCCTACTTAAAAAAGCACAATATAAGATGGCTAAAAGGAGTATGGGAATGTTTAGCGAGAAGGGAAGGACTGAGACTGACAGAGTGAGCAGAATCATATGAGGAACGACTGTGAGTGAGCTTGACGGAGTGTGTGTATGAGTGTGTGTGACGGAGAGTGTGTGTGTGTGTGTGTAAACAGTATAGTCTGACTGACAGGGCACCACTGAGCTCAGCTGATGGCCCCCTAATGAAGTACAGCAGCTGCAGAGGAGGAGCCCACACTGACAGGCCAAGTCCCACTCTGAAGGATGCTGGAGAAAACACACACAAACAAACAAACAAACACACACACACACACACACACACACACACACACAGACAGAGAGACTGCTAAGATACTATTCCTTCACAACCATACTTAAGCTGTCCTCCTACAAGTGGTAACATAGTAACATTGTTCCAACATAGGTATGTCCTTTTGAAGAGCCTAGCCAGGATATTTCCATAATTGTTGTGAATAAAATCTTAAAATACCTTGGGTGAGTAATAACATGTTGTACAAAAGTGAAAGAATAATGTCTGCTTTTCAGGCACTCGTTCCATCAATCTATTTTATTTTTATTTATTTATTTTACCGGTGTGAAATTATCTGCCTAAAGCTGGGGTGGAGGATTTGGGGAGAAAATGGCAGTTGGGATAGAGATTCGAATCCAAATTCCTCAACCGCTCCACTTGTTCTCTTTGGTCCCTCCCCTATGGTCCCTCCCTGACATGCTCTACACCAACAAAGTCATGCCAAAGTGAATGGACAGTCCCAACAGCCAATAAAAACAGAGAATCGGAGCCTCACTCTGATTGGTCAAAGTGTACAGCTCATGTTAACTTTGACCAATCAGAAATCACATACCCCAGCTTTAATGATGAAATGACCAAATTTCTTTTGTGCAAAAAAAATATAATAATAAAAAAATGGCCCTCGATGGAGAGACCTTTTTTAGGAAAACCTTGACAATCAAATAAAGAAAAATAAGTCCCAAAGATCCCAATGTTGTGAATGCCTAGGCCTATAGGTCAAGTTGCAGGCAGCATTTATTGTTCTTGCAAAGTCCTCTACTTCCCTCTTGAGGTGGAGAAGAAGGTAGCCTATGTTCATTGATTTGATAGGCTACTCAGAGACATCAGGATGACAATGCTTTCAGGGATCATTAACAAAGACATTGGAAAACCATGTCCATCGTTACAACAGACACGTAATGCAACAATCCTCAAAAGTGACAGAAATCCAAAATCAAAACATCAGTATTACATAATCCACCGCCCATGCAACAGGATCACTCACACTGGAATGAATTCACAAATGTGTTCGGATGGGCCAATCATGTAGGCTAATATCCTCCCACCAGTGTATATTAATCTTAGTTCAGCAATTATTTTAGGCCATATAGAGTGTAGGGAAAAAAAGTAAGTTGAACTGTGTTAATTTACCACCAATGCTCAGTTTGTCTGTCTGTTGCGCTAGTTTCCTGCATGAGTAGCTCAAGAGGATACATTTGTGGTTCAAATCCTGCTGGCGACACTAGAGCCTGGATACCTGAGTTGTGGGAATATAATAAAAAATTAATTCCCCAACCAGGCCTTTCTGAGAGGTTTCATTTGGTGTGACATTGAGAAATTATGAAGATAAAAAGGCTTTATAATTTATTTATTCAGTGATTAATTATACAATCTCACTGCAACACATGGACAATGCTACAAGCTATACTGACAAGTAGTTTTGTTAGATTTATTACAGGATATATTGGAATTAATCTAAAATATACCAAAAAATGTATGACACGTCTTACATTGGGCGAGAAAAGAAAAATAATGCAAAATGTAATGTTTTTGTACAAGGAAATGCTGAATCTCAATAAAGATAAGATGAAGAATTGTGATCAAACCAGTTAAGAAAAGTGTATCCCATTATACAGGTGAAACTCATATAGTCAGAATATCATATCATTTTAATCTAATTTAATTCTAAAAGTGAAAGTTCCATATATTCTAGATGTATTAGACCTATAGTGATATATTTCAGGCATTTTTTTTGTTTAACAGGACTCCGGCTTACAGCTCATGAAAATCAAAAATCCAGCGTTTCAAAATATTAGAATATTCCATAAGGCCAATAAAAATATATATTTATAATACGGAAATGTTGCAAAAGTATTTTAATTAATCTACTATATACTTGGTCTGAGATCTTATTTTGCATGTATTATTGCATTAATGCGGCATGGCATGGTGACGATCAGTCTGTGGCACTGCTGAGGTGTTGTGGAAGCCCTGGTTGCTTTGATAGTGGCCTTTAGCTCGTCTGTAGTGTTGGGTCTGGTGTGTCTCATCTTCGTCTTGACCATACTCCATAGATTCTCTATGGAGTTCAGGTCAAGAAAGTTGTCTGGCCATAATACCATTGTCAGCTAACCAGTTACTAGTGGTTTCTGGCACTTTTGACAGGTGCCAAGTCTTGCTGGAAAAGTAAAGTATCATCTCCATAAAGATTTTCAGCAGACAGAAGCATGAGGTACTTTAAAATCTTCTGGTAGACAGCTGTGTTGTCTTTGGACTGGAAATCAAGGTCCCACAGTCTAGACTCTAGAGGAAGAGTGGAGAGGCAAAACATCCAAGTTGCTTGAAGACCACTGTCAAGTTTCAACAGCCAGTGATGATTTTGATAGCATCAATGCCACGCTGCATTGAGGCAGGAATTCATGTATGATTATAGTTTATAGAGGGCTGACATTTCTGTATTTAAAATCCCTTTTTTTATTGATTTCATGTAAGCTTTCATAAGCTTTAAACCATAATCATCAAAATTATAACAGATAAAGGCATGAAATATCTCACTTTGCATCTAATGAGTCTATATAATATATTAGTTTAAACTTGTAGGTTGAATTACGGAAGTAAATTAACTTTTGCGCAATATTCAAATTTTTCGAGTTTCACCTGTCATTTAAATACAAAAACTTTCATGTCACACCATATGACAATTTTAAGCACAGACTCAAAAAAAATGGTGAATAAATACATATTTCAATTAAAAATCTAAAAGACAGCATACATTTTGAGAAATGTAAGAATCAGTACAACTAAACTCAATAATTCTCATGTCAAATATTTGAATATTTATGTTTAACCTTTTTGGGGCTTATACTGTATGTCATCCACCCATATGCACGAGTAGCCAGTGCTGGTACCATAGATAGTATAATACTGCTGGTACTGAACATTGGAGATGCAGTAAGCACACATGACAGCAGATGGCAGCATATCACTACATTTCCCACCTTTATTGTTACTGTGTTGTTAAATACAGTGACCTGCCATATAAACTACATAAAAGCACCTATGGTTTGTATTCAAATGATTTCAAAACTAGCATTGTAATGAGAGACTAGGTTTTTATTTACTAAATAATTGAGATTAAAGATTAGCATTGCCATAGGTTGAACCTGGTGCTCTTTCATATAACATCAGGCTGACACACAGATATGGTTAAATACAATTTTTTTATTTAACAATTGGTCATCCATAAAAATAAAATTAAATGTTACAAAAATTATTCAAAATCAAATAATTGTACAAACCATGTCACCGATTTCATCTTCTCATATGCATAGAAAAATACAAAAGGCACTGTGCATTAGTCTGCTGTATATATATACACATATCTATATATATCTATATATATATAGATATATATATATATATATATATGTAAAACATTTTGAACTAAACAATAGTCCACTACTCTGATTTACACCATGATATTACAACCGTCCCCCACCCTCCCCCCTGCAAAAAAGAAAGAAAGAAAGAACACCTTGTCTAATAGATGACAATTTTAAATGCAGACAAGTCCATGTACTATAAAGAGCATAGTGGGAGCTAGTAAGAGCCATTTTTAAGAAACTGGACAAACTGAATAATGGATTCAGCTAAAGACAAAAACGTTTATAACTGTAAGGAGTGCGTAAAGAAAATGAGTCAACTAGAAATACAGTGCAAAGACATAGAACACAGGACATATGTGATGATGATGGGATGTGTGCCACATACTTAACCTACAGTATTTTAACATATTGGTGGTTGAGATGTTTCGGTATGAGAGACCTCTTCTAGTTAAAGTTTGACCAAAGCAGAGGCCAGAGAATGAACTATGCATGTTATTTTGCAGGAGTCAATAAACTCCATAGCACTGACAACAATCTGAGGTAAGCATTCCTGCCTTTCCAGTCATGCAAAGAGTTCTCCTTAGCCAAAAAGACTATGCAGGTTTCATATTCACACAGATCCTTGGGATCCATTTTTAAGTCATGCCCCAAAGAGTGCCCAATATTTTGAATTTGCCTAATCTACAAAAGAAATATGTTCTGAAAATGACTAGAACCTTCAGAACCAGCAAAGAGGTATGTGAACATGACAGAGAAGTGGGTCAGACACCTCGAAACACTTAAAGGAGAGTAGTAGAATAAACAAAAGCATACTGTTGGAGTGAGAGAAAATGAGAAATCGGTTATTCATTCATGACCATTTGGTGAAGTAGCCTTCTGTGACACATTCTTCACTAGCATACAGTTAAACCCTTCTGAGCTCAACCGGTCCAAACATGATCAAACAGCCAAGTGTTTATTTCTATGTACCATTGGTGGCGGTCTCTACTGTGCAAATTCACTTTTCATTCAAAGCTTTTTAGTAGCTCCTACCAAGACAGCAAGCTAGACTATTAAGGACACCTGCTTCTTTTTTTTACAATCTCTTTGGCATCCAGTTTCAGGTCCAACTTTCCTGTTATGACAATGCAACATTCACATCCACAGTTAGAAGGAGTTAAACTGTGTAGCAGTCATAGTGCATTAACTATGCCTTTGGGCATCCAGTCACAGCATCATACAAGGATCTATTGAAGCATTTTTTTTTTTTTTTGCAGAAATTACAGAAAACCATGCTCATCAAGTCCTTTTGGAGTAACCGGGTTCCACTTTGCAGTAGTCTTCGGAGTAGAATGACCTGCAAGACACAAGCAAAAGACTGAATCCATCAACAAAGAGGATTGGAACATCACGCAAATAATAGAAATAGCTTTAAAAGGTGGAGTCAGCTATTCTGGAAAATGCTTGCTGTCAAAATCACTTTTTTGGCAAAATCAGTGAATATCTTCCTTACAATCCTCTACCTGTCTGTGAACGGAAAAATAAATCCAGTGTTAATACACAGCCAAGCCTCTGTAAACAGGCATGTTGCTAGCTATGTACACGTACCTGTTAACAGTGCCTGGGCTGTGTATTAACACCTGATATTTTTTCAGCACGCAGACACAGTACGGACAGGTAGCGGGTCGTGCTGGAGATATTCACTAGCTTTAAGAGATTTTAACAACAAGCGTTCCCCAGAATCACTGACTCCACCTTTAGGATTACACAGTACCTGATTCTGCTCTGCTTCTGGAAGGCTCTGGCGGCTGAACATCTGGCAGAGAAAGGCCCCTCCCTTCCACATCGCTCTCCCCTGACGATATGTGGTCCTCTGCTTTCACATACAAGGGAGGCCTCTTGTGGTATTTGGCCCGGTACGTGTCTGTCATGCAGTTATCCACAGAGAAATAGGTTGTGGGCAGAGCCATATCAGTGGAACTAGGCGAGTCTGTACCGTCGTCGTGTCCTAGCATTGGACTGGGTAACCTCTCGTCACTCTCGCTGGCCGACAGATCGTTCCTTTCCTGGTCCGAGGAGCCAGACTTGGAGCTGGCGTCTGATGATAGCCTATGCTCTGCCGGCGTCTCGATCCACCGGCGGAAGGTGGCGTGAGAGAGCAGGGGCAAGCCGTTTTTGGGTGCGTTGTTGCGGGGGCTGAAGCGCGTCGACACCTCGGGCTGTTGGAAGTGGACTCCAGATGGGTCAGTGTGATGGTTGCCAAAGGTCTTGGGGGGTAAAGCTGGGCTGTAGTTATGGGAGAAAGGGTCCTCGTGGCCAGGGGTGCCACTCTCCTCTTGTTCAGAGAACGGTCCCACCAGGTCATCGGAGCTGTTCCACTCAGAGCTGCTGGTCTTGGCTAAGTAAGGAGGCACGGGACTGGCGGGGCTGCTGTCCACGTTGTCCTCTCGCTCACCGCTGTCCAGACCGCTGTTCTTCTCCAAGATGCCAGGAGTGTACCGGAAGGCTCCTCTCCTGTGACAGAAAAAAAACACCAGTATTTGAATTGCCCTTGTGCCGAATCGGGCTAACTACTTATAAGGTGTTCTTTGAGGGTCACATATTATGCATAATGTAACTTTCCCTGGTTTTTCAACATCAATATGGTTCCCCGCTTTAAGAGTGCTAGAGACTCTTAAAGTATGAGAAAATAACAACCCTCTCTCTCTTTTTTCCACCTCCTATTTTCTGAAAACCTGTGTCCAAAAACCCAAGTCAGATTTCACTCCCCTCTATGACATCATAAGGGGAGGAGCCACGCCCCCCTCATTACCAACCTTACTTAGCACAACCTCTACCAGTGATAAGCCACAGCCCCAGATCCCCCTGAATCTAACTGGCAGTTAGATTCAAACCAGCAGTTTGAAGATTCAGGGCAGACTGGGGTTTTTGGACGGCTTAAAGAGACAGGCTCTAAAACTGAGCATTTCAGACAACAGAAAACAGACAATACAGCAATGCCAATGTGAAAAATATAAAGGTTTTGGTGGACACTACACCATGAAAACAGTTTTCTAATGTAAACCCAAATTACAATTTTGAATCCGAAAATGATTCAAAATTGCAATTGTATGTGACCTTTTTTTGTTTTTTGTTTACCTGTTTATTGGAAGACCAGAGAGGATGTGCGAGTCTGGCAGATCTGGAGATGTTCTGCCTTGTTCACCTGGACAGAAAGCATGATGAGCATTTTAATATCCCAACACACTCATATGCAAACTCTTAGTCATCACTAGCAGATGGTCAAATAATAGAGTGAGGTAACATCTGTCACATGTTTCTATTAGAGCGCAGCTACAATATGTATTTTATTCCGTGTCTGACATGTTATCTAACGGGGTCATGGCCCGGCCCTTTCGCCTGGTGCTGGGAGAGAAAGCAGCTAGTCTGGCAGAGTGCCCCCGGGCCCCCCATGTACCACTATGACTGTCTGAGCCCGCCAAAGAACATGGGGGATTTTGGGTTCATATCCGGGCCCTGTTAGCTTAGAGCTAACAACACTAATGAAACGATAAAGACCCTGACTGAATTGGAGAAGGTTTAGCCATTGTAGTTATATAATAGTAAGATACTTGGTAAATAACATTATATAGGTATTTGAATGAGTTATGACAATGTATTAAAACATATTATATTATTCATTATTATGAATTGAATGTTTGTCATTCATGTATTTCGCTATGCAATCTATTTTGTGCAATATCATTATTGTCTGTATGATCCTTTGTTTTCTTTTACATTTTTGAAATACATTTCAATACAAATCAATACAAATTCCATCAATATAACTGGTTCAAATCAGGTCACATTGTGATGTTAACAAAATGATGTTACTGCAATCATTCTGAGATCAAAGCTGATTTCACCAAACACATGTTTAGAAACAGGTCCGTGGTGTGGGCGGGTGTGGAGCTTAGCCATATTAGCAGGGTGGGTGTGATTTACAAGGCCTTAGACAGACAACAGCTGACTAACAGGACACGGGAGAGAGTGAGTGTCTGAGGACCATCTGTGATGTGTCAGCACACATCACTTTTTTTTCCCTCTCTCTCTCTCAAAGCATTAGTGGCTAAATCCTTTGTGCTGGCATGCAATTACTCCAGGGGTCAGACTCCAGACTTTAGATCCCCTCCACAACACTATTGCATTTTTAAGCCGCTAAAGTCCATGTGGCAATTCACTATTTGATGACGCTGATCTGCAATGTTGGCAAGCACACCGTAACAGTATGATTCTGGAAAACAAAGAAGAGATTTTGTTTTGTGATGTTTTTCTCCCTTGGAAAATCTTTAGTGCGCTGATGCTTAGAGAACGCTTCAAGGGGGGAAAACAGGCTGGAGAATATATAAACGTCAGGGCAGGTTTTGTCCAGTTGCGAGACCGTCAGTTTGAAATGAAAAATATTGTTCAGACATCCATCAAATAACTAGCTATAATTCCATCCAGATTTTAAGTATATTAATTCTTCGGGTTCAGGGTAAGGCCGATCCTCCAGTGGAATTTTGGGATCACTGCTGTAGTTGCCAAAATTCCAGCAAAACAGATGTACTCAAAAAAAGGTGTCCTGCTGGTGACATGGCCTACTGCACTTGACTGCAAAACCAGCCATGTAATGTGATTGAATGGATTAGACTGTGGCATTCAATGTAGCCTCTCAACTGAACCAAGGAGTTCCCATGTTAACTGGAAAGCATAAAGTCAGGTTGCAAAATAGGATTAAAGAAAATGAAGCTGTCTCTTTTTTCACTTGGTTTGTGGACGAGTATAAAGATACTCTACTCATGTAATATTCAACATAAGGAATACAAAGGGATGTGTAGTCCTAGGCTGTGTATTAACACTGGATTCTTTTTCAGTGCCCACACACTACGGAACAGGAAGCGGATCATGAGTAGAGAGATATTCACTGATTTTGACAAAAAAGTGATTTTGAAAACAAGAATTCTACAAAATTGCTAACTCCACCTTTAAGGATGATGTGGCACTGTGCAAACTAAACCTTTTTTCTATTGGCTCTTCTTGATACTGCAGGAGCCAATCAGGACTAATTTAAATACACGACAGCTAGATGTTTCTGCTACCATTTCCTTGTAGGTATAATATAGCCTGACTCACAACAACATGTATTCACAAAAAGGACAATAAGTTGTCATTAAGGGGACTACGAAGGGCCACAAACTAGACTTGAGGTCCCTTATTGGACGCAATAACAAATCATACGAATGGACGCCTGTGGCCCTATATGTCCAATGACCTCCTGATGACTGCCCTGCCACATCTGTGTGCTTTAGAAAAGGATTTTCGACTTCTTTCTAATTTTTTTGACTGCTGGAATCTGCTCAGCCTTCACTGAAATCTGCAGCTTGACGCCAGACTACCGCCGCTGAACCCGTGCCAAATTGACTTTGGACACATTTACAGCAGCTTGTCAATTCAATTTGCGGACAGCAGGGCGTAAATATGCCGCGCTGAGTTTAAAATAGCCACTGGAGAACAGACGTCAAAAGGCCTCCCCGTCACATATTCTTAGCCAGAATTAGGTTTAGCAATTAGTTCAAGGCATCAAATTAATCAAAACTAGGACAAAATACAGCTGTGGATATATATATATGTTTTATACAAAACTGTGTTAACTTTAGACACTGTCATATCCCCTAACAGACACTAGGAGGCAAACGGCCACAATGAGTTAATAAAGCAGGGATGAGTGCTTTTTATACAAAAATATAAAACATCTTACATGCACGTTTCTACAAAATGTAGTTTGTGCAATTATTTATGAAGACAGATTTGATCAGATAAGAAGTTAATGATAACCACAGAGGAAATCTTTTAGAGAAATGTACAACTATATGTACTGTAAATACTTTGATATTGCAGCAGTGAATGAATAACTGGCTGTCACAGAAGGGTTTCCCAGACCTTCTTTCACATGAATCCCCTCACATGATGCCCACAGGCCAATGACCAGACCAGCATTCAACACTACGCATTTCTCATTCTGTTTCCCCACTACTACTTAGCTATTTTCAACCCTGAATAAAACTAAAGGCAGACACTATTAGTAGCTGTTGTTTATATGCTGTCTTTCATCATATGTCGGTGGGACATTAAAACAACTGCAGTGCTAAAAAACAAACAAAGAATGAATGTTTTTTCATTGGCTCATGTTAGAACACCACATTCTGACAGGCCCAGTCGTGGCATTTTCTGCACGGCTGGGCACAGCTAGGTGGCCCTAACAAGCTCCCTCATCTCCAGGATTAACTCAGTGTAGTCCTGTTGAGCAAATTAGTGAGCTATTTCAAAAAAAAAAAAATGTGCTCATTTATAAAGTGTTTTTGTTGTTGTTGTGATCTTATCTTCCATATCTGGAAAGATAAAAATATACAGTATTGCAACTTGGCAACGTGAATAACATTTAAGGCTCATTGTTGTTGATTGAAGAAAAGAACCAGGATTATCATTTTTTTCAATAATATACACATTTTTTGAATAAGCATTGTCAGTGTTGAAGCCGGTTCCTTTAACAGTTGTTCTACCTGTGTGTTGACGTTTGCCTTAAGACCATGGGGCATTTTCTGTGTGTGCTGCATAACATAAACTTTACTCAGGGGAAAAAAAAGGTCAAGGCCAGTCAGTGGCACAGCAGCACACTTATTTCCATAAAGTATCGCTTCAATCAGGGTGTGACCTTAACACTACTGATGGAATAATAAATCAAGGGAAATTGCCTAGGACTATCTTAATGTTTCAGATCCTTTACAACACAACGGAAGTCTACTGGGCGGAGTGAATGTCTTTAAAGTCAGGACCAGGCATTTGTGATGGAGTGATACTTCAATAATGTGACTTAGTTTTCACAATGAAAATATATATTTATTTTGGGTGAATAGGCGTAAACTGTGAAATATTTTGACGCTAAGTGTGCAGAAATAAGAAAAGATACAAAGTACAAGGGAGTAACATACCAGTGGAAAATGTAGAGTGCAACGTGTCAGCCATTAAGTCATCCCTTCTTCTCGGAGGGAAGTGATCCCTGAAATACAAAAATACTAATTAAAATGGAATTATTCATGTACTGTGGTATTGTGGGTATTCCGTAGCTTGATATTTTACCAACCACTTAAAAAAATTACTTGATGGATCCATGCTGTCAGCAAAAAAAAAGGGAAATAAACCCACATGACCTCAGCATAAATATGCAGTTTTAATCATGAATACATTTATGATGGAGTGATCTCATACCAGCTGTAACTTGTGTCTTCAATGTGAAGACAGCACAAATACAACTTCCACAAAAACAAGGAAGAAATGAGCCAAGAAAACTTTTTAGAATATATGTTAAAGAATTATCAATACATTTGATTTGGCTTGAGCAATGCACGAGCGGTCGAGGAAGTCTGAGTACAGCAGTTGGCAGCTAGTCTAGATCATTATCTATAAACAGGACCTGTACTAAAAAGCAAACAGATGACAGCCCGGCATAAAAAGGTCCTCTCATCTGCCTTGTGTGCATTTATGATAAATGGCTCTTGCTATTCTTAGAAACGGCTTGTTTGTTATGTTGAATCATTTAAAATTGCCAGCACTTTTGAGACTCCAATCCTTGAATGAGTAGGGATATGGGATGAGAAAAAAAATGCAGCATCAGTCGTTGGCCTCACACAGACACACTGCACAAACTGCTGAGTGATGCCAGCAATAGCTATTTCTGCATCACACTTTGATGTGCCAAGATGTGTGTGTCCGTGTGTATGTGGCTGACAAAAAAAAGAATCCTAACAGTCCACTTTACCTTGTCAGATGCAGTTCCGGTATGGGCCGCAGGTCTTTGGAAGAAAGGTTTTCTACCACGGGTGAGTCCAGATTTGCTGAGCCGTTGCTTAGCCTGTCGCTGCTCTCGTACCCGGATTCAGTTCGTTGAATCTTCCAGTTGTCACCCCGCACTTTGAGAGTGGCCAGGCCCTTGGACCGGTCCTTGTCACTGTAGGTCCCCCTGCTGTCTGAGTCCAGGGAGCTCCGGCTACCTCCCGTCTCGTGCCTCTGCTCGTCTTCGTAGATGGTCATAAGGCTTTTGGGTTTGCGTTCTTCCCGGCCTGCCAATGAAAAGTCTCTGTCTCTCTCTCGCTCACGTGTAGGTGACTGACTGCTGGGTCTTCTTCGTGGGCTGTGCTGCCTCCGCTCTTGACTCACAGGATTACCACCACCACCACCACCACTGCTCCCACTAATAACACTGTCCACATTGAGCGCCTCCCGATTGGGCTTCCATGGGCGGCTGGGTCTGCTACGACCGTTGCCTGCACTTCCAGGTCTTTCTCTAGAGTCTTGGCTGCTGCTGTCTGTGTCGTAGCCGTTGGGCACTTGGTCTAATCTGCGGCTGTGGTGGCCACTGTTGGGGATGGGCACGCTCGCGGGTAAGACTTGGACCCTGGAGTGAGAGCGGGGGAGCTCGTGCGAGGAGCGTCCGCCAAAGTGGGGCGTTCGCTCGGTCCGCGTGGGGCCTTTTCCTTGGCTGGCGTACAGTCGCGTTTCAACGTGCTTCTTGAAGCCATTCTCGGGAGGGGAGACCGAGCGCGAGTACGTCCGGTCTTGAGCTGGATCTGTTTTTTTTAAATATAAAAAATAAAAAAGTGTAATTAGAGTTTGTACTATTAGAATAGAAATATATGCTCTGGATTAAGCAATTATTTATTTATTCATTTCATTCATAACACCTGTTTAAATTACAATCTAAACATTAAAAAATATGTTAAAGCTATAGTGCGTAACTACTGTCACCCCAATGAGGACTTTAGAGGAAGTACAACCACACCGTTGGCGCATCAACATGAGGTAAGCCTCCGGTGATCGCACATGGATTTTATACCCTCTGCTTGTTTGTCCAGGTTTTTCTTAGTAGTTGAATAAACAACTGAAACATTTCTTCAAATAAAAACATAAATTCAGTGTACACCAGTCAAAGTTCCTATGAATAATGAAAATAAAAGCTGGTATAATTTAAACATATTCGTTCATGGAGTGATTTATACAAGGTTAAAAATCGTACATTTTTCTGCTTCATCTGATGCCAAAAGACGGTGTCAAAAATAACAGCTAAGGGGACACAAATTGACTTTCACTGACACCTCGACACAAAGCAGTGTTAAAGCACAGTGCAGTCTGGGCAGAGAGTGAGGGAAGGCCATGTGACAACAGGGCCACTGACATTTATGTCTGCAGGTGACAGGCGGTGTAAATTACGGCCGTCGGGAGTCGATTTCCCCCGTGGTGTGAGCACAGTGTAGCCAGCTCACGTACGTACAAACATGCAAGCAGCTACTGATGACTCGAGGAAGCACTTCTGTGTTGTGCTGTATTTTAGTATGTACTGTATTTTCAAACACGTGCTTGTTTTCCCAAATGCACAAGTGACATGTCGCCGCATGACTGTGTTACGGATGTGTGTCTGCTATTCCAAGGACACTTCCAGCCATAATAGCCACTTTTCAAAATATATGGCCTGACATCCTTTCCTGGAAACTAGTTCATTTGTGTCAAAGTGTACACACACACAATCTATATGCATGTCAGTTACAGTTCTGAACAGCACTCAATTGTCTGCTTAAGTTTAGCTTTCATTTTATTTTTTAAAATTAAATCAAAAAGATTATTAAATTTTATTATGCACTGAAAATGAAGCGGTGTGATGAACAATTATGCTTATTCATGCTAGAAGGGTCATCTATCAAGTGCATTTTTCCCAACTTATTGCTGACAGTGCTTGAAATCAGAGGTGGTTTTGTATTGGAGTCCTCCTTTAAATGGCCAGGGAAATCTCATCTGAGGTAACATCAAAAAATGTGAATTTAATACTACATATAACTGTCAGTCCTGGGAAATAGCCCCCCCCCCCCTCCCCAACCCCAAGAGATGGAAGTCCCTATTGCTTTAGATTTTGCTGACTGTGCGCCAGAGTTAAATCACTTCAAAACACGGCATTCTACCTTTTTCGTTCTGCTCATACATTTGATACCACAGTGTTGTCGTCAAACAGTACACAAGACTGTTGATCATTGTAAAAGAATGCCTCCATCCTCAATGCATTCAGTGATCATTTAGAAAGTCCAATATGAGACAAGTTGCTTAAGCTTTTCTTGGCCTTTCTTTTTTTTTTTTTTTTTTTTTACAAAGTGCTAGCCTGGGCATGAGCCGTGCAGCGGTAAATTCTCCCTACTTACATTAACTGTCGTGTCACCTCCAGTCCCGCCATTCATCACAGCGTGACACTCGCCTCCTTTAGCCGATTGCATTCAATCATAACTGGGAAACGTGAGCTAGCTGCTAACACACAGGCTACCGGTGTTGACGTTGGATTAGAGAGCGTTTTACAAATTGTGCTCCATAATCCCTTCACTGATACTTTTAATTGAAAGCAGCCATGTAGTAAAAGAGTATTAAAAAAAGGAGTGGACCAATCAGCCCATTGATTAGAACAGACACAACAACACTCAATGTGTGAGGTTAACACGAGTACGGGACAAGGGAATAAAAAGGTAGAGTCAGTGATTCTGGAGAATGCGTGTCAAAATCAGTGAACATCTCCTCGCAACCTGTCTGTATTGTGTGTGTGTATAGGCTCTGTTAAAAGACATGTTGCTAGCTAAATACCCTTTGTTTGCATACTCGTTCACAGAGCGGACAGGTAGCAGATCGAGATATTCACTGATTTGGACATAAAGTGATTTTGTCAAGAATCTCCTGATTCCACCTTTAAAAATAGTTTTTTTTTTTAATCTGTATTAGTTGGATTGTCTTTGTTTATAGTGCGTGTTTGTGCATAACTGTCCACATAGACCACAGAGAGGGGGGGAACCAACGGCTTTGGATATGAGAGAGTGGGATAAAGGCAGCCTCCAACAGACGTCAGCACTTAATCCCCTATTCTGACACATTGCTCCTGAAACCGAGGGTTACATAAGGCCCTGTGGAAAGACACGGGCTAGCCCTTTAGTATCTTAAAGCCTGGGGAATCCTCATGTTTATGATGTGCATGGTATATGTGCAGACCACATCTACACTGTACATACACATATCAGGTATCTGTTGCCACCAACCTCTGTAGCGTGACTCAGGCCTCCGTTGACCGCTCCGATCAGGCTCTCTTCTGGATGGATGCATCCCACGCACCTCTCCTGCTTTCTGGGCAACTTCTCGAGAAATCTCCCTGATGCGACTCTTGGGATCGCCGGCGCCAATTTTCACTAAAAACAAAAAAGAGATGACAGGTATTACCAGCGGCGATTAAGGGATTTGGTACAATTTCCTAAATGAGGAACAGACGACTCATATCTGTAGTGTACTTAATGCTGAATATACAGGTGTGTCTAAAACAATAAAGGGGAAAGTGAAAAAGTTATTTTTTCCCCCCATAATTTTATTCCAAAAGTGAAATTTACATATATTCCTAATTATTTAGTGTACAGATAAAGTCAAGTTTGTTTTCAATGTTTTCTTATTTTAAGGATTACAGTTTACAGCACGTCCAGCATCTACAAATATTAAAGAAAATGACCTAAGGCCAATCAAACAAAGGAATATTCTGATACTTTGGGATGCTGGATTTTGGATTTCCATGAGCTGTGAGCCATATTCATCAAAGTAAAAAGGAAGGCTGGAAATATTTCGCTTTGTGTGTAAACAATGTACTTCTCCATGATATTCTAATACATTTCGATGCACCTGTATATATATATATATTTTTTTTTTCAATGTGAATCTCTGCTGAAGCGGGGAATTCCACCACAGGAGACACCATTAAAAGTATGTGTTTGCTTGGTGCACACATGGATATCTCTTGTCACTACAGCCTTGTCTTTCCTCACTTGTTTTTGCACCTCACACACCCCGAGGCACTGAGCAGTTGCTGAGTGTGTAGACAGGGGGAGAGAGCCTTACAGTACAGGGCATCATTGTGCCCATTTGTACATGGTCATATTTTCTGCTACATGAGGGGGAAAGGCAGCCTGGCAGAGACTGTTTTTTTGCACCATCTCCAGCAGACATTCACTTTTAAAAAACACAATGATAAGTCATGGCACTGGAAAACATGATCAGGCTGTGCTTTCTGTTAGCTGTCTTGAGATTTCAACAGAAATACAAAAAAATAGCAAGTGATTTTTTTTTTTTTATATATATATATTTTTGGGACTCCATATAGTCTTTGATTGCGGTGCTTCTGGGAGCTCTGAGCAGCAACTGGCATTTTATTTGTACTGACTGCAACTCTCCCTTTCCCTACAGCACATCTTAAAACAGCAAGTCGTAGAACTCAAAAGGGGACACAATGAAACACAGATCTCAAGGCCCTTCACAATGTAGCCACATAATACAAAAATGGAGCCATGCGATTATATCAAAAAGGGAGCTACGAAATTTTTTTATCAACGGTCATTCCAGGCTGTTTGCTTATCGTAAAAACAAATTACTTCCTAACAGTTTACACCCTTCTCCTTACTTAAACTGAAGTATGTGCAGTATTGGCAGTGACCTCTGTATTACCATAGAACATGGCCAGATTTAGTTTAACACTCAAAGTTATATAGTGCACCTTTAACTTAGAGATTTTCGTGATTAAATGACATTCCCTGCGTTCAAAATCAAATACTTTTCCTTTGTACTACACAACATAGTAAAGTAAAGAAGAGTTTTAGGGTCATGGGAGAGAAAAGAAATCAGATAAGGATTTTTTTTTTTTTTTTTTTTTTTTTTTCCATTATGTCGAGAAATGTCAAGAATAAAAACAAATACTCCAAAATGCTATTGGAGTTAGTGGGGCATTTATGTATTTTCAACATACTACAATTGACGTCCATGTATTGGGACATCCTAAATCTTTTTCTGGCATACTAAATAGTAGGGAAGTATGGGGATTGGAACGCAGGGATTGAGATTTCCTTGCTTACCTTGCCCGCGTCCTCCACTGGTCTGTGCGCTGCCCCTGCTGAAGGTTGAAGTGGTCTTCTGTTTGAAGGTGCCCTGGCCTAACAGAGCATTGATGTTCTCCCTGGTGAGGTCCAGCTTCTTTGGGGGTAAAACTGGAGATTCAGAGCCTAAAATGGAGAAAGAAAGAAACATTTTAATTTTTTTCAAACTAGAGACCAGAAGAGCTTGAAAATGCATTTTAAATGACATATAAAAGCACACAGTGTTAGTGGGATGATCCCGTTTGGTCCGGCGCCCTGTCAGCTCTGACGGGCCAGTGGGGCACGGCCAGCATAGAGAGTTGGAGGAGGATCTTTAAAGGGGATGAAAAAAAAAACTCCCCAACCCAAAAAAACAAATCCAGCGATATATAATCCAAAACAGCAAAGATGCTCAGCTTTTGTCATCAACACATTTTCATTACTGCCCGCAAATGCAAATAAAATGATGTGGGATTTTACACACATCCTATGAAAGAGCTTTTTTTAGATTACGGACATTAAAATAAAACAAAAAAAATTCAGGAATGTTTCAATTAATATGCACATCTCGCAATAGAAAACTAATAATGCATTCATTTTCATCTCTTTTCAAATGTAGATGTTGGATATGGTCAGAGTTCAATTTTTGTTTTAAATTTTGTACTAAATATATCTAGTCAAAAGTCTTAAAAATGCATTTCAGCATGTTTTTAAGACGAAAAGGTCTCATAAATTAGAAAAATTAACAACATATGAACAAATCCTTCTGTAATGAATAGTGCTACGAATGAATATGGAACGTTTAGCAGATGTAACTCTACTAACTTCTAGCAGCCCTAGAAGTTGAGATGTTTGGTTCAAGGATTGAAAAAAACTAATATTGAGATAATGGGCACGCAAAGATGGTTTAATAGGAGAAATATTCAGACAGAAACAGACCAGGTTTAGTCAAATAAAAACGTAAATGTACATTGTTGACCTTTTATTTAGTCTAGTATGAACTAGGTTTAAATTTGAGCCTTTTGCATTTCACCGTCTCAAAATTGCACAGAAAACAATTTTGGTCTTACTCTAAAAGAGGTATCTGCGTGGCTCAGCTTCATATTAATGAGAGTTTTATGGTATGTAATTACAAATCAAACGGGTCACTTGGGATGATGGGTAATGAATAAAAAAATCATATATCTTTTTTTTAACTCTGAACACTCAGCAGCAGTAATAAACAAGATGAACGCATCTCAAAAGGAAAATTAAGTTTTACAAATACAGCAGTGGATAGAGATTTTTTTAAATATTTTTTTCATGAAGTTTTAATTTGGGTGCTCAATTCATATTCCATGGTACCTTGCACGTCTCCGTTGACAGGGCTCTTGTAGTGAGAGTGTCCACCGTTGTGTTTGGAGACATCGTCGGCGGTGATAGCGCTGCCGTCGGGGTTGGCGTAAAAGAGAAGCAGAGGCTGGAAGTGACCTTTGATGCATTTGGTGACCACGTCTTTCCACCTGGTGCCGATCTAGAAAAAAAAAAAAAAGATGTTTAATTTATTTATTCTAGAGCTGCAACGATTAATCGACAAATCGATTATAAAAATAATCGCCATCTATTTTGATAATCGATGAATCGTTTTGAGTAATTTTTTAATAAATGTCCAAATAATCTGATTTCAGCTTCTCAAATGTGAATATTTTCTGGTTTCTTTAACCCTATTATGACCGTAAACTGAAATATCTGTGGGTTTTGGACATAACAATACATTTGAGGACGTCAACATGGGCTTTGGAAAATTGATCAACATTTTTCACAATTTTCTGACATTTTACGGACCAAAACACTAATCGATTAATTGAGAAAATAATCGACAGATTAATCGATTATCAAAATAATCGTTAGTTGCAGCCCTAATTTATTCTCGGCTATATCACATGGCATGGAGCACATCAATACAAAACAAAACAAAACAATGGTGCACGGCAAAAAAAAAACACTACTTAAACAATGGCAGGACATATTTTAGAAAGGCACCTGCTTTAGCAATAACTTTAGGCCTATTTGACCTCAAAAATAAAATGAGTTTGAACATAGAAGGGAAATTAACAAGCGACTGAGAGACAGGACTCCTGTACCTTTATGTGAGTTAATACACAGTGAAAAACTAATATTTTTTAGGTGAAGATATTTATCACTAGATCGGGCACATAACAGGATAGGAAACAGAAGTTTCAGAAATGCTCAAACTATCGAGAACACAACCCAAGTCAATCTTAAGCAAACAGAAAAATGATCTGGCAGATTCCATAAAATTCCCTGGCAGCTATAACACATCATCACCCATATCGCCACTGAGACCAAATCACACAATCGCATTAGCAAAGCTGTGCAAGTTGCGCGTCTCGCCATAAAGGCCCCACGAAGGCAGGCTGCGGGCTAGCAGATGCTCGTGTGCTTCTTCATTAAGCAAATGACAGTGGAGGGGGGGGGGGGTTAGGCAGAGGAGGAATGGAAAAGATGAGGTAAAGAAAAACTGAAGCCAAGCAACACAGTGGAAATCACAAAAAAAGGACTGGTTTACAATGTAGTTTCTACTAGTACTTTTACTATTATTTTACGATATCTTAAAGTTTACTTTTAATGGTACTTTTTACATGTTATCTTGTGATGTATTTATGTCTATTGTTTTACCCTTTTACTGCACAGCACTTTGGTCTGCCTCGGTAGTTATACATGTGCTATATAAATACTCCACTAGACTATTTTAAAAGTAACTTTATTTTATGATCCTCGTGAAACAAAGGATTGTTTATGCTCTGACTGTAGAAGCAGTGGTACAACAGCAGGCTACGCTAGAGTGGCCATTTAGCGGCTAGGAGCTAGGGAGAGAGAAATGCTGGCAGGTTTGGAACCCAGGTATATGGAATTGGCAGACGCTTAGCACTGTAGCTCTTCCAGCTCTGCACACACAGCACAAGCTGCTTGATGGATTGACACAGAGCCAGCCAGCCTGCTGCTGCAGCACCACACAATCCCAGAGAAACCATGGGAGACAAAAAGGCATGCGAGTGAGCATGTGCAGCACGCCATAGAACTAAATACAGTATTTACAATGGATATGGGTTTTTTATTTGTGGGCTTTATATTTTTTATATACACACACACACACACACACACACACCTTGCATCCCTACTTTCACAGTAACCGTTCAACTCTAACCAATGAAGGGATCCATAAAATAATCTTTACTGGTTAGGCTTTACTTCAATACTGCAGTACTTTGTGATGACAGAGTTGGGGAACTGCAGTAGGAATGGGGTGTGAGGGTGGGGGTGGGGGGGTTAGCTGACTCTTCAGTGCCATAAAGGCTCATCAACCCGGAGGCTCTTGAAGGGCAATCGATTTGGAGCTTATTCGGCAAAAAAAGGAGGCTTGGTGGTGGAGACACAGCTACTCTTTGCTGCTAAAAGAATTACCATGTTTTATCAATTCATAATAGCATTTTTTTACCCTATTTCCATAATCCTATTTGGGCCCGTTTTCACAATCATATGGCATATAAGGACACTTTTCCTTCCTGCATTTCTCTCGAGACGTGTGTTATACTTGTCATTGAAAAAGCCATAAATGATTAAACATGAACTTCCCAGGCATTCTTGTGGATAAGCAAACAAGCAAGATTTGAAACAATGGTAACTCAAGGAAATATGTTGGATAATGATAAGTAATAATGATAATAATGAACATGTTTTAAACAATGGCGGAACATGAGTGTAAATTAAACATGTTTCCAAACCATTTCCAGGTCTAGGAAAAACCGTTAAAATGTCATAATTTTCCAGGAATTTCATGACCGTGGGAACCCTGACATTTTTATGAACAAAATATTTAAAAAAAAACATGTTAAGCTGTTGTCCATCAGTACACCAAACACCTTATGCTAATATAAAAAGACATGTTTACTACAAACCTTCCATTAAGTTACCCAAGTTATTATCCCAAACGCACAAGGGGGATGTCTTCAACTTTCTTGCATTAGCTTACCCAGTTCTGAAATGAACACCCCAATGGTTTCAAACAATAAACTCACAAATCCACGTATTTTAGGAAGCTGCAACCAGTAAATGTTTGGCGTTTTTTTTCCAGCAATAAATGATTTAATTAATGAATAGGTCTCCAAAATAGGGTGATGAACTTCCTCCCATACAGCAAATTAAACCGTGTGTGCACTTTCTCACCTCCTTCACTGTGGCGTCATCAAAGAAAACCCATTTGGAAGACTTGGTGTGGAAGGCGAAGGCACAGTAGTGGCGGCTGGAGTAGCAGATCATCCCCACCAGCTGCAGCTCTCCCTTTTTGGCGTGCTCATCTGTCACCCTGTAGAAGAGCTGTGCACGTACACACACACACACACACACACACACACACACACACATAGACAGACACACACGTAAATATACACACCAATTACTCATCGACATCAGCGGCCACAGTAAGAGGGCTGGCAAGTGAGCGATGTTGATAGCTAGTGGGATCAGTTACTCTATTTGTTAATAGATTCAGGTCTGAGGGAATTAACCTGCATTGATTTGACAATCATGGAGAATAAGCGTTGGTTTAAATCAGTGCAGTCACAGAAGCGCTTAATATCCAGATCTAATATAGCAGGAATCCTATCAGTAATCTTATTGATGGCCTAAATATGACTATAAAGGGTAATCTTTTTGATACACAGTGTGAAAATACAAGCAAGAAAGATTCAGGAGGTATTTTGAAGAGTTATGGAGAAAGTGTTGTTGAGAGGGCAACTTGTTTTTTCATCCTTCCATGTTCCCTCCACAGCCAGTCTCTGCCTCTCACGCTCTCAAACAATATATTTCAAAGCAAAACGACGGGGGTGGAGGGCTGCCTTTAACACCCAATAAAGTCACATAAAACACTCCCTAATGAATCAAGGCCTTTGTGGTGCACTGGTGTGGGTGGAGGGGGATAGAGGGGGATTTGAAAACATTCTTCTGTTGGTATGGCTTCGGAAAATGCACAAGAGGGAGCTGTCAAATAAACGCTTTGAACACTTCAATAAAAAGCAGTTATGTAATGTGTGGAAGTGCATAAAGCATTGCCCTGGACCAAACTACACCAACTGATGTAAACAGACTCCTGAGACATTTTTTTTTTAGGAAGTCATATTAAGTTTATTTTTTATAATATACTTATTTCTTGTGAACAAGCTTTGCTATATATGCATGGGGGAAAGATGTGATCATTATGGACATAGAAGCAGTAACACAGGCTAACTATTAAGAATGTGCGACACACTGCACATAGTCTTGAAAACATGTTGTTTTGGGAGAAGTCTATTGAGCCCACACGTTCCTTCAGAAAGGCATGCACATGCACGCACACACACACACACACACACACACACACACACACACACACACACACACACACAGCGATGAGGGGAGGGGCTGACCTGAGGCTAGCGGGGGCTTTTTGATCAGCGGCACAGTCCAACTGGGCATTGGACGTTGGAACTGCTTATGCAACAGTCCCCGGACTTAGAGAGAAATAAATCCCCACTTTATTTCCCACATATGTTCAATTGCACCGAAATAAACTGACCTCAAACAGCCCAAAACAACAACAAAAAACACAAACAAACAAATGGCAGCTGTGAGAAGGAGCAAATTCCAAAAAAGATAGTGACCAAACGGAAGCCGGGGGGAGGGGAGGGGGTGTCTGGAGGGAGTTATTTTAGATTCCCTGTTGGATCATTTATTACTTAAATCTAAAAGGTTCTAAAAAGGTCTCCGACATATTGTAAAAATATGTAATTTTTTTTTCATATTATGAAAATACACAAAATATAAAAAAATATATAGAAATATATAGTATTGTCTTGCCCTTTAGTGCTCTTTCAACTGTTTACCAAATTATTTTTTTTCTCCTCTTACCGCAGACAGACTGAGGTGGGGCCCCAGTGATTTGGTGACATCCTCTGTGAGGTCGGACTGGTCCGAGTCCCAGACGAAGCCGATAGTGACGATCTGCGGGGAGTTCATGAGGACTCGTCTGATCCCAATCCTCTGGCCACAGTTGCTCTGGATAAGAAGAAAAAGACGCAGAGGAAGGGGAAAAAAAAGACTGCAGTTTTAACCTAAAAAAGCAACTCCCCTTTGAGAAATCCCTTTGCACTCTCCAAGAAACTTTAGGCGAGAGATGGTGGGAGAAAAAAGTTAAGAGCTAAACTGCTGATGAAAGGGCTTCTTCTGCAGAGGCACTGGAACATTTGTTACACGTTGCACTTTTACAGAGTATAACAGCGTATTCAATTGTCTACGATAACATCTTACATTTTTGTTTTAACGATGTGTTAAATGGCGCTAATTTTGCACAAAAAAAAGCGAATTGTCAGTTTAGTTTTAAGTTCATAAATAAGACGTGTTCTCTTGTTGGTCAATATTGCACACACCTAATTCAACAGCTGACGGAGTAAGTAAACTGCTGATGAAAGGCTACTTTAGGGCACTGGATCATTAGTTATACATTGCACTTTCAGAGTAAAAGCCTAAATAATGTGCCTATAATAAAACCCCTTTGCATGGGCTCACTTACTGGACAGTTCCGAAGGTCCCCTATGGTGCTCGCTGCTTGTAACAGTTCCCCAAAGGACTCGTCTCTGCGCTGGAGCGTCTGTTGACTGAGAAAACAAGAGACGCACTGTCAGCAGGATAGTACAAACCAATCAGAGGAAAGGAGATAGACATAGACAAGTTATTTGGATAAGAACAATGCTGTGTGCTAAATGGGAGCTAAAACGTTATGTTATTAAATGTGCCTGGATAGATATGAAAACAATTAAAACAGACGAGAATGGGGAATGCAAAAGGAAGTTGCATATTGCCCTGTGCCCTACCAGAGTGCGGTGGTGGAGACGTAATGCACCAGCTCTGTGAATGGCAGCGGGTCAGAGGACGCCCCACAGCTGCGGCACACAGACTGCACGGGACAAGAACATACATATATAAATGATAGAAACACACACACACACACACACACACACACACACACACACAAACACAAACACACAGACACACAAAGATACACTGGTGGTATTCCAGTGCATGTCTCTGCTGTCAAGGACTAACTATCAAGTAAACTTATGATTCTCCAAAAGAGCTAGATAATAAATAATCACAGTTAAAAAAATAATAATTAATTTCTTATTTTTGCATTGCATTTGGGCATTGTCGGATTCTTTCAAGTAATCAATTTATTAACTTGTTAAAATGATCAATCCCCATCTGACCAAGGCAATCCTCATGCAGGCCTTGATAATAATATTTGAAGGATTGGGTGCCCTGAAGTCAGGGTGAAACAAAATCCAACCCCCAAAGGGATTTAGTCCAAAGGCGTATTATCTTTTTGATTCAGAGATAGAACTGGTTTGGGACAGGGACAGAGACAGAGACAGTGATGGGCATCACAGCCTTAGGGAAGAGGGGTGTGTGTCTGTGTCTGTGTGCGTGTGCGTGTGCGTGTGTGTGTGTGTGCGCGCGTCTGTCTGTCTGTCTGTCTGTCTGTGGGTGTGTGTGTGAGTATGTCTGTTTGTGTGTGTGTGTGTGTGTGTGTGTGTTTTGTGCTGGAATTTATGTGAACACCATCTGTGATTTATCTGGTGCTGCAGCCCTTGTGGAATCCGACCAGTAAACACCCTCCGTATTCCACCGGGGACGACCCAGCACCAAAACATGAGGGATTGAGTTTCTACTGTGTCAGACAGTGATTCATGTACCCGTCTGTGGGGCGGCGAGTGTGAAGCTGCCTAAGCCTAACCATCAGAGTGTTTAGATTGTCACATTAATGTACAGAAAGGGCAAAACAATGAACCCCTCCACCTCAGATTAAAAGAAAATGGTATCAGTCTGAATTATATTTGTGAAACTTTTTTTTATAATTTTTTTGACAATGCATAATATAATAAAGAAAAGTTCCTGCAACCACTTTTGACAGTAAAATGTTCCGCCTTCTATTCAGCTTTGTCACAAGTGTTTGAACTATATTTAAAAGGAGTTTTTTTTTGACAAGTTTTTTATATCATCCAAATTTGTTTTTAATCCCTAGTATCGGATAGGCCCCTAAAAAAAATGTGGGTCTGCCCTAAATACAACCGCGTACTACTGACCTGCTCGTATACTGACATGGCAAACTTCTGATGCGTGATGCAAGATTTTGAAGTGCAGGCGTCCGTCTCCTCGGGCACAATGTGCAGGTGGATCCTCTCCAGAATGTTTTCCTGTAACACAACAGAACAGCCATCAGGTGTGGCACTAAACCTTTCAGACTCTGACGTTGTAAAGCCTCCTATTTACAAGCACTACTATACAGGCTTCATATTTCCTCATGCCGATATTATTGGTATTTCAGAGAGCAAAACTGCTGTATAATGGGACACACAATACATACACATTGTTGAAGTCTAGAAGTCATGTTGAACTATTATTTCAGCTGCCACTTGTTTCTATGGAGTGCTGTGTGAGCTTATACATATCAAGGCTAAGATGGTGGGCCCTGCAAAGGTTACACGCACAGCTTCACAGTCTCTTAATCTGACACTGGCTATCTGCTCACATGAACTGTGCAACGCATTACATGGTGAATGCTTGAGGGCAAAGATCTACTGTATGTGGGATTAAGAATTTAGAGCATGGGGGTCAACCTCATTTCCACAAAGGGCCACTCTTAAGATATGAGAATCACACTAAGGGCCAGACATGACGTTTACTGACATGCCTTCTTTTTTATTTCTTATTACCAAAAATGATATGCGGGCCGGATGAAAGATTGATTCGTGCCAAATTTGGCCCGTGGGCCTCGAGTTTGACACACGTGATTTAGAGCGTCCATGAAAGATAGCAACTTTGGCACGAACGCTTCAGTCTTAGATGTCAAAAGTTACTGTTAAATTTTTGCATGAGGGGACTGGCAGATCAAGAACCAAACAAAGCACCAAATCAGTTTCCCTGCATGTTAACTCATTATTTGATAGGTTTGCCACTCAACCAGTGTTCACATACCTGGCTCATTAGACTTTCCACTCTCTCTTTTGTTAATCCATTGCAGTTTAAGTGGACCTCAAATTAAGGATGCATCTGTACAAGTCTGTTTAGACTGTTATTAAGCAGAGGAGATTAACATTGTGAGAACCTGGAAAGATGTGGGATAAAAATCTGCTGCAGGATCAATTTCATGTTGAGGTCAGGAGTTGAAATAACACTGAAATAAAATACATGGAAATCCCACTGCTCTCACTAGCCCTGGCCAAACAATGCTTTGTGGTGCCTAGACTGGAACTGATACTTACAAAAATTATGAAAGACGCGTGAAATCTACTTTAACTGAAGCACTGAATTTGTGTCGTGAAATGGTGGCACAAAAATAAAAAGAGGTTCATACACACAACTCTGGCGCTTAGTTACATAACCTGTCATGATGATATTTAGCGGCAATGTGGCAGGAGGGGGGGGGGGGTTTGATGAGAGGGGAAGGGAAGGGACAGACGCTCTTTCAATGACCTCGCCAAACAGTTTGTTGCGGCGCAGTTTTTCCCCCCCTGAACTGTGTGGCTGGGTTAACACACAAACACACACACAAGCATACACCCATCTCCCTTCCATCTGATAGGGAACTCACAAAGCACTCTGCGGCGTCGTCCATGAAGCCCAGCTGGAAGCGCTGCTCGTCCTTAAAGGTCTCTGCCAAGGCGTGACGCAGGTTGTCGGAGGGCAGCGCGCGCTCACGGCTGTGCTGGAACTGGGAGAAAATGCCCTGGAGAAAGAGAGAAAAGAAACAGGACTTGATTGCACATAGACAAAACTGTTCCATTGTCTATTTAGAAAGTGTTTGTGTCACCCTTTACTAGCAAGAGATTTACCCTGCGTTCCAATACCCATACTTTCCTACTATTTAGTATGCAAGAAAAAAGATTTGGGATGTCCCAATACATGCATGTCAATTGCAGCATGCCAAAAATACCTACATACCCCACTAAGTCCAATAGCATTTTGAAGTATTTGTCTTTATTCTTGACATTTCTCGACATAATGAAAAATAAATCTTCCTTATCTGATTGTTTTTTCTCTCCTGTGGCCCTAAAACTCTTCTGTACTTTAGTATGTAGTGTTGTAAAAAGAGGGATGGTCTAAGTATGTGACTCAAAACAGGAACTAGAATAGAAATAGTGAGCATTTAGCTATATACCTTTAATGCACAGAAGATGCAGGACTCTCCCAGACAGAAGTGTCCGGGAAGCTGCCTCAAGCTGCGCCGGAAGATGTCCAGATGCCATAGCACCTACACAAGACAAAAGAGGAGGTTAGCTTGATTTACGCTCTTAAACTTCACGCTGGCCTTTTTACATTAGAGCATTTACAAGTAAGAGCCTTAAACAATGAAGCAAACTAAAGAAAAAGGTGCATTGTTCTTGTGGCAATTATCTTATCATATACAAAAATGTCTTGTCCTAGGTTCTTTTGTTTTCCTATGTAAGGCTGGGTATTGATTAACAAAAATATGACATTGTTAAAAAATACTGTTACCATGAGATACCGGTTCCTGAATGACAATTCTTCTCGGTAGCATTTTTATGAAATCTGTTTTAACAAGATATCACATTATCCTTAAAAAAATACATTTACATTATATAAATAAATCAAACTGAAATAAGCTGAAATGGAACTAACTGCATTCAGAATAGCACAAAAGGCCGATCACCTTAGCCACTGCAGCTCCAACAAAATATGCCAGCAAAAAAGGAACAAAATATAAACAATACAATGAATCAGTGAGAATAGTTTTCAGTGCAAAATGAAAAGCTGCAATACGGGTCAGTATACATGCCTAACTGATGCACATACTGCGTAAACCATGTTGTAACCTAATGCATTTCCTGGATGCCTACACACAGCCAATCACCAGCACCTTTAAATCTAAGCACAGCAAGCATGCTGAATGCTTATTGGCTCACAGACTGCGATGGGATTAACCCCTTAGGGATTGAAATGTGGTATTGAACAACGAGACATTGTTATACTCTATGGTATGGAGGCAAGTTTGGTCTGAGCCAAAAATGTATCAAACTACCATACCCAGCCCTACTTATTATACACAAAACCTTGATATCCTAGGGTATCTAGTTCATGTAAATCGGGGCGGCTGTGGCGAAGCGGGTAGGGCGGTTGGCCACTGGAGTGCAGGGTCGGTGGTTTGATTCCCCGCCTCCCATGAATTGCTCCCGATAGTTAGCTTGCACCCTGCGTGATAGCTGCTGCTATCGGTGTATGAATGTGTATGTGATTGGGTGAAAACAATGTAAAGCGCTTTCAGTCTGTGAAAAACCAGGGAAAAGCGCTATATAAGTGGAGTCCATTTACCATGTATGGTATTCACGTATTAGGACATAGTGTACTGTGCAAGGTCACCGGGATGAGGTTTGGGCGCGAGGACCAACTCTCCCACCCAGTAACAAAGCCGAGGGCTAGTGATCATCTTCAACCAGCTCATTGGTTGCCTCATCCCTCTGACTCACAGTCTCTGAGTGAGTGACCTCACTGTGGGCCGCAATGCAATGATGAACTAACTCACCAGCCATTCCCATAATAGTCAAAAAGCAACCTTTAAAGTGCATTCAGAAAATGTATGGGAAATGATGAGGTATACAAGCAGGTGCCAACAATAAGAGAAAAGCTATTTAGGCACCGAGTACATTCTGCGATATATATTATCCATTACAAATATTACCGTATTTTCCGCACTATTAAGGCACACTTGATGAAAAATGACAGTGCGTCTTATAATCCGGAGCGCCTCATATATGGATCAATTGGTTAATTGGTTGATCCATACTGGTTGTACACGGCGCTCAAGGCGCTCTGTCAAAATGTTTCAGTATGAAAAACCAATAAAAACAATTGAATAATAATAAAATGTTTCAGTACGACTGGTAAACTACAAAGCCGCACTGCTTGCAGCATTACGGCTACCGTAGTCAGTAAACTTTTATTTTGAAGCAGAAACACTAAGCGCTTCCTAGTTCCTAGCCCCTCTGCGCTTCGACCGCACCACTTTTCTCGCTTGTGTGATAATCAAAGTTTATTTCGGACACTGAAACCCATCGGTAACAGACCTGTCGGTGTTTGCACCATGGGCAGAGGATCATATATCGCTGCTGACAGAGCAGTCGAGCCGGCGTTACCCAGGCAGCGCTTGACAGGCTCACGGGGTTAGCAGCCGAGCTAGCGGGGCAGTTCGGCTGCTATTCCCTCGGGCTGTTTTGTTGACATTCCCTTTAGCACAGCTCCATCTGGATGCATAACGCAACCCCAGTCAAACCTTTGACTGCAGTATCTTCTATTCTATGCGCCTTATAATCCGGTGCACCGTATGAAAACAGTTCTAAAATAGGCCATTCATTGAAGGTGCGCCTTATAGTCCGGTGCGCGTTATAATGCGGAAAATACGGTACGCAACAAATACTATTTTCTGTGCGGATTATAATTTGGTACAGACCTTCATGTTCCCCCCCTGGACAAATGTAATACTTATGTTGTTCTCCAAATAGTACATGCTGAGCTATAATTAGGTCAAACATCTGGTAATACAAAAGTGATGGCATTCCCCTCCATTCTTCACTATACTTTGCTATTATTATCTCAATTTTTATTTTTTTTCAAAACTCTCAACTTCTAAAGCACTTACATCAACTAAACATTGATATGTTGTTAATTGATGGTTATTTGATACAATTTCTTCTTTTAAAAATTAAAAAAAAAAAATGTTTCATATTAAATGAAAAAAGACTATCTTAAATCTGTTTGTAAAAACTTTGGACACTAATGTTGTAAAAAATGAAATAAAGATTTTAACTGAAGAGATGCGAAGAGAGATACAAATGTACGCAAAATGTGTTGGACGTTGCCAAATTTGCATATTCATTCAAACATTTCTGAAAGAATTATAGTTTCATGTTGATATTTCAAAGTTACCCTATTCTCCTGCAGTGGCTCGCCTTTAAATATCAAATAACTTTGAATCCTGTTTATATCCGACACACTTCTAAATGCTTAATTACTCAATGTATCAACAATGACAATGGATAGATTTACTCTTTTCAGGAACTGCTGATTTAAATTCAGCCACAGGCAACCAAAGCAACCAGGACGGACCTACCTGCACAGCGCTGTTGAGGAAGCAGCTGTTCTGGCCCGGCTCGTTGAGCAGTCCCTTGGTGGGGGCCAGAGACAGCATGCTGCCCGGCTGGTAGGACTTCCCCAGATTGCCCCCCGGCTTCCTGAAGAACTTGACCCATGCCATTGGATAGTGGACTCTGCCTTCAGACAGGTTGGGATGGTCAGGTGACGACAGGGGCGGGGGCAAGGGGGAGTGGCTAAGTTATTCCACGAGTTTACACATGGGCTTCTACTCCATCTCTGCAGCTCACGGAGAAGCTCCTTTGACTCTGACTTATTCTTAACGGATTAAAAAAAATAAAAAAATAATCTAAAGTTTTTTGTAAATTACAATCCAAGTCTTATTTTTGGGGAACCTTTGATGATCAGCGGTCTGATACTTGTGATGAGATGTGTTGTGACTACGGAGGAGCATGCCATAGTCATCCTGTAGTCTTGATGGCTTTTTTCGCAAATGCTTCAAAAGGGATTTCGGACCCCTCTAAGCAGGTTTTGCCACATTGTCCCAATGTTTTTGAGGATATTCAACAGCTGGCAATGGTCCTTTTCAGAGGTTCATCCATAGTGAAGTTGTATCCAGGCTGAATAGCAGCAACAAAGCAGGGCTGTGTTAAGAGAAAAGAGAGAATGAGATTAAATTACATTTAAAATGGCATTAAAGAGTTTATCATAAGACAATCACTTTTTTTAGTATGGAAGCCGTATTCTAGTATGCTTGATTGCTCCTTTTGCTGGGAGTTATTTGTCAATTTATCCTTTTATTTTGTTTGTCAAATTATAGTCATTTACAAAATCCAGTCAACATTGGCATTATATAAAGAGCTAATCAGTGGCAGCAGAATTTGCCAAGTGGTAAGGAAAGAAAAAAAAATATTGAAGTTTTTTATAAAATGATAAAGTGGTTCTAGAAAAACAGATACATTAACTGTACGGCACTCTTCATATCAGTGCTCTTTCTAGGTTGGATGTGTCAACTTGAACTTTCTGGACAACAAAGCTTATACATTAACTTTTACAAACACACTTTGCACTCGTGCGTGTCAAGATAAAGTTGGCCGCAGCTAAAGTTGCATATTAACATTAATACGGATTCACAAAGAAAACCAAAGATAGTGTTGAGCTAGAGGAGCATAAACACTTTTGGTCAAAGAGGATTACAGGCAATACTTTGAATAATAACAAACACACACCTGCACCACTCAAATTACATTCAAAACCTAATTTCCTTTATTCAGTTCAGTTCAAATGTTGTCCCATGTGGGAGTCAAACTCTAAAAATAACTGCTGTAAAGGTCTACTGTTACTATGGACACATCTTCTCCAGCGCTCAATTTGAATCTGCTGACCACAGTCAGACAGTTTTCCTCTTAAAGGAATAGTTCAACATTTTGTTATCTTTAGCTCGTTGCCTCACTTATCGGGTTCAAGTAGACAAGGCGACGGAAACTATTCCTTTAACGATGTGTTAGTTTTTGAAGACGAAATGGGCAACGGTTGCTTATCGCTAGATGGCTTATCACAAATACTGGTAGTCAGTGGGTAAAGGTAGCGGAAGTGTGCTTGTCAGTAGGTCAACAAAACAAAACGTCTGTGTTTAGGAGTAGAAGAGCGACCTTGCTGCAAATGATCATGGCTGAATTTGTAAGAGAGGATAAGGACTAGGGATGGGAATCAAGAACCAGTTCGCCTAGTGAAACAATTCCTTGGAATCGTTAACATGCCTGCTTAACAGTTCTGCTTAACGGTTCCGCTCGTTGCAAATGCGTCATGACTTCACACTCGCGCTGCGTTGTTTTGGTTCAGAAGGCAGCAAACATGGCGTCGAGGCAGAAGCGCTTTAAAGTTTGGTTGTAATTCAAACAAAAAGGGACAATACGGCCACTTGCAACAATGTTTAAGTTTCCATTTCGCACAAGCAAGCACGCAGAATGCGATCCTGACGGTTAAACATTTAAACGTCCGCTACCTTACTAGTCGGCACCTGAATTGCCCATCACTTGGATTTGAACATAAAATGTATGAGAATTAACGTGTGTATAGGCCTAGGTGTGGGCTGATAAAAGAGGGAGAGAGATAAAAAGGCGAGAGCAGCATAAAGCAAAGAAAAAAGGGTTTCTTGACTGCTGCCTTAAAGGCCTACTTCACCGGTTTGAATATGAAGGTGTATTGAATTCTGAGATCCTATGTAGTATAAATGTGCAAAAAATATTAAAATCGCTTCATCCTAGCCTGAGAAAAGGCAGAAAGAGTGTTTTTTAACCCTATATTTCTCCTTCTTGTGACATCACAGAAAGAGAAATATAGGGTTAAAAAAAAAAAACTTACTTTGTAAATATTACTGTGATGTCTTTTATTGTGACCGGTGAAGTAGGCCTTCAAGGCCCGCTGTTTACTCTCGTTCATCAGCTGGTATAATACTGCCTTTACGTACGGCGGTGGAGACGAACCCAATACAACACACAGCGGGACTTTTAAACGTTTAACAAGACACTTTATAAAGACAGTAAGACACACTTAAAATAACGATCCCCGCCCATACAAAAAGCTCTACCTTGGATTACTTGATGGAGCGATCGATGTGTATAAAACCATTCGCTACGTGTGTCTGATGACGGGCCATTATATTAATAATAAACAGCACGCTGCACATAAGAACAGCGTACATTGTAAAGCTGAGATGGAGCCGTGACGTCGCTGGCCTGGTGAAGAATAAGGAAAGCGATACATTCTCTTTTAGCCTTTATGGCATATTTATTCTCTTCTTGAATAGCCTACATGACTGACTGCTGTGCAGTAGGGCCCGACCGATTCATCGGCCGGCCGATTATATCGGCCGATTATAGCATATTTCGGAATTATCGGCATCGGACGTTTTTTTGCAGATATTTTTTTTTTTTTTTTTTTTGAGTCAGGTGTCATTATGCGTCCTTAAAGAGGTGAGTTTTGAGTTGACTTTTGAATGAGTTTATTGAGTCTGAGATGCTGATGTTTGGGGGGAGGGAGTTCCAGAGGGTTATTACGCTATTAGGCCTACTTTGGCGAATTATTCCATCACTGGTCTGCATCATAGACTGTAAAAGTGTTGTACCTTCGACTGTCTTGAAGAAACTCCTTCAACCCGCTTCAACTCCGTCTCCAAAAAAATTAAAAATAAATCTGTCCGCTGAGCCGCTGCCGCTGCAGACCATGCTGCAGACGGGCTCGGCACCGTCTCATCATTCATTCAAAGCAGCGGTGATCAACAAGCTCAAACGAGAGACTGTGTAGCAAGTCCCGCAGTTAAAAAACGTGATAGTTTTTAAATCCATATTAAAATCTGCAGGATAAGAACTAGTTGGCTTTAAAAAAAAATCGCAAACGGTTCAAATGTGATGTGTTCAGGTCGGCTCAGTAAAATGATTATTAGGCACAGGTCAATAAAATTACATCATGATGTGTTCAAATGTAACATCAAGAAAAAAAGAAATTTAGGTTGTTCGTGAGAAGCTTGAATAATACTGTTTGGGTGAAAAACTTGTTTCCCCAGCAATATAAAATTATTAGTAGGCCTAAATATGGAATTATGACCTGTTTAAAGTCCTATCCTTAGCTCTTCTAATCTTATAAGCAATTAAAGCAATAATACCAGTTCTCTTTTAACAAAATAATAGAAAAGTATCAATAAAGATTTGGATTGTGGAGTCTTTATAATGGTATCAATATGAATAGAAATTAATGATCTCCCTCCCTACTTACAGTATAACTGGGCAATAGCTTTAACATGGTGGACTTTAATCAAGTGCTTTTGAAACCTTAGTGTCAACCCCTGCTATAGTTATTATATAGAATTTATATAGTGCTTTATTGGAGGTCATTCAAAGACACTTTACATCAAACATATAGAAAATCATACAGAAAAAGAAAACAAAATACAGACAAATCCGAGTCCGGTGTAATTATGCTTTCTTAAAGAGGTGAGTTTTGAGTTGACTTTTGAATGAGTTTATTTAGTCTGAGATGCTGATGTTTGGAGAGAGGGAGTTCCAGAGGGTTGGGTGCAGTTACATAAAATGCTTAATGTTGTTTAAAAATGCGTCAATTCACTTTAGACATATTTTTAACACTTTTTTTAGATAATGCATATTTCAATAAATAAAAAGTTCCTGTACACCTATTGACAGTAACAAGTAGGGGAGAGTGGCCTAAGTTGTGCATTTTGGAAGTTGTGCCACCCCTTGTTTCTAGAAAACCGTGGAAGAAATTGGAAATGTGACCACATATTTAAGAAGAGCCATCCATTTGACTCATCCTGTAAAGAAGGGAGAAACATGGAATAAGATATAAGCACATTTAAGCTCAAAAAACTGTGTTTTGCCTTTCAAAGTAAAATTTCCATGATCAAGGTTTTTTGATTATTGTGTCTGAACACTTATAGACACGTTTGAAAACATTTGACACATGTTTTAGTGCTTTGGTATGCTACATTTTGAGTCTATACAGTTAGCACGATGTCAGCCCTAAATTGCTGCATCATGCTTATTATCCAAATTTCTGGGATTGGGGTGATTTGTGCCAAAGGGCCTAGGTGAGTTATAAGTAAGTAAGTAAGTAAAATGTATTTATAAAAGCACATTTATGACATTTTGCACTGTCCAAAGTGCTGTACATAGTGCATTCAGTAGGTAAACAATGAAGGTAAAATAACAATAACCAAAATAAAAGACGTAAAGCCCATACATCCACATAAACACAGATAGTAGTGCAGAGGTAAGATAGTTAATGGGGAGGAAACACCAGGGTGTACATATGGGTTTTGAGCCTTGATTTAAAGGCAGAAATGTAGAAGGAATCACATTTGTCAGGTGGCAGTTGGTTCCACAAGCACGGAGTGACGTCTCAATTCCACTTAACGACACCACTGATGAGAGTTCAGATGGCCAGAAAGATGATGATGGTGACTTTGTCATTGTGAGCTTTGCAGGTAAAATATCTATATTCATATTAGGCTATTTAACGAGGCTCGTCTGTGACTTTGTGATCACGCAAGTGAACAGTAACGATCGCGTGCAGCCGCATAATTACATTTCAACCTGACAGAGCCTGTTCAGTGGCACAAAAGTCCTGTTAATAAATAAATAAATAATGAGATACATAGCCTACAATACAATAGGTTTATTAATCTGAATGTAGAGCATGTTCACGATGTGTAAGGTGGCCGCATATGAACGGCACGAGGGCTGAGAACTATGCTACTGATCAGATAAATGATCGATCAAACGTAAAATCATCAGGAAATGATAAAAACATCCCGATGGAGATTTCTATGGAGTGATTTTGCTTTAAACTGTACAGGGTCGCGTTGTGGCAGTGACACTCTTTCTTCAGTCGGAGCTGCAGCGTAAAGTGAAAACAATCTCAGAGTAGTTCAAATCACCTATCCAGCAGGTTAGACCCACGGCGTATGCTGTTTCTTATACTATCTATGATGTTGCCGCAGTAAACCAGCTACCTGAAATAGGCCCGTGGCCACTTGGCCACCAGTAAAACAAAACGAAGAAGAAGGTAGCGTATTTCCGGTGGAGCAGGTTTCGTGTTTACGGTGGAGCTCCGCTCCCCCATGGTTCTGCAAATAGGCACTCTTGGATTTTTCGGAGATGTGCTATAATCGGCCGATTAAATCGGCCGGACGATATATCGGTCGGGACAAACTAACAATACAAAATTAAAGGTCTTTACAATCAGATGAAACAGATTAATGTAGCATATCTTTCAGTATAAGAGGCTTTTTAACCAGGTATTTTTTCCTAACACTTTTTAATATTTTAATATTATCACAATTGTTATTGAATAATCCTATGCTGGAAAACTAACAGCCCTTTAGATCTGCTGTGTGTAAAATAACATTGCGTGGGTCTGCAATGCCATGATTTAACAAATTGTAAGTGTGCATTTGTAGAGCTGAACTAAAGCTGATTGTCAGCAATTTCCATATACAAATACTGCTTGACGTTTCTTTGGTGTCCCTTTTTGACTCGTCTTTCCATCGCTTTGTCATTCTTTTTTAAACTCAACTACAAAAGATAAGAGAGAGTACTGTCCTGACCTATTTTTAAACACTAGAAGAGCAGGAAATGTACCAAACCACTCGAAAAATGCAGTTCTTTTGATGAAACTTGGCAGTGTAGCTTTCGACGACACGGTGAGAAAGACCAACAAATTCTCTGCAGTGAGTGTGCACCGCGCTGGCTGAACAAAGACTACTTTGAAAGGTTTTGATGGATGAATATTTGTGTGCTGAGTGAGGCAGTGGAAGCCATCTCTTGGTTATTATTATAGTGAATGTCCCCAAGATGAACATAGTCATAGCCTCTGAGTTTGATTTTGTTTACTTCTATTTTTATAGGATATTCTTTTATGTCATTATTAGTGCCATCAAAGCTTGTCCTGTGTGACTATGAAAAACTGAACTTGTGGCAAAGCAGAAGCAAGAATGAGCAATGATTGTCTTGTCTTGTACACAATGGCTCATCCTCTTTAAGTCTACAACACTTTAAAAAAAATAATAAACCTCAAACAACAATCTTAAAACATGTTGTTATTCAGAGTGGAGGATTAAGATTACTGCCCTACTTTTACAACTTCCCTCTTGTGACAGTCTCCAGAACCACAAAAAGGTTTCGGCCAAGAACCAGTTAGACAACATTTCCATCCTGGGTATTCCAAGAACCCTAAATGGATGGCTGATATTGCAACCAATGAAACGTTTAAGCTTCATTTAGTAGTACGTGTCATGTAGCATTTTGCAGTCATCTTTCCCATGATTCAACTAAAACATGCTTACGTCTCAGCCTCTGTACTTTGCAACTGGGCTCCATAGTAACAGCATTCCAAAGCAATCACCTAAGCTCACAGAACTGCTTAAGAGCTGCTTTTTCTTTCGGATTAGTTTCGGGAGCTGGAGAGGACAGAGTGGAAAACTGCTTCACACTGCACCTATGCATGCAAGCCCACCTTTGCAAATTACATCACAAGCCCCAACATGTTGGGAGTACTCTCTATAGATTAGGTCCCATTATAAACTGTCTCTAGGCACATACAATATGTGGACATCAAACTTCTTAGCGTGTAAAAAAAATAAAATAAAATAAATAAAAATATTTAGTATGTTGCCTTCATTTCACGACATTACAATTCAACAATTTCTCTAGCTAAAAAAGAATATATTTAGTTATATATTTAAAGGTAACACACAAACATCCAACATGACTTGTGTAGCCTCACTTTTTTTTTTTCAATTCACCAGCAGGCAAAAACAATACTACACTTTTTGAAAAGGGGTCCACATTTTTTTATGTCAATTTGATGTCAGGGAAAATGAAGCCATGGCATGTTTTGTATTGTGACATTGCTGACAACAGTGAGAGTAGAGATATACGACTCGGTCCTAGAAATGTTATTGCATTACGGTGGTCCACTTGAAAAACTGCCAGCCTCACTTATGTTATGCCATTTTTCAGTCGTGGCAAAATTGGCACTTGCTGACTACAATTGAATAACATAATTTCGAAAGAATGCTCTTAAGGGCAAGGAACATCATTTTTCACTTTGAGATAAGACGGCTTAATTTCCTTTTAACATTTTTGGGCTTACTCAACAATAACAAACATTACTTACACTGTCATTTGATTTGCTTGATATGATGCATTTAAAATCCGATTGGAGATAATGTCTCTATTGTACTGACTACATGTGACAGGCAGCATGGAGTGTCTGCACTGCAGGACAAGCACACATTTTTAGACACAGACTGGTTGAGTTACAAGCCAGAGTGGCACATATTGTACCTAACCTGTGAGCATGGAGGGATTAGAAAGAGTTGTGCGTTTGACACAATAACATTCATTGTCTGAACCGGTGTGCATCATTTTAAAACGAGGTCTTACTCCATATATTGAGAACAGATTTGTCGTAATTGACTTTAACCAAATAAATAAAAAGGTTGAGTTGGTATTTCTGGAGAATGTTGTCAAATAATTTTTTGACAAAATCAGTGAATATCTCCTCATGATCCGCTACTTGCCTGTACTGTATGTGCGCTGAAAAATAAAATCCAGTGTTATGTAAAGCTAAGGCTCTGTAAACTGGTATATGTAAACAAAGGGGGCCAACACTAGCTAGCAACATGCCAGTTTATAGAGCCTAGGCTGTGTATTATCAGGGTTCGACATAATGTATAGCCCGATGGCCCGGGGCCAGTAAAATCATATGCAGGGAAAGTTGATTGGCCAGTCACTGGCCCGCCCGGGCCAGTGACTGGCCAATCACAGTTCAGTATCTTTTTGTAGACTACATCATGGTTCATTGAAATGCGCGTTGAGAGTCGGAATGAAAGCAGTGTTTATTTAAGACTCAATATAATAAACCTAATATAAAATATATTTTTTTAATGGAAGGCCAGTGGACAACCGATGCGTGGGCGTTTTGACAGACGGAGCAACAAGCGGGTGCACTCTCACTCCGTTGGCAGAGCTGCCTACCGTCCGCCTGCGAGTCGACAAATCAATCGACTTGCTTTGCCCCCTTTCTTTCTTCCCACAGCAGGTTGAGGTGCAGAAAATGATAACTGCGCTTTTCCTTTATCTGCCGCCGTAATGTTACAGTATTTGCATCAAAGCCCCAATGGTAATACAAATGAGAGGCGTTATTTAAACGCTGTGAATGCGTCTCCGGTGATTGTGTCGGTTGTAGACAGAAACCAACGGAGGGACTTGGCTCACTGTACAGTTCCTATAGTCGCGCAGTTTGGCACTGTGCTTTCAGGCTCGAGACATTCAATCAGATCGCGGAAGTCTTTCCCATTGAAATCGCTAACGGGGGGAATATCCCCGGTTATTATTTTAGCCACAAACCACAGTTCATCTGCGCGGCGGCTCACTCGCTGGCGAGATCACACGGTGAAACGCTGCTGTGATCGGACGAAGGCATTGTGTGTTTCTAAGGTGATTTAACGTCATAGTCTTAGACGAGCGTTTAACTTATGCTGCATATTTTGCACTGCATTGTTTTTTATCAATAGTTTGAAAAAATGGTCCCACACCGGACTCTTATGTGAAGCTGACACTTCATGGAGAAGTGACACTCCTGCAGCGCGCTCACGACCAGACGTGAACTCGTACACGGTGAAATCTCCCATTAAAAAAAAACGGCATAACCCACTGATTTTCGGATTTCTATTCTATTTTTAAAGTCAACTTGAGCGCAAGTGGTCATTCGGTCGACACATTCACATCCCTAATGCATATAGAGAAAGTAATAAAAACAGCCCAAATTCAAGAATAAAAACAATCATCAAACTACTGGACTTTAAAATACTGGCCCACTCTTTCAACATACTTTCAGTTGTAGGCTTCAAATTCAATATGTTTGCCTGGTTTTATATTATGTGTATGAGCAATATCAATATTTCATATAATTAACTAAAAGAAAAATAACCAAATCTAAAGGGAATATCTATACTGTTACAGTATAGATATTCCCTTTAGATATGGTTATTTTTCTAATACAGGTATTAAAATTATTGACACTAAATTATGAAGAAAAAAAAGTGTGTGCAGGGCCAGTGAAAATATACAAGGGGCCAGTAAAACTCGGATCCACTGGCCCGGCGGGCCAGTAGGAAAAAAAAGTTATGTTGAACCCTGATTATTATTGTATAACTGCCTCCTTGTTGATAAGACTAGGTGGAGACAATGACTCAACTGGCTTGACACACTATTACCAAGGAGCGAGGTTTACGTCATTACCTCATGTAAGCCAAGACGGCTGTTGTTGACACCCATCCGTTTCAAGTTTTACAGGTGATCAGATCATTTTACTTCAAGACCTTTCTTTGGGTTGGGTTGATCCTCGCAATATAACAGTTTGTCCGTATTAAAGTTGTTTTGTTGTTTTTTTTCAACAACCCCTCTGAGTACATTTTAATGGGAGCTCATTTTCATGTGATAGTCAGTTATTTAGTCACTAACTGGTCTACGTGAGTGAGTCCGTCTTTAAGTTATTTTTGCAGTGACGGATGAAGAGCAGTACATTTGATAGGAGAGGTTCAATCACTAACTGCCGTGCCGAAAATAGGTCATAGGACTGCAGCAGATAGTAAAAATGAACTGAGGTAAAAGATACAAAGTCTCAGCACAGCACTTCAACCTTAGAAAAGCAGCAGGAGCAAAAAAATAAATAAAGTACCAAGAGGAATACTTTACAAAGGTGCCGTTAATCATCCTAGTTGCAGTTGCCATTTTACATGTTCGATAACTTTGAGGGAAGAACAAACTTTAATAATGGATGTATTTCTAACTTTTTAATTGTTAGCTGCACAATTAGTTCTGCTGTTGGTACAGAGAAGAACACATGACTCGGTGATGGTGTAGGTGAACAAAGGTCTAGGTAAAGTTAGAAACTCATTTTCAGTGTGCACAAGTGTTCTTTTTCTTTTTTATAAATAATCAAGGCACAGTGAGAGTACTTTGTATAATATGGTTAAGTCTACAGAACATTTACTGTAGCAGACATCTTAGGCCCTGTTTCCACCTGGGATTATGATCTGATGTTGGTCATCTGATCACAAGTGGCCAGCTCTCAGTCCGTGTGTTCACACTTGTCTTTTCACATCTGACTTCTTTGTCTACTTGTGATCGGATAGCATTTACCCGCTCTGTATGTAAATCAACACGTACATCATTTCCCTTTGCATTGGTGTTTTTAACCGGTGGGGTTCAAACAAGTAAACATACAAGGCTGTACAGTGCTACAGTTTTAATCGCATTTGCTATTAAAATGCATTACGTGCGAAGATAATCACAAGTCTAGGTTGACGAGATAGGCAACTGTCTCATACTGCTTAGAGGGCTCTACATTAACACTCGCCAAATGCGGGTAAATATCATAGATAAGTCTATATAAAAGTTAAAACTCTTAGGCGAGTAAGTTATTACGCCACTTTGGCTGGTGAAAGATTGTTGCTCGCCGGGCGGCTTTTTTAAACGTCTGCTACACTCTTGTCACCACCACCAGTAGCCTACACGGCTTTCTATATGCAGTGAAGTTACTGCATCATGTGCGAACAGAATATTTCCTGTGTGCCTTCACATTAAAAGCCTGTTACTAGCCATAAGCGAGTTGACTTTTATTTTTAAGCAGATAAGAACAGGAAGTCGATGCCTTGCAGCTCTATATATATATATGCAGTCAATACTATCGATATACATGTTTTCAGAGTTACGCAGTGAAATGAAAACAGGACAGAAAGCTTGTCATTTAAAATACTGGCGGATGCAACTAACGTTCATGAGGCTTCTATAAAAGCTACATGAACGCCAGTGATGCATTTTCAACGTATTTCCGCTCAGGCAGGGGGCGGCAGTTGAGTAGGAGGTCCCTAATGTGTACAGAAGTAACATTGGTGTTTCCACTACCATCTGAATGCGGACACATCGGACACAAGCGAAGTAAACCACCTCCGAATGTGGTAAGATCACAAAAATCAAATGTTAAAGACAAGTGGAAACGGGGTCTTACACTTTGTTCTGACAGGCTGCAGTGATTGAACTGAATAGCAACAGACTGTACTGTATAGCATGTAAGAACTGAAGTGTATGATAGTACTGCTAATGCCAAAAAACGTTCTACACGCAACTCATTACAGGCCCAAGTTTATGTGTGAGGTGGTTTGTTTGTCTGTGGCATGATCTAATACAAAAGTGCAATCAGTTTAAATGTAATCAATCTTTCAATCTTGGAAAGACCTAAATGAATTGTGTTTTGAAACACACTTTCTTTACTTTTCCTTTGTGAATTTAATTTAGCTTTAAAAGCTTTTTATACTTGTGTGGCATTCTTACATCAAATCACTTGACTATTTCACAAAGTTGCCTTGGGAGAACACCAACAATGATGGATATAACTCTGTAAAATGGTAGTTTTGCTAAAAATTTAGTGTACAATATATTCTAGTAGAGAGCCAAAGAAAAATAAATTATTTCACTTTTCACTCCTCCAGTACAGGAAGTCCTGTCTTCCTTTATAAACAGAGGCTCCATCAGACACGACAAGCTAATTCCAGGATCGACTCCCCCCCCCCCCCCCCTACCTTTGCAATAGGGAAAATGCTACGGCTGGCATCTTAAGAGCAATGAGCCAAAGAGTGGGTTGTGCATCAGCACCTCTCCCAAGCCTAGGGGAGTCAGTTAGATGTGGGCCTGTGTGCTGTGAATGCAGGGGCAGTCGGATGCTCCAATTTATCCATTAGTGAACTGTTGATGGATCGCTTCATTAACAATGATTAAATTGATCTGCTTTGTGTGGTAATGTCAAGAGCTGCTGATGAATCAATGTGTGTACAATCTAGTAGTCACACTAATTCAATGTCTATGAAATGTGAAATAGGAACGTACTGTGGGAACAGCACAACAAGAGAAGAAGTGTATAAAGAGGCCATTAGTTTTTAGCTTACAGGTTCACTTTATAATCTATGACTAGAGTCAACAATTCTCCCTACGTCATAGTCCATTCAAAAACACACACTCATAGGTTATACATAACCTTGAACTTATTTTTTGATCCACTTTTTCCTTGATAAAACACATGCCTCACAGCTCTGTCCGATGGGAAGCGTGCTAGTAAGTCCCCTCTTTTGGGTGACATTTAATTTCTAAGTCATACCTTACATTCGTCAAGAATCATTTTAGCTATGTTCTTTATTCCCACCTTTTTCAAACCTACACTTAAGTGGCCTACAGACACTTATTCTTAACAGGCACACATTAACTTGAAACGCTGGCTTATAATATAATTGGATGGTATTTAAAATTAAACTCGACTGTTGCTGAAGAAACACTTACAGGGCGCAAATAACCGATACAAATAATAGGTTCTGTGTGTGCACGGATGGGTGTGTGTTTCAGGCTTCTCAGCTACAGGACTTCTGTAAATTATGACTACGTAAGTTTGGGGAAAGCAACAGTCCTAAAATGAATGGAATAAAAAATGCGGAGCAAGGTAACAAATCGTATTGAGTTTGTGGTTATAACATGCATTTTCAGAAGGCAGCACAACTCCTTATTGACACTTGACTCAATCTAAAATCATGCACTGGGCCAAAGTGACAATTAACAACTTGACAGTTTCTGTTTTTTTTTTCCCCAAATCGGGTACTGCGACTGGGCGAAGATGAAAACAGCCTCTGCAAAAGTCTAGCCACTATTAAATGTCCGAGAAGAGGCAATAAAATGTGACCCCGCATGCCTGAAACCCTAAAATAACAGTGAAACTCTGACTGTTAAATTCCCTGCGGAATGTAGACGTGGTTGGAAGCCTTCGGGCAAACAAGGCAGCGCTCGTTTCCTGTGTGGGGCTTCCTGCTCAAAAAAAAAGGAGTTTGCCGCTTTCCAGCAAACGGTCACCGCGGCGACCCTGTGAAACCGAACAGGTCACACACACCGCACCACTGACTCACCCATTATTCCTGACTGCGGTCCAGCCGAGGAAAAGGGAGGACAAAGGCACATGTTCCAGGATCCCAGTCTCAATAGAATGAGCAGTGAAATACAACATCCTCCGCCGTGCTATTACGATTGCTTCCTTAATGATCTCTCATTTGACAGCAGCTTGCCAATAAACAGCAAGTAATGACGACCGACAACTCCGTTCCCACTTTCCCCATCTTCAAATGTATATAAACACACATGTATTTTAATTTAGAACGCAAAGTGGCAAACACCTAGTTCTGGCTTTTATCACCCGACACAATCTCTATCAAAACAGATAGTAATAGTGATAGAACGATTGTATGTTTTTTTTCTATTTTAATAACAGATGGCTGCTCCTTAATTTGGCAATATTTTAGAGCCAACACCAGGGAAGGCAATAGACAATGCACTTTTATTATTTCCAAATAGTTGTCCCTACATTTATTTGATAAATGTTCATTTAAAAAAGGTGGAGTCAGCGATTCTGGGGAATGCTTGTTGTCAAAATCACTTTGACAAAATCAGTGAATCTCCTCACGATCTACCTGTCCATATTGTGTGTGTGTGTGTGTGTGTGTGTGTGTGTGTGTGTGTGTGTGTGTGTGTGTGTGCCGATAAAAAAAATCCAGCCAAGGCTCTGTTTATGGGCATGTTGCTTGTCACTGTGGCCCCATTTGTTTACAGAGCCTAGGCAAGGCAAGTTTATTTATATAGCACAATTCAGACACAAGGCCACTCAAAGTGCTTTACAGGGGCAAGATTAGAATACATAAAACACATTATAAAACATTTAAAAGCGAATGAAAAGAAGCAAATAAAATAAAATTTGCAGGTTAACATGGAAACAAAAAAGTCTTCGGACTCAATTTAAAAGAACTGAGAGTTACAGCAGACCTCAAGTGTTCTGGGAGTTTGTTCCAGATATTTGGTGCATAAAAACTAAAAGCTGCTTCTCCTTGTTTAGTTCTAACTATGGGGACTGTAAGTAGACCTGTCCCAGACGACCTAAGGGCTCTGGACGGTTCATAACGTATCAGCAGACCAGTAATGTATTTTGGCCCTAAATCATCATCATTTTGAAATCAATTCTTTGAGTGACAGGAAGCCAGTGTAAAGACCTCAGAACTGGGGTAATGTGATCCACTTGTTTGGTCCTAGTGAGGAGCCTAGGCTGTGTATTGACACTGGAATCTTACACACACACACACACACACACACACACACACACACACACACACACACACACACACACACACACACACACACACACACACACACACACACACACACACACACACACACACACACACACACACACACACACACACACACACACACACACACACACACACACACACACACACACACACACACACACACACACACACACACACACACACACACACACACACACACACAGTGAGGAGATGTTCACTGATTTTGACAACAATCATTCTCCTCGCTGACTTCAACTTTGTTTGTTTCTCATTAGTAACTATCACATTGTTGTATTTTATCAAATGCAAAAAAAAATAATAATAATCCAACACGATATCTGCATTAAACATCAGCCATCAACCTGCTCTCTAAATATCAGTCAGTCAGTCATTGCAAAACCATATCGGTCAACCACTACTAGTACACACAACACCCAATAAATGGTAGGCTAGACACTTCTTTCGAGAACTCTCCTTGTCCAACGTTCTTGCAAACAATGAGGTCACAAAAAGGCATGTTGCTTTCCAAACGGGTTCTTCAACATGCCTCCACATTAACTTTTCGCAATCTCCGTCTGTCCTGAAGGAAATGTTCCACAACCATTCGCCACTAAAGATGAGTGTGCATGTTGTTTATAGGGCTGATGATGACCTCACTGCTTCATCATCGCTGTGCTCTTGGGGTCTTATCATAGGCATGAATTACAAGTGAGAGAAACCGGTTCACAGGGTACACTACACACAAGTGACACACACACACAACTGAGAGGGGGAGCTTTCAAATGAGCTCACATACAGTCTAGTATTAACTCCTGAATGACTTGTCAATTTTTAAAATAAATAAAAAGTGTGCAAAAATTATGCTATATGAAACTTCTCAGTCAACACCAAAGCATAGGCTACTAGCAAGATACCAAGCAGCTAGCTTTCACATGGCTTGTTTGTCTTGGAGTTGACAACACTTGTAATAGGCAAGCTGATAGTTGTTTCATTAGCCTACATACAACACTCTTACCTAGCCTAAAAGGCTAATTTGAAGCCATAATAGACTAAGGAAAAACTGATTTGAAATAATGAATGAATAAGAGAGTAGTCATTTAAGCCTCGTTTATATTTTTCACGCTAGCTACATATTTTTAATATTTAATGACACATTGCTAGCTGTCGTCGACAACAACGCGACTACGTACAACTACTCTCAAGAAGAATATGCCAACTATAAGTTAACGTCTAACTGTCTAATGGTGTTTTGATTATTGAAATACATCACATTTGGTAACTTGACAAAAGTAACTAATGCTAACTAAAGCTATACGAGCGACTGGGAGCAGTTGCTAACACCACCAGGCCTACCTTACATTTTACCTGAGCTCCAGGTGAGGCTACATTTCCGCCTCACGTAGACTAGCCTGCCGAAACGAGACACAACTTCAACAGCAATAAGTTTTCAATAGCTACTAGCAGCATGTCTAACTAACATAAATAAATACAAAGTACTCACCTAACAGAGAAGAAAATAATTAACCCAAAAGTGCGGCAGTAGTGTCCAGTCCAGTCCAGTGAGAGCGAGAGTTTGAAGTATTTTGACTGAGTTTCGGAGAAGGGGAGGGCGGGCTGAGAATTTGAACGAGTCGCTAGTTAAAATGTACTTCAAGAAGAGGCAGAGGTAGGACGCTGGGAAACTAAAGCACCACACAAGACCACAAAGAACTGTGCTCCTTAACGCCACTCAAACTTCATTCTCGTCCCGTCCGGCTGCTTTTTGTATGGAGTATTTCTTCCGTGCTCGTTAAATTCCACTTCGGACACAGCAGCCGTACTCTGTCCACTTTGCGATACTATATTCCGGGCTGCGTCTCTGCTGCAGTTCGCTGGTGCGCGGCGGTAGTAGTGAGCCAATGGTCTTCCCCCGGTCGACTTCGGCACCTGAAATACCGGATTAGAGATGTTTTCAGAGCCGAGATGTCAAACCCCGCCTCTTCAACAGTGTTTTTACTGCAGTGTGCCATGCTACTGTACACCGCTGCTGCGCTGCCACAGCTACAGCGCGCGCGCACACACACACACACACACACATACACACACACAGAGCAGAGGCGCTGACGCACACACTCTCTCCAACACACACTCTCTCCAACAGAGTGCCAACTCTTGCTGGCAGCCTCGTTAATGTTGCTTCATGGTGCAGGGAGTTTGCAGTTTTGCAGCCCCACTACAATGCGTAGTGTTTGTTTACAACTCTCCCATTGCAAGAACTGCGTCACATAGCCTATACACACCATCTGAAATGTTTTAAAAGTATCCTATGTCACCTCCTTTATGAAATAAAAAAGGAGGTGAATGGAATGCATTTGGATATTTGTAATATAGTTGTTTTGTGTTATAGGCTAATGTCTGATTTTTATTTTCTAAAATTACATTCCAATAGAAAATTTGCAGGAATAGCCTTCATTTGCAACTGAAGTGCATCACATAGTCCTACGCATTTGAAGTGTTTAAAAGTAGCTTAACTTCTTCAAAAACAACAACTGCATAATCATATTATAAAGTGATTTTGGATATGTTGGATACATTCCAATAGAATAGGCTAACTGCAGGCATATTTGCAACTGAAGTATGCATTGCAGTGTGTGGTGGTATGGCAATGATTAAACATGCACTTAATGGAGTGTTAAACATTGACAAGCGAGGTGGTTAGGTTATACCCCAGCAATATGATGACAACTACGACCCCGATGATTGTAAACAAGCAAGAGCGTATAAGGAAGTGATGTAAGGCTCTTGTTACCCAAACACCATCTGTCTGATCCTGTTATATAAAGAAAAGCAATGAGAGAGATGGACAATTAAAGCTTTTCTCCCTCTTCTTGTGTGTGTGTGAAGCAAGAGGCTGCTGCTGCTGCTGAGTTGGAATGGTTATGGCCCTCTCATGTTTCAAGGCTCTAGGCTCCCTGGCAAGCTGAACACGTTTTTATTTTGGAAAAATTATATGAATTTGAAAAAGTTGTTTGGATTGCCTCCACAAGAGGGCATATCATAGGCTATTGGGTGTATGATTATGAGGCCATAAACTATTAATTAGTTTATACTTTCAATTATTTTTTTTCCACACAACAACAACAAAAACATTTTAAACCTGCAGTGTGTAGAATTTTGGGTTTTATTTCCTAGCAGATTTTGTAGAAAGTAATTATAATATCCATAAGTACATTTAATTTAGTGCATAATAGCTGAAAGAAATGTTTTGAATTATTTATTTTTCCCTTAGAAAGGATCTCATATATGTCCATATTTCTGCATATCTTGGACCAAGACCTAGTGCCGCCATCTTGAAAGTGTCATAGTTGGAATGTCATCAGGTGCATTGTTTAAAATTTAGAATTGTTCTTGTCCTTGAAGGCCACTGTAGCTTCTGTTATTATTCGAAAGGGTTGGGGTTACCCAGGGATTGTTGCATTCTAGAACTTTCTAGAACTTTCTTGATGATGTCATATTACACACTGCACCTTTAACTGTAGGTCATTTTTAACTTACTTTGACTCTGGTTTATCCTGGTTATACATTTGTTCTACTATGGTGAGAATCTAAAACAATTTTAGTGAGGACAATATGGCTGATAGCATATGCAAGACTGCATATTTTAAGACATTTTGACCTCATAGATCACACAATGAACAACATAATGAACAAATCCTTCAACTCATGTTGAGTTATTGGCCGTTAAAGATGGTTGTATATGAGAAATATACAGACACAAACGGAAAAGGTTTAGTCAAATGAACACTTAAACCTACATGTTGGACCTCACACTAAACTTATGTGAAATAAGACATGTTATGGAAGCAAAATAGACAAACATCTTAAAATTGATCTGTGCTTGAAAAAAGAACAATGTTTTTGTCTGTATGGTCTCGCCTCTTAATATGCATTGTCAGTGTCCTTTGAGTATTCACAATGTAGGATGAAATACATTATGTTGTGCCTTCGCTTCAACCATGTGTTCCAATTATTTTAACCAATTGTGTTAAAGGTAAAGTGCTCTTGCTTTCACAACAAACAAAAATCAGTAAATAAAAAAATCAGTAAAGTCACTTATCAAGGCCGAGGAAAACTGTGTGTGCAGTGTTCGAGTGTGATCGCTTTGAGGTCCCAATGTATCAGCACGGTCCAGCCTTTCCCCGCAGGAAGTACTTGAAAGGGCCCATTGAGGAGACAATGCCATTTCCCTCTCCACACATTTCCTCCAGGGACATATAATGCTTCCTCTGAACATTTTACAAAGTTCCAGAGTGTGTTAATAATGAGTTTGACTGATGTGAGTTGTAGGCCTAAAAGCTCTTGTATGAAGTGAACTTACCTTTATAACCCCATATATACACTTGTATACAATGGGAAATGAAATAAGTGCGGTGCTCTAAACTCATATTAAGAGAAGATTCATTTTATGATGTAGGAAATTCCCCAACCTTGGCCTCCCTGCTTTTGAGTGCTGCCCCCTGAATATATTATACACTCCCTTTATGAATTATGGATAAGACAAGCATCAAACAGATCCAGGTCTTCAACAAGTTCCACAAAATGTTAACTTTTCTATTCTGACCTTGCTTGGTTGGACAGCTTGCCATCCAGCCGCTGTATCTGGCAATTTGTGCCGCGTCAGCACAGCTCGCCTCACTCTGAGCCAAAAGTTCTAAAAAAATTGACCGTTGCCATTGCTCTGACACATTGTTGCTGCCTGACTGGCATTGTACTTTTCAAGGACTTCTGCAGAAAAAATTGTATGTATTTGTATTTTTTTATAGATATGGTTGATTCATTGTTGCTTTATATGTCTACTTGTCCTGAGTGCTTATACTGCTACATTTTATAACTTTCCCAATGTGGGATCAAATTGGTTTCTTTAACTCTACTAAAAGCCACGGCAACAAGCAAAATCCCACGCAAATTGGAATCTACTGTGATGGCGGTCATTTTTTTTTATTCAAGTTTAATTAGCGAGACTTTGTCAGCTATGCAAGGAGACATGCCAGGCAGTTACAGTATATGTCCTGCTGAGAGCATGGTGCCATTGCCCTGACTTGCCCTGACTTCTCACCTTGAGAAAAAGGGTCTCAGTGGACAACAAGAGATTTGCTGAACACAGTGGATTAGCACAGCTCGAATGACAAAAACGTGAGTCCTCTCTTTGCCTGTGTTGGCTTTTTTTTTGTTTACAATTCCACCAACAACACTACACTAGTACATATACCGTTTAAATTTAGAATCAAGTTCACTTTCACAGCCAATCAGGTTGTCAGGATTTATTTTTTGACTGTTAGATACATTCATGGGATGATCTTAAAGATTTTTATGATAGTGTACTTTTATTGATAGTGTAGAGACAGAGTTGAAATGGGGCAGAGAGGGGAGTGACATGCAGAGAACGACCGCGGGCTGGAATCGAACCTGGGTCCACTGCTGGCCGAGGCCCATGGGGGGTACACCCTACTAATTGAGCTAAGGGCGCCCCCTATTCATGGTAAGATCTTGATTGGGTCACTGGGCAAGCTAAATAACATTTCACCCCAAATGTGCTATGTGCCATTTTGATATTTTAGCAACCGTTGTCTGTCCTTTTTCAATCCATACTTAACTGTACTCCATAGCCCCGAGATACAACGGGAAAGTGGGGCAGCGATTCCAAAACTAAGACCAAGTAGCCTGTTACATAAACCACACAAAAATGTCCAAATGTACGAGAAATTCATCTGACTGACCACAAAGAAGAAAAATCAATTGAAAACACTTCTGATTGGACGTCAGGCATGTACACTGGACTCATATGCTGTAGTAATCGCGACTGCAAAGTATCTAATTAAAATGTAACCCTAATCTGCCCTCTCTCAGCCTCTGTAATAATACATGCACTAGTTTGTTTTGCATTCATGGGAAATGCAAATAACTCAAACTGAAAAGCTTGCAATGAAAAGTAATTGGGGGACACAATTAGTTTGAGCATATAAAGCGTACATGGACACAATTATGAGATATTTTGTTCAGAATTCATTTGTGTGAGTTCAAGCACAGTTGAACTAGGTTACTCAACTTGGCCCTTTTGTCACTTCCATGTTGAAAAAAAACGCACAAAGTGTCATGACACAACAAAGCAAAGCGTGTCATGTTTTGTGTGCACACCATTTGTTGTGTCGCTATATTGAATTACTACTAATGAGGAAGCGCACAGTAGTGAATACCCTGCTGATTAGCCAACGCTCCGATGCCACAATGGGGGCCACGGAAGACGACGCCCCCCTTAAGCAAATCGTCCTATATTTAACTAGGGATTAAAATCCAGTAATAATGAAGTTTTTTTTTTTTTTTTTTTTTACGAAACTGCAATGCCTTGGGTTTCGCACAATTGTCTGTTATTGGTAAGGACATAAAGATCAAACACTGGAACTTATTTCAGTACAGTTACATTCCAAAAATACGGGCCTGCATAAGTCCCAGATAAGGTACAGCAAAGTAGGCTTTAGCATGTCTTGTCTAAATTGTATATTGCTCATCGGAATGGTATGTGTGTGTTATGATGTCCATTACCGCCATCACAGGCTGTATATCATAATGCAACAAGGTGGCAGAGTTTCCTACATTTAGCTTACAATTAACTTTTTTAGGTTATTATTTATATATGTTGAGAGAAACCTTTTTTTTCTGCTGGCCCCACCTGCAACCATACAAGGCTGACTTCTGCTACAGCGACAGCCCCCCCCCCCCCCCCCCCCCAAAAAAACTCTTTATTGTGAATGCCCTGATCGCAATCCCCCATAAGGTAACAGACTAACCTCATACAACCCCCCCAAAAAATGCTGAACTATTCCTTTAACTCAGTAATTTACATGTTTCTCTCTAGTAGGACTGTGAAAATAGTTTTACTGCAGAAAAGGGGATGACATAGGCATCATTATATTTATTCTTTTGGCTATTGCCCATGTTACATTCATTCTGGAGTGCAGCCAAGGGGTTGACTGTGATATATCTCACTGCTGTGTTTGCCGTATCCGTGGTAGCTGCAGCGCACAGGAGAGGCATGCTATGGCCCCAGTGCTGTCTGTGGGGAAAAGTAATACCCTTCATTGACTAAAGATAAGGCACATTAATTATTCTTTCCCCACATCATCAAAAACGATGGCAGTTTCCTCCCTCGCTCCACATTAAGGTCATTTAAAGCTCTTTTACTGCTCTTTCCCAACTGTATTAAATGAGAAAAGTGTGTTTTGCCTGGAGTTCTCGGTGCTACAGTTTATTTACTTACTGGCCGTGCTAGCCCTCCTAAATTAATAATTTGTCACTGACTATAGAATTAAGCACAGAGAAGAGGCTAACACATATTGACCAGTCAGTAAGTATAGAGGGGTCTCCTGGGGTTGAAGTCAGAGGCTGGATTACTGTGGGAGAGCACAGCTCTAATTGGTCTCCAGGGCTTTAGCAAGTAAACAGGAACACACTCTTAAAAGTGCACTTGTCTAAACAGGCTAATATCTAGATGTGTACAACCCTCCAAAAGGAGGTTAGCCTCTCTGTACTTGAGTAAAATTAGTGCTCAGCAAATGTTTCTCGTATTTATTATGACTAAAAGATAATATATTCATTCTGGCACTGCAGGTGAATGTGGGTAAAACTCCTATCATAGAGCTTTGCCACTTGATTACTTTTATTTTTTAAAAAAACAGAAATCTTTGAAATAATATTCAAATTTGGCTACATCTATTTGGATCTCTTTATAAAACAAAGATACGTTTTACAGAAAAGATACAGAGCCTTTTTTCATTTCATGCATCAAAAAATACTAATGGTACAGGTCTTTAAAATGCATTTTCAGCATGTGTATTATGAATTAGACAATGAACAACATATGAACATATCTGTCAGTAATAACCTTCAGAATAGTGCTAAGAATGATTATGGAAAGTATTTGATGTAAATGCGTTAGAGATTAAGATTTTTTTTTGTATAAGAAATACCATACAGACGCAAATAGACAAGCTATTCCATTTTGGACCTTTGATTTAATACTTACTAGGAAAGAAGACATGTTATGGAAGCTAAATCAACACAACTCATCTCAAACTTTTCCAGTGCTTGAAAAAACTACCGTTTTGGCTGCAGTGTCTGGCCTTATAAATATTCCCCATTGTTTATTTATAAGAAGCACATAATGCAACACCCTGCTGACACTTGATGGATTGGAGCCTTTTTTCCTCGGGCAAACCAGTTCAAGCCATTGCGTAATTTTCACCTCATTCAGGAGCGGTATGCGCACTCCCTCCCACCTCACCTCACCTCACGGGCAACCCAACACCACACCCCACTGACCTCGGGGATGCTTGATTTTTCACTCATATTTTTAGATTTCCCAAATGGAATGGGCCTTGTTGCACCTTCCTGGGAAAATTACCATCTGCTGTGGACATCATCCATCAGGCAAAGGCAAGTCATGTCATGTCATGGGGCCAAAAAGACATGAGCTGAAATGTTGGCACACTGTTATTATATGAGTGGTGCATTTTTAACGCCTTGAGCAGTTGTCTGTCAGCAGCATACTGTATACTGCAGGCTTTCACTGCTCTGTGTCTGCAGATGGAAGAGCCCACAGGGACTTTGAAAACATGACTGTGAATGCAACAGTAGCAGACGCTATTGTTAACTGTTGATAAAGATACTGAAGGGGCAGCTGCTCGGTTATAGATCGAGCTATAAGTCACAGAGTTTGAAAGTAAAAAAAAACATGGAGGGTAGTGATGAAATTCAGCCAAATTTGACGTCTGTTTCATCGTCTTTGCACCTGTTGAACACAAAAACAAATGAAAGGTTCCCACCTTATCGGGCCTCTTTGTTACATAACCAGTGTGGACTCCACCCTTAGATTCCTATCAGGTGTTTGTGTGCGGTTTCTCCCTCTCCTAAAGCTGGTTCTAAAAAGGATTTACCTCCGTTTGAGCTCCACCATGCTATCAACTCACTTTCCCCTGATGCTCTTATCCAGAGAGCTTTACAAGCAGAGTTGGGGAAGCTGATTTGAAAGTATAGCTCTGCAAACTATACCAATTACTTCACAGTGGAAAACAGTTGAACTAGAGCAAAGCTACCCCAGGGAGAAGGGTTCCCTCGCCTTCTCCCTATCTAGTTCATTTAACCAGTTTGTTTAGTTCAGAAGTTTGTACAAAAATGATCAAATTGACAATGTATATGATATCAAATGAATCAAAACTAAATAATATACAAAAAAGTCACATGCCAGCGAAATAAATGCCCCTGAGTTTACTGCAGAAACTAAAAAAAGTGACAATTTTGTTTTTCAAAGGTCATGAACCAAAAAATTACTTAAAAAAAATAATGCTTAACCAAACATTAAAACAATGGGCAAACATTTGAACAGCTGTCCGTGATAAGAACAGTCCCATCTGGACTATTGACAAGGACTCAATTACAAGGAATGTCGCAATTGTCTTGGAAACAAATCTGGGCTCGTCAATGGGTGTTCAATAAGAGAAGCAATAGTCACATTAGAATGAAAAATGAATTCCTTTCCTTTTATCGGCCTATAGTAGTTTGTATTTGCATCGTTAACGGCACAGAAAAATTGCAACAAAAACAGCATCTCGACTACTTATATAGGAATCCAGTTGAACTACCAGAAGGCTACTTTAAAAAGTACTTTTCTCATTACATATAGTTCACTAACTCCCCAACAATGATTACAAGGATGACAGAAGCATGACAGTATGTCACTCTTAACACGAGGCCATCCAAATGTGCAGAGTTATATAATCCATTGCCCTGTTGCCATCCTATGCTGCCAAGGCAAACAGCCCGAGGGGGGAACTGGTTACATTTAGAGACTAAATAATCGAAACGTCTGGCTCCCCTCCCCCCTCACCCCCCGAACCATACGCCACAATCTCCTGCCAATAATATTTCTGTTGCACGCATTTTGATAATGGCTGCAATCAAAGTTCAAAGAGAGTTCATGTCCGCCCCTGGATAAACTGCTCAATATTTCCTGTGGTAGTTGGCAGAGCGGGCTGGCACAGTCGGATGCTGATTGGTTGGTGTGCTGTACTCACCGTTCTTTGGCTTGCGAGAAGAATTCAATACAAAATACAAAACAGGAATGGCACACTGAGCTGAACATTCCAAAGGGTTTTCGGCAGTGGCGTGGAATGCTGCCGATGCTGCTGGACATGGGCAGAGGAAAATCTGGGAAGCAATTCATAATATATATATATATATATTTTTTTTAGATTATTATTTGGACCACACTTCACTTGTGGTGAGCAAAATTTAAATTGGAATTATTTTAGTCATTGGCAGGATCAAGTTTGTTGGTGAAAGTCCTAAAAAACAACCTAGATAGATTAACCGCTGATTAAAACGATTTGATGAAGGTTATGAAAAAAAATATCACTGCAATGGTATGGCAAACAGAATAACAAAATGGCAGCTTTTACAAACTGGGTTAATGCATTGTACATCGTCTCTTGTAAAAACACGCCGGTGAGTTGCACTCAGTCAAGTCTGTTTACTCGTAGGCCGTTATCTTCGGAGATGAATTCCTAAGTGCTGCAGTAATAAACAGAGAGAGAGGAGATAAGGAGTGGGGCACAGCTCATCAGGCCCACTCTGCCATCAATCCCCCTGTCCATATACAACATGGGCATAGCATAGCCAAAAGGTGAGAGACACATCCGTCAAGCGGCCCGCTGTCACTGGAGCAGATTTGATTTGTCGCGCTGTGTAACCTTGAGGCGCCTTGCAGTGGCTCACATGTATCTTTGGCCTCTCACACACATGCGATAAGTGATAGTCTTGCATACGACTAGAACACACAAAGCGTTGAAAGCATCATTCATTCAAGTGAGCTGTCGGTGTAGAGCAGACCATGTTCGCTGTGGAATGATCACCTTGGGGCATGGTGTGGAATACGTTATAGATGTACATCCATGTCCAAAAGACAAGAGCATCTCCAAAGTGTTTGTGTTAAAGGTGGAGTCAGCCATTACGGAGAAGGCTTCATGTCAAAATCACTTTTTGTCAAAATCAGTGAATATCTCCTCATGATCTGCTACTTGTCAAAGATATGTTTGTGCTGGGAAAAAAGCCAGTGTTAATACACAGCTTCACAGGGTCAGTTAACGGCATGTAGCCAGCTACGGTGCCCCCCCTCTGTTTACCTACCAGTTTACAGAGCGTTGGCGGTGTATTAAAGCTTCAGTGTGTAACTTTTTTCATATAAATGAATGTCGGTTACATGAAAGCCATTGACAAATAAGTTGACACAAAGTTGATTCAGCCTATTAGCTCCACAAAACTCTCTCTGTATTTCTCAGTATGGCAGCATTCACAAACTGGTGTCGTCAGCCACAAAATGTTTCAGTTGTTGATTCTACTGCTAAGAAAAAACCTGGACTTACAGCAGAAGGTATAAAATCTGTATGCGATCACGGAAGGCTTTACCTCATGTAGATGTGCCAACGGTGTCATTGTCATTACTCAGAATTCCCCATGGGGGGGACAACAAAAGTTACGCATTATAGCTTTATTTATGTCAACAATTTTAGTGGTGGAAAATAAAAAGCTTGAAAAATTTACAAAAAAAGACTTGTTGTATTCTATACAATTGTATTGAGCGAAAAACTTGTGTCCGCAAGATAAAATACTCGTATGCACAGTAATATACAACAAATTCCATTTATTCTTTGTAGTGTCTCCGCGTACTGTACAGGATGATTCATTTAATGCTGTGAGTGCAGTGCCTAGAAAACCAATGTGATGTTGCGTACTCTACATGGCAATGACCGACAGGAATGACACTGGCCTGACCCAGACGTTACCGGGGTTCATCATATAACCCTCTGGTGCTGGGGAAAACTGAAGTAGACAGCCTCCTCTGTTTTGAACTTATCATGGCTGGTTTCAAAGGTCGTCTGACTCAGGGATGAGCACAGTCTCTGTGGACACGCCGGGGATGGAGACTGGACCGCTGAAAGTCCACCCCAGGGCAGCTCTGTTGAAGGAGGGTCGGCTTGCCTGGTTGTCAGCCTGGAGCTCTGGGTAGTCAGGGAGGGGCTCCAGGTCCAGGGGTTTGATCGGAGCCGGTCTGGCAGCACCCTTGTTGAAGCCACCGAACGGGGTCGCCACCCTGGGAAGGTGACGGGAGTGACAGCGGTTGTAACAGTTAAGTCATACTGTGCTAATGAGTGGGTCTGCCGTGACCTTTTGAAGTGATGCAAATAATTGAAAGCAACGCAAATAAAGTGACCTGGGGATATATTTATAAGAGATAAGTGTGTATAGCTGGAGAAGCCCATATCTGCTAGTGAATTATTAGATGAAGGACAGTATTTTGTTTGTCCCACTCGCAATATAAAGGTGCTCCTCGGAACTTTCAGTTTGTTTTCATCCTTGCAGCCCCTTATGGACAACAGCAATAGTGTTTTACTACGCCAGCTGTAGTTCCTGGGTAAGAACCATGACAAGGCATTAAGAAAAAACAATCTAAAAATAGCATTCTTTGCACTGATGGTCTCGTTTGCTGTTGCATGTCATTTATAATCATCAGAGGTAAAATGTGTCTGTTTCTGAAATATTGAATAGTTTCTCGTAGCACCTTTAAAGCAAGAATATACTTTCTGTCAATTTTGATTGACAAAATATATCCCAAGTTTCCTCTTATGAATAAAAAAAAGTTGTATTTGTAAGCAATAAAACAAACTGTTGGTCAACTCAATACAATCAGGATGCTACATCCCTTCACTTAGTCTGGTATGACCACTTACATTAGCCAATGGATCATAATATGAGCAAAAATTATATATTTATTTTTTATGACTTTTTGAGTCTCCTTTACTTGGGCTACTGTATACCGTACACTCTTAAAAAATAAAGCTCATCATTATACCTTATTGGGCACAGCTGTGTGTCTTTCATACCCGCAAATTTACTTGCAAAACATTTATTTTTTTATTATTTCAAGGCTCCAGGTTCAAATGTATCTTCTGTAAGAAATACAATAGTAACACCTTCAAATAATAAGTCGATTTGGAAAAAAATACTTCATCAGTATGTACATTTCACTGCTTTGGGAAGCTATGTACCTTTTTGGCCAATAAAAACGATACCTTGAGGTCCAATAATTGGCCCTAGGGGGAACATAAGTGTAGTAGTGTGTTGTACCTTGGGGGACTGAAATGGACTCCTACCTTACCATTATTTCTGTCAGTGTAGTCTAAAAGATAACTGATGATGAATTTTAAAAAAAACGTAAATGCAACGTTATGGTCACTTTATGGCAGCTGAAGTGATTACCAAAATGTCTGCTTATGCTCACTTTAAAGGTGCACCATGTAACTTTGGGCGTGTCAGAGAAGTGAACATTTTCTAAGATATATCCTCATAACTGAATAAATGAACTTTCCTCTCACGAAAATGTGATCCCTGAAACACTGTTTGAAGTTAGAAAGCTTCATGAAAAGTTACTGTTTCACTGTTGTTGTTTACAGCAGCAGGGCCCACAGTTTGGTTTACAAACATATTCTAGTCTCACGTTTGGTTCCAGGGTTCCTCAAAATAAATTAGTTTTGATTTATGATAATATAATTATTCAATACTATGAATGAACATGTAGAGAAAAATGTGTTTTGTAAACTTACTGCAGGCAACAATTCCCCCTTCTATTTATTAGCTTTTAAATGTTTTATTTCTATTCATTCGCTTTTCTAATGTGTATTATGCATTCTAATCTTGCCCCTGTAAAGCACTTTGAATGGCCTTGTGTCTGAATTGTACTATATAAATACACTTGCCTTGCCTTGCCTCCTCTGACACTGCATTGTGCACCTTTAAATACGATACATTTTCACAGTGTCTACTTGTTTCTTCGGCGGAAGGTTGTTACCTGTTGAAACTTTTGTACCCTGGTAGTTCTGGTCTGGCTTCAGGCTCAGGTAGGGAGGTGATGAGAGTATCAGCCACGTCTGGGTTATTGATGATGGCAGTGGCCCAAGGGGAGTGGTAGGATTTTGGCACAGCTGTACTGTTGAACTTCTCTGGGGGGATGTCTTTCAAAGGACCTCCATAACCTTAGTGAATGAAAATAAATAAATAAATAAATGTAATGTCCAATAATAATGGAATAATCTTTATATCTTTTTTATTTATATAATCCAACAACACTGTATTGTTTCTACTTTATGGGAACATTTATGAAATTTAAAACAATTACCTTTTAGCTTTCAGAAGTTGAATGTTTTTGTTTATTTATCTAAAGTATGTGAACTTTTAGAGACCTGTGGTACATGATAATTCAAACTTAGATGTTGAAAAACAAATATCGTGGCATGTGGTTATGCTTAGGTCACAAATCATTAATATCAGACTGAAGTGTTGCAATGCAGTTGCATTTTTTTCCTAAGCCCTTTATTTCTTTCTAAAGTTCACAGCAGAACAAATCAAGGGGTGTCTTCCCTGTGTGTGTGTGTGTGTGTGTGTGTGTGTGTGTGTGTGTGTGTGTGTGTGTGTGTGTGTGTGTGCTTGCGTGCCTGTGTGTGTTTGTTTTTGTGTGTGTGTGAGTGTGTGTATTTACTTGCATGCCTGCATGTATGTCTCCCCGCGTAGTGTATGTGTGTGTTGATGGGAGAGGCCTATCCAAAACACTATCCTTCAAAGCGGGCTGCTTCACTCTAGGGGGGCTCACGAAGCTCAGGCATTACATAACATGGGGGCGTCGTGTCACGTCCTAACCTCTCACAATGAAACAATCCCCCCTTCCTGAGTTTATGCTTAGCCCCGAAGGAGGAAGCAGGAGAGACCAAACAAACCTTTGAGGGAAGTTTACATATTTTTCGGTTGGGGAGTATCAATTAGACATTGAGTAGGAGATTTTCTTGGGGCCAAATTGGAGTATATTGCTCTTGCGGTGGGACATTTGTCTGTGTTGGAGTCTTTCTGGGAAAGGAATGAATCACACCCAGCCTGCACACTGACTGTGCACTGGAAATAAAAGATGGATAAAAAAGGAAAACCCTGAAAGGACAGAGAGAAAGACAGCACCATGGCTTCATGAACATAAAGTGTCCCGTCACTAGTATGATGTATTTGTATTCTTTGTTTTGAGGCGAGACACTGCAGGCAAAAACCTTTTTCAAGCACTAGTCAATGTTGAGATTTATGTCTATTTTGCTTCCCTAATATGTCCTTTTTCAGACGATAAAAACTAATTATTTTTTGTTTATTCGACTAGACCGTTTAGCTTCTGTATAATTCTCCTGATCAACCAACTTAACCTTCCTCTTGTGTTAACTTTCTGCTACCATCCATGGTGTTAGCGGGTCGGTTTCGACCCGTGTCTGAAATCAGCTGTAAAAAAACACTAAAAACATTTATCTATCATCCTTTTTGTTTCTCATCTCTTGGTTACATTGTTAGGCGTCCTTATCCATGAACATATTGTTTTTAATATTTTTGGTGTAGGCGGCTGGGCCTTTTTTTTGTCAGTATGCGCCTCAATTTCAGTTTAAAAAATGGTAAAATTAACCTTAAGAGAATCACATATATAAATATTTGGTTGTTGTGTTACCTGATTATTACTGAGGGGTATGAGAACACATTTCTTAACTAAATTTGTTTTATTTATTTTTTCATATTAATATTATTGACCTTTTTAACATCTATGGTGTTACCGGTCAATTACGACCCATAAATATTTATTTCAGAAAAGAGCAAAAAAACTTTTATTTCAGCATTATACAAACACACAATGAAAACCAGAACAAGTCACAACACAAAATATAGATTTGTAAGGTCAAATAAACAACAACCAATCAACAAATCAAACTAATCGAAATCAATTACTAGCTCCAAAACTAGTAAAAAGAAACAGAATAAAAGTCTCTGTGTGCATGTGTATGTGTGTGTGTACAGATGTGTGACAAAAAGCAACACTTTTAGTGTTCTTTGCAGAGATATTTCTTGCAGGTAAACCACAATCCGTTTATCTTTCTGTCCTTAGTGCTTCGGCAGACCTGACACCTCTTATTTTTAGAATCAGGTGGCCATTTTCACCAAAAACATGATCCAGAACTTGGCTCACTGTATATCTCCTCATTTTTGAATACTGCAAATAGGAGATGTGCACTCTGCAAGTCACTAACTCTATACTGAATTGACTTCACATGTCTGGATATGCCCGTCTGTTTGTTTCGCTTTTATGCAGGTATAAGGGCAAAAAAAGTAAAAATGAGAACCCCCCCAGAGCTCACATGATTGGGAGAGGAGCTGACTGTCATTGTGTTGGCTGACAGTGCACTTAAGATTTCAGTTTTGGCTCTAGTTATTGTTTTTTACATCTTATTATATAACCGGGTCGAAAACGACCCTAACACCACCAGTGTTATAATTTCCACCAGAGCATTTTATAATTAAGTGAAATTTTTTTTTTTTTTTTTTTTTTTGTTGAAATAGAGGTTCCTGACAAAGTCAAGAAATTTTGAAGCAATAAACAAAATGTAAGTGGTTCTTTTATGCATTTGAAAACCAAAACGGGTCGGTGGCGACCCTAACACGAGAGGAAGGTTAAACAGCCATTATCTCAAGATTTTTCTTTTCAATACTTTCAACAAAAAATGTAAACTTCGTAAGCACTTACATCAACTCTACTTTCTATAATAGTTTTCAGTTTTTAAAATGTAATATTGCATATAATTGTTTTATATTAGTAATCAAATTATAAAGTGTTTATGATAATGTCTAAGTTAAACATTTTACCCTATTCACTACTTAAACTCAAACAAATATATGTGCACTATTGCAGCTATAATTCTACTGCATGTGGTAAATGACTCAATAATGTTGTTACCACTTTCTAGCTAAAGCTTTCCACATCATTAGCTGGTTATCTTTTTCCAATTATTGTCAATAAAGCTATTTTGAAATCTAAAGTGTCCATTAACCACTAAGTCAATCACCATAACCACGGTTAAGACATGGTGCTACCAGTGGAGCAGCATGGAATATGCACTCCTGGGTGAACCAGTGTGCTATTTTAAGAGGTCTTACCATTTGATACCTAATGCTCTTTGGCCTGATTTCAGCTACAGCTGGAGTGACTTCATTCGGCCACTGAAGGGTGGTGTGTCTAGTCCTGAGCTCTAGAAATATAACACCCCACCCCTGTGTAGACATATACTCATCCAAAAATCTAAATCAGTATTGGTTTTTGTGTCAACTGGGCAGACTTGAGACATGAGGGAGGATGCGAGCGCAGAGCTGATGGTATCAGCTGCACGAGAGGCAAACAGGAAACACTTCCCGTGGGTTAAAACTCCGGATTTTGTTAAAAGATTAGCAAAAACTGATTGTCACGAGGAAATAAAAGAAACACTGAAAAAAATAAAAAAAAGTTTGGAAAACTCAAAAAAAGGCAACTGTCTGCACTAGATGTTCCAGTTTTGAGGCCAAGTAAAACTCTTACGTTTTAAGGAAAATTACGTAAATTTGAGCCAACTAACCAATAATCTAACTTATTATTTATTCATAAAAAAAAATTATCTTTCATATAGAACATTTTTGAATTATACATACAAGAAATTGCATGCAAGAAAAGTGTTGCCTACTTTACTGTCTGTCATACAGATAAGAAACAAAACTAAGTAGGTCAAAATTTTGATTCAACATTTAACATTTTTATATCTGTCAAAAAAAAACTTCTGAAACAAAACATTATAAGTTGGCACAACTTTAAATTTTGGGAAATCTTAGTATGTAGAACGCAAATCTCAAAGTTACAATACTTGTGATTGATAAGTTTAAGATAATACGTTGGCTCAAATGTAGGCAGTATTCCTTCAAACCTTCATTTTTTACAGTGCAAAGATAGGGCATGAGAGAAACAGGGGGAATGTGGAGGAGTACATGTGTAAAAGAGACGTGTGCGGAAGATAGAAAGTCTGAAGAAGGGAAGGAGACAGGCGGAGAGAGGGAGAATAAAAAGATGTAATCACATTGTGCCGAGGGCCAGCAGATTCCAGCCAAGAACAGAATGTTACACGTCCAAAGCAAGTGCGAGAACACACAATGAAAAACAGTTGAATTCCTATCATAACACATCCAGTGCTTTTTATGGAGAGCACATTCACACAGTCCATTCACCAGGAGCAAATTATTTTTTCATCTGCATTCAATATGTTAAAGAACATGCTATACACATGCAAATAGGACGTTCGGTGTGACAAAATGATACCAAAACAAGTTTAATAAATCCAAAAACACAGTTCCGCTCAGGCCTGGTCTCTATCAGTGACGATGTACTAAATGGAATGCAGTTCCCCTCTGTAATGTTTTGCACACACAAAGACTGGATAAGGTCAATGAGGTTTTAACAGAGGTCAACCTGTTTGTAGATCCTGGCCTATAGCTACGGTACTGTGCATCAGTGCTGCAATGCTTTTTGGGTCCTTGTTTATTTATTATAGTGGTGTGGTGCAGTATATTGTATCCCTAGTACCTACCCGGGGCGATGAGGTCTGGATTTGGCTCCACTTTTGTATCTGTTGAGTCAGAGGGCACGTTAGGTGGTTGATCAACCCCCGAGTTGTTCTCTGCGTCCTCCGCAGCACTACCATTCTCCATTGGAGAAAGCATTGGGTTCTATTGGGAAGATTGGAGAGGGAAGTTTGAGATCAAAGGAAGAGTGAACTATATCTCTTTAAAAGGTACTGTGAGCGGAATGGTTCTTTTAACTAACTTCTTGTCAGTGACTGCAGTTAGCAGTCCCCTCCCTCGCCCCTACGTCACCACATTAATGCACTGCGGTCTTCAAGCAGCAATTTATCTAGCATCATCTTAGATCCGTGATAAAACATGATAAAAACCATCAAAACAGACATTGGGAAGGATTTTTACCTGCTCCGCCATTGTAGGCACATAAACATTCACCCATCTGTCGCTCTCTGCGCATGCACCGGCAGAGAGACGCACCAGTTTGTAGCGTTCTATCTTCTGATTGGATATCAGGTTGTGGGATCCCAGAAAAGTTTATTTGCCCATTACATCAGAGTGGGTGACCTGTGTTATGAAGCGTGCACACTATATAAGTGATCACTGTATGAATATAGAGTGATTTAACACGTAAATTAACGTAAATATATTGCTCACTTCACCTTTAAATGGAATGGTCATGTATCTCACATCAAGGTCAACTTAATTGAGTGGCTTGCAACCTTCAACCTGCATTGACTGATTTTGGCCACTTGGGGGCAGAGGAAACAAGTTGTAGCACAACTGACATATTTTCACTTTTTTTCTTCGCAAAACAGTGGCACAGGCAGCAAAAGACAGAGCAACATGTGCATTCATTTTGAGTTATATTCCAGGCCCCCTGATGGAACCCCAAATTTCTGTCCAAATCGTCACTTTATTCTCTTTTTTTTGTGGCCACCAACTTTCTAAGAAATACCACAAAATAGCTGCTAAATGCTTTGCTGATTCTTAGTTAAACCACATTTTCCATGCTATTCTGTTGGGTTATCAAAAACCTGGATTGACCTCTTATGCATTTTCCAACAACAGCACAACAACACAGATACATTGTCTGCCAGTGTGTCCACTTTTCCCTCGACATTAGAAACACTGCCTTGTGTGCTGCTGGGGAGAAATGTACTGCAGCCCAGGCATCCAGCTTTTCATCCCTTCTGAAAAAATGTTCATGGTGATTTACTCCAGGACTTCCTCAGGAAATGTTGACAACTTGAAAACAAAAAATCCCTCCCGATGCCTCGAGCAATAAACAAACCAGAGATACAGTGTGTGAGTCCTCCTCACTTCAAAGATGAGTGGGGGAAAAAAAACTTCCCTGGAGCACAATACATTCCATCTATTGTAATGTACTTGAAGAAGCCATTGAAACGCCACACAAGGGCACCACACTAAACTAAATGAAAGAGTGCATAACTAGTGCTGCTAATTAATTAGATAAAGCAAAGAGAAAACTTAGTTAGTCTATCTTGATTGAATTAAACTGAGAGCCTTTTGGTTTCGTGAATGGATTTATGTGTGACGAGGTCAGACTAAGATAAGTATAGTGCTGGGAAAAGGAAAAACGCTGACTTGGCATACTGCCAATTCATACAGAAAGTGACATTAATAAAGCTACTTATGACCAGACTTTTCACAGCGACTTTTTCTGTGCCGCTCTATGTCTGTGTGTGGCACAAGTCAAATAAATACTTCAAGGGCTCCATTTGCGGCCCATATGCCTTGCCAGGATGTAAGGTATTGTGAGAAAGTTTTTCATGTGATGGAGGGAGAAGATATGGGGGGGGGGGAATGGATGACTGTGCATGAAGAAAACACACTCAAGAAGCCATTTATCAAAGTGTGTTTGGTTAAGTGGCTACAAGGATATTTCAGTTTGTTTTCATTCTAGTGCCCCCTTTGGACAAAAACGGTAGTGTTTTTTTTACGAAGCCAGCTGTTGTTCTTGGGTAAGCATACCCGGAGGACAAAGGCCTTAAGAAAAACAATGTAAAAATAGTGATTGTTGCACAGATGTTTTTGAACTATAGCATCGCTGTATTCAAATGTTAAGGAAGCTAAATTGACAAAAATCTCTCCATCAACCAGTGGCTCGCCTAAAGTAAGCCAAGGTACGTAAAGCTGCAGTATATCCTTTACCTTGTCCTTTTGACAGTGGAAGAGCAGCTTTTTCCCTCTGCTTCCTGTCTTTATGCTACGATAAGCTAAGCTAAGCTAACCATATCCTCCTGGTTATGGCTCCATAGTTAACCTACAAACATATGTTATTTTCTGCGTTCCGAATCGGTTACTTTCTACTATTTAGTATGGTAGAAAAAATATTTAGGATGTCCCGATTCTTGTGGCCAGATTTAGGATAGTTAGAAAGACCCGGATGTCTACTACATCCGGCCAAGATTTTAAGTGTCGAAAATAGCATCCTATTTGGGCGATTCTGACCCATAATCCAGTGCGAACCTGAAGTGTCGTCACATCAACGGAGCCTCAATATGAAAACAAACAGGGATGCGACGGATATAAAAGCAAGAGGCAAGATCAAGGCGCAATGTTATGATGAAATAAATAAGTAAAAGTTAGTCCCAATAGTATGCCTACTGCATCCTAATTAGATTATTTTTATCGTCGGATGCAGTATGTAGAATAGAAGAAAGAAAGCGATTCGGAACGCAGGGTATGTTTCTTAATCTACCTCCTGAAGAAAGGGATTGGGTGTATTCACAGTGTGTGCTTACATTGAAGGGCTTGTTGGTTTCGTTCTGGATGCTCTCGTAGGTGAACTTCTCGTTGCGTCTCTTGCGCTTTTCGAAGAGAAGGGAGCCCCGGTTTGAGGCGAAGGACAACTCGTCCAGCATGATGTCCTTGGGCATGCTCACTTTCTTCCCAAGATCTAGCTCCCCACCTGGACACACAGGGAGACAAACCAAACAACTAAAGAGCTTGTGTAGGCCTATACAGCACATTACATAGGCCTGCTTGTACATTGATTTAATTACTGACAAGACACAATGTATTTTTTTACATTTACTATACCTACCCACCAACCCAACAAACCTAATTGAACACAAATGATATTCACAAAGAAAAAAAAGGCCCCTCTATATATGGATTGCTGACTTGGTATAGGCCTGTCATTATGATGAATGGGGAATTATCTCCCCCTTATAATCCACTCATGTCGAAGGGCTTGTTTTGTGTTTCGCCGCCACGTGCTAGCTACTGCATTCTGATCATGGGGATGTCAGAGGCCTATATCCAAGAATGAGGCCTGCGTAATTTGGCCAGAATATCTCTCAGCTGTCATGAGCCTTCAGGCCCAGTTGTCCTCGCCTGGAAATAGCGTGTTCAAAAGGATAACGACAAAGGGATTAGTTACTTTGGCCCATAAAAGTATTCATTGGCGTATTTATAGGCAGGGCCGTAGAGGAGGGGACGCTTGGCAACTGCTGCAATGGTGGCAAATGAAGGGGGGGGGGGGGTTGTGTGTGTGTGTGTGTGTGTGTGTGTGTGTGTGTCGGGCCGGGGCCGGGGGGCAAGCCGGATGTTTATAGTACAATTAATATGTCCGAGAATTAAATTTGAACTGTAAGTTATATGGTGTTAAATCCGATTCCGTGTTGGGTATATGGACGACAAAGATAGTGGAACGTAGAGGTGTTGAGAAGTTGAGAAGGAAGCAGGAAGCAACGTGTGGATGCAACCAGAGAAAGAGTGAAGAGACACTGATAGGTCGGAAGGGTAGATTAGAGAAACAAGGAAGTGAGGAGGAAAACGATCTATGGCTATATACCTTCCTGGGCTTGAACCTCCCTGCAAATTGCTGCCGCCTGCATTTTCCTCTCCCTAGTCGTCATGGTTGAGAACTGGGACATGGTTGCTGCTGTCGTGCCCCTGTGGAGTTGGACAGCGTATACATATACATCATTAGAGCCCACGTTGTCACGACAAGGAGACACACAAGCAAGACAAGGCGGGTTGCATGTCGGGCCCCATCGATTGGCCCATGTCAAACATTCACACTTCGCACAAAGGAAAAGACCCACCGAGGCACGGGAGAATTTATTAGGGGCCAGCGAAAAGGGCAAAGTTAGCACATCCCTTTAAATAACCTTGGACTGTTAAACGCCAAGCACTACATGCTCTTCAGACACGGCAACCGGGCTCTATAGAGCTGTGTCAGGGGGACAAGGAATCAATATGTTAGAAATTACCCCAAGTGTGGGCTGAAAAGGACACAGATGGAGAAAACGGTGCTGTCACAGCAAACACAACATGTGAGTGAGACAGTGGAGGAGATAGTAGCCTGAAGCAGGGAGAGGATTACACACCAAGGGTTTATGGGAACACTTGTAAATGTTAAATCCTAATAGGCTACAAAATGCAAAGCCGGAGTCTATTCACAATACAAATGATTTCACCATATTGAAACCATATGTAGATAAGTATTAGTAGATACAGATGTAATTAAAAGTTTAGTTTTAGCACAAATCAACTTTTTTCAGGAACAGTTTTTCTTTAGCCTATTTATAAAATGATGTGGAATATGTAACTCATCATTCGGCATATTCCTCACATTAGAATGACAAGCAATGAAGGGACAACAGATATGAATTTATCAAAAACATACTATTCATGAAGAAAATATATTTAAAAAAAAATAATTCTGAAACCAAAGCACAAGGCAAGCTGTGTGATTGACAGGGCATGTAGAGAACAACTGTATGGTGGTTAGTAGGCTAGTAGTGAGAGGAATCATGCTTGAGTTAAAGTGAAAGTGTCCAATAGACTATAAGACAAGCACACCTGTGGAGAGCCCTTGGTGATGGCTTACCTGTCCTGAAGGACCCTCTTTGGGGAGAGTGGGGTGGGGGGGAGTCTTGAGTTGTGCCTTGTCACCTCAAGGGGAGAAAGGGTCAGACTGGGTGGTAGTGAGAGCCTTGTTGTGTGGGTGCTGGCGCTGCCCGGCACTGGGGCTTGTTATTAGAAAGGGGGCTTTAGCCAGACCCAGCCGAGAGTGAGTGACTGAATGAGTGGGCGGGTGGGTGTCAGTCTGTCTGTTGTCATTGGTATTTAGTTCACAAGCGCAGAGAGAAGACTAAATTTAGAGTGCCGCCTGCTGCCACTACAGATCTCTTTGCCCTCCATCTATCTCAGCGCTAGGCCTAGTGTTATGACAGTAGCACAGGATGGTCTTTGTCAGTGACTACCAACAGGGAAACTGGTATTTAGGGGGTGCTTTGGCAGTTCCTAAGGTATTGTGGATAGATGGTACAACTCAACAACTTGATAATAATATATTTTTTATCAAATTAAAGTCGAAATCTGCAATTTTGCAAGATTACAACAGATTACTGCATTCTGCATCATATTGTCATTATATGGAGTAGTTCCTATGTCGAGTAGGCCCTCCTACTATCAACAACAGCCTTAAAGTTCAATACATGTCTATTTCAGTTGATTATGAATTATGAAAATGAAATTATGCATTTGTGTTACAACCACTTGGATTGGCAGAGGCCGGATGTCTTTACATTAACCCTACTTTAAGCTATCTATTTCAACCTTTTATCAATAAGGATACATTTAGCTTTATATTATAACCATTTATTTCATTCATTTTAGCTATCTTGTTTATCTCCAATGGAGAAATGTGTATCCATACCTTTAGCTAACTTGTCTCTTAACTATGTATTTCAACCATGTATGCATTAGGCTACTTGAATTGTAAACCACCAAAGGTTGAAAAAAACCTCTTTAAAAACATCCTGACAAAGCTTTAACATCAAAATAAAGTTGTGTCAGCTGCAATTGTCTTCATTTGCACAGTAGCGTTGCAGTGCACAGCCAACAATAAATATAGTTAGGGACATTCCGCACTGGGAACAAGAAGGCACCCTCAGGGCCTGCTGAACAATCAGATACTATTTGTTTTAAATGCCATCATGTGATGTAGGAATGGACCCAGGCCTAATGGGCTTCGCCCACATAATCCACTCACTATGTTTTAATTGACCTTCCTAAATCAAATTGAGTTGCTCTTTATGTATTAACTTGGTAGAAGAGACAAACAAAGGAAGGCAGGTTAAGTGTATCACACCCAGCGGGGCCAGGACGAGTCATAAGGTTGGATGCTAGAAGAAGCAAGTTTATTGGCATACTGAAATGCCAGCAACCCCATACACAAAATTAAATATTTTAGTGTGTTGCCCTTCATGCTTGTTCATACCCTGACTTAAGCTCCACCCTGTTTAAGGTGAAACACTGCAGGCAAACACATTGTTTATTTCAAGCACTGGACCTTTGGTTATTTTGCTTCCATAACATATCTTCTTTCATACTAGTATAAATAAAATTTACCAAATGTTATGTACATGTCTATCTATCTGTGTCTGTATATTTCTCCTATACAACCATGTGTGACGGCCATTATCTTAATAAGCACTTACATCAACTTTCCATAATCATTGCAAAAATAATTGCCTTAATGCCGGTAATCAATTGACAAAGTTCCATGATGATATCTGTTGAAAGTGTATCCCATTCATCTGCAGTGTCTCGCCTTAATAGCATTTGAATCCCACCGCACGACTTTACAAAATCTAAGTTGGTAGGGACATAATTTCTGTTTACCATGCCCTCTCTGTGTCATTATCTCTCATTCTCTAATGGCCCAGCCACAGTAGGGACCCACTGTTATTATGTAACTGGTGGGTCACCATGGGAACAAGTCCCCACCAACCCCTCCCATGGATACGGAGCCAGTAACTATCCAAGACAACACGTCATATAAAAATGTGTCAGCACGCTATATGGCCCCAAGCAAAGTATGTCATGCTTGAAATAGACAGCAAAGAGCACACACACACACATACACAGTGCAATTGGTAAAATAGTGCTATTTGGGTGTATTTTATTTTGAAAAAAAGTGAATCCAAATCTGAATTAGCTTGGAAGAGAAATTGATTGCTGCTATTGTTGTTATTATTACCATAATTGGCGTTGTTGTAATGGAAGCAATACAGCGTAATTATATCACAGTATAACACTACAGTATGTCAGGGTGCATGTCTGTTGACAACACAACCCAATGTTGTGCGATAAATCTAATTTATGTTTATGGGAATGCTTGGTTAGAATTGACATTATGGCATTATGTACACTCACTGGAAAACACAAAATCCCAAAGCAAACGCAAGTCACAAACCCATAACATACTGTAATCAAATGCCAATAGACATATACTTTACTGAAACAATCTTTTTTTTTGTAGTCCTAACTACAACTTCTACCCAACTTAAAAAAACATCACTCCCCTAATGGACTACTGCATCCCATTTCTTTTCATATACAATAGGCAGCAACATGACAATTCATCTGTTGTTTTTTTCCAGGTACCTAAAGAAAAAAATGGCTTCTCATCTTCCCTCACTCTCTTTCTCTGTCTCTCTCTAAGTACTTTGTGGCCACATGCTAATGCACTAATTAAAATGCGCCCGGTAAACAAGTGAATTAGTCACACTTATTAGGTCGCTTACATAACAACACGTCCGCCCACAACATGCTAATTAATAGCGCTAACCTTTTCCCCAAGTTTATAAGCCTTTACTTTTCTCATGCCACTCATATTGTATTCTGCATGTGAAAGGATTTCCTTCACCATAACTCAAGTTTTGTGGAATGAAAATTAAACCATTAAAATAAAATGTGCACAATCACTGCAAGAACCAGGGTGTTACATGCACACATCTACGGCAATAAAAATGAAACCAGCATGGACTTGCAGGAGATCCATCCACAAGCTTAAGAAAACTTCAATAGACAATTTTCATTTGCATTTGTTTAACTACAGCTCT
>NC_137227.1:3483019-3763864 GCF_949987685.1 Ammodytes marinus
TGAATAACTGTCAGTATTCCAAGTAGGTGGAAAAGTTGTGAAAGTCAGCAAGATGGCAAGATGAAAAGGAAAGAGACTATACATCGAAGAAAGCATGCTCAAAGAACAAAAGAAAGGAAAGCCAAAGAAGGATAAAATACATTTTAATGGCAGAAGAATGGCACTGCGGTAAATCATACGAGAAGTGCACTATGAAGAGAGACACACACAAAGGATAAGGGGAAAAGAAAAAAACATGAACATGAACAAAAGCAGCCCTTTACCAAAAATATATTTGTGAACAAAAAGTGAATGCTAGTTGAGTTGGCAATACTTTACATTGTATTGCTGTCAGGAAAAATACTATGACGATCTGAGATATGGCAGATTTCACTGGCCCTAAGTTGAAATTTAAGCCTACCATCTCCGGATCTCAGCACTCCCTCTCATGGGGCAGTTTAAATATAGTACCTAACATGACGCAACAGCTGGTAAAAAGCTTCAAACAAAATGAACCCACTTAAGAGGGGGCTATGGAAAAGACACTGGTGATGGCCACTGAACAACGTCTTTTTAACGGGATCTAACATTTGAAGTAAGCCAGTCAGTATGTGTTGTCATATTGTGTAAGGAGTTTTGCAGTATTCTCCAGCTTCTGTCGAAACTCCACAGAGTTGTCACATAATCCCTGCTTTTATGACATCACTGACATTGCAAATTTAGCCTTGTGCTTGGTATCATGACACCACACAGACCCCCTCCTTTCTCCCTCACTACCTTAACTCCACTTTGAATTCATTCCTATATTTAATTGATATTTAAAAAATATAACTGAGTTTGTTTATCAAAAACAATTTGCCACATTTAGCATTAACATTCTTTTCAAAAATCAACTTCCTGTTTTCACCGTCCGGTACATTCGCTTCTAATTTCTTTTTTTCTCTTCACTCCTTTTCTTTCAGTTCTTACTGAGCAGCATGCTCCCTGCATTCTTACATTGCCACAACTTTGGAACCTTTTACATACAATAAAAATGAATTCATGAGGATTTTTTCAAGTATCCATCTGGGTCATTTTCGTAAGATAAACTTACATCCTGTTGTTATTTTTATGTTCCTAATTTGTTTGTGGAGCCATTTACGTAAGCTCTCAAAACTTTTAAATAATCAAGCTGTGTTCCCGCTGGCAACAACAAGAGCAGGTGAAGATAGTCATTGCAAAAGCAATTGTATGTGCTCAAAATTGGCCACGTTGCTATAGACTGCAGAAGCACCAACCCTTTGACTCAAGCAGACACCAAGTGTGTTGTAATTCTACCAGAATCACTCTTTATCAATGGCTGTTGGTTTCCACACCTGAATTGAGCTCTTTTTAGCTGTAAACTTAGGTTTAGGAGCAGCTGCAGTGTTGCCACCTGAGGCAGATTCAGGCCTTGCAGCTATGGGAACAACAAAGCTACTGCGAGGCTGTGGCTGGTAAGGTATTGAGGGCGCTGCCATGTAGGGAGGGCTATTTGCCGGCTGGTAAGGGGCCTGCGGTGCCATTTGGTAGGGAAGGTTTGGAGACTGAGGAGCTTGGGGTTGATAAGCGGGTGGAGCAGGCTGCTGATACTGTTGGTTATAAACTTGCTGGTATTGACCACCAGGAGGCTGTTGATAAGGATTGGGAGGATAAACATTAGCTGGGTTTTGCTGGTATTGGCCATCATGCATCATAGGCTGCATTGGCATCCCAAAGGCTGGCTGTGGGTATGGGGCATTATATGGTCCAGCAGGCTGGACGGGAGCCATTTGCTCGTATTGAATTGGTGGGTTTTCAACTGGTGGGTTAGGAGGTGGACAGTCAGGATTAGGTGCAGCGGCCTTAGCAGCCTCAGCAGCCTCAGCAGCCTCTGCCGCTGGGCCATAAGTAAAGAGTGAAGACATGAGTTGATAGGGCTGATGCTTCATAACATCTATAACACTTAGGGGTTTAGGGGCAGGCTTTGGTTTGTCTTTGCCCTTTTTCTTGGCTTTGCTTGAGGGGCTACTTGGAGGAGGCTGCTTGGTTGCTGCTGGGGGATAAGAAGGGGACTGCATGGGATTATATGACCGTGAAGGTGGAGAACGTACGTTGGGTGTATATTTCCACTCAGTTGGTAGAGAAGGCGCTGGTGATATTGGCCGGCTCGTCTTGTTCGCTTGCACAGACTCAGAGTCCACAACAAACATCTCCATGCGCGACAGCCTTTTGGCAAACATATCAGCGCCTTTCCCTTTGACAACCGGCAGCTCCATGGCCGAACCTGGGGCATGTGGGTTCAAGACCGTGGCCATTGGGTTGATAGGCGACGAAGATCTTTGACTGATGGTGTAAGAGTGCATTCGCTGCGGTGGAGGCGGAGGAGTCCGGTCTTGTTGGGCATTCTGCGGTGGCTGCCAAGGTTTGGGAGAGGGATGAGTGTTCACCAATGGTGTTGAAACATTTGCAGGCATTTGCTGCGATTGTGGTGCCCAGGCATTCACAGGTGCCTGTGGCTGGGTCTGAGCAGGCTGAGGAGGCCATGTATTTAGTGGTGGTTGTGTCGAAGGCGTTGGAGGGGACTGTTGCCAGCTTGGCTGTGGTATGGGCTGGGGTGGAGCTGGTTGAGCCCAAGGTGGTTGCTGTTGGGCCGGGGTTTGCTGTTGGGCCCAATCATTCATTGGCTGCTGAGCAGGTTCTGAAGGATGCTGGGCCCACGGTGGTTGGGTCTGAGCCTGGGCAGGCACTGGCATCCATGGATTCACATTGACTTGAGGCTGCGCTGGAGGTTGTTCTTGGGGAGCTTGGATCCAAGGTGGTTGTACTTGGGATTGAGCTTGTGTTGGAGGCCATGTATTCATTGGAGGTTGCTGCTGTTGAGGTTGAGGTTGAGCTGATTCCCAAGGTGGTTGAGGCTGACCTGGTGCCTGTGGAGCCTGTTGCCATGCTGCCTGTTGTTGAGCTGGATGCTGTGGTTGCTGAGCCCATGGCGGTTGGGGCTGGGGTTCTGGCTGTACCCAAGGAGGTTGTGCTTGGGCTATGACCTGGGGTTGTTGCACCCATGGCGGTTGAGGCTGAGAGTCTGTCTGGGATGGCTGTACCCATGGTGCCTGGGCTTGCTGCTGCTGCTGCTGCTGCATTGGTTCCTGAGGTTGACCCCAATTTGGCTGCCCTTGAGGGTGTGTCCATGGTTGCTGAGGCTGCGCTTGCTCTTGATGCTGGGTCCAGGGAGGCTGAGCATGTGTCTGGGCCGGTGCTTGCTCTTGAGGCTGACTCCAAGATGGCTGAATTTGAGTTTGAGGGGCCCAAGCATTGGAAGGAGCTTGTGGCGGTGCTTGGGTCTGAATGGGTTGACGCGTCACCCAAGGTGGCTGTGGTGGGGACTGACTTGGAATTGGTTCCTGGGGCTGAACTTGAGCTTGATGCCAAGAGTTGGTAGATAGCTGTTGTTGGTGTGCTTGTGTTTGCACTGTAGCCCAGCTAGCAGTCACGGGAGCAGCCTCGGAGTGCACAGTGGAATTTATATGAACATTTTCCTCCTGAGCTGTGACTTGAAGAGTCTGTTGGTGAGATGCAGCCCATGTGTGCTGCTCCTCTGTGGTGGTGGTAGTGGTGTTGCTGGCAATGGCCTCCTGGGGGGCAGGAAGGGGAGAAGGCTCAAGGGCAGGTGCAGAGGTTGGCTCTAGTTCTGGAGCAGGGGTTGTCTCCACGGTGGGGGCAACAGCAGGTGTGCACACACTATTTTCAGCTTGTTGAGGCATGTCCTGGTTGGTAGGTTCCATCTGCGGAGACCAAGGAAGATTGTTGGGGTTGATCGCAGGCTTTGGAGCCACTGGTGGAGGAGTCTTGTGTTTGACTCTTGGAGACTGGAGAAAATTGCAAGCCTCTGCCCCAAGGCTGAAGTAATCTTCCTCTGGTTCTGACTCATTCCCCAGCTTCTTACCACTCCTGCTGAGGAGGTTAAGCAATGCTGGGTTAGGCGATACTTTTGGCGCCTCCTTAAAAGTGAACATAGGCGTGTTTCTTTTCTTTGCATCAGTCAACAGGCCAGTCTTAATTGCAGGGGTTGAAATGCGCTCATCGCGGGAAGCTATCTGCTCTCCTGGGCCCGCGGCATCTTGATTGGGCCCACTCATGAAAGGCTTTGCAGTACGATTGCTCAAGGAGCTCTGCATTTCACTGGTTTGATGTTGGACTGCGCCATTGACGTTTGCAGAATAGTGCTGCATTTGTTGTTGCTCTTGATGACATTCTTGCTGCTGCTGATACATTTGCTGTTGTTGATAATGTTGTTGTTGTTGTTGTTGTTGTTCATACTGCTGCTGCTGATAATGTTGTTGTTGTTGTTGGTATTGTTGTTGTTGTTGTTGTTGTTGGTAGTGTTGTTGCTGTTGCTGCTGCTGGTAATTCTGCTGTTGCTCATAGTACTGCTGCTCCTGATATTGCTGGTACTGTTGTTGCTGTTGGCTTTGTTGGTGCATATTTACATCCATGTAAGCCTGGGCCTCTGTTTTGGACTGTTGCATGTAGGAGTGCTCTGCTATCTTCTTTTCCTCCTCTGGCGGAACTCCTTCCACTGGAATTCCGCAGCGCCTCAGCTCCTCGTGTTCGGCAGAGATCTCATCCATCCGGAGACGGCGTTGGGCAAACATCAGCGCACCTTTGCCCTTGGTATCGGGCAAATCTTCCATCTCCGCTTGGTTTTGAAGGTTCCTTTCGATCTCGAGGAGACCCTTGTCCCAGTTGATGGTCAGCACACCTTTGCTACGCTGACCATTAGAGAGGAAATGCTGTTCTATGTCAGAATCGTCGGGGGCCACAAGTGTAAATTCGACGGTGTGGGTTTCGTCGTCTTCTTCGTCGCTGTACTCTGGTTCGTCTTCGCCCGTGCCGTAGCTGACGAGTGTGAATTTCTTGGCCCTCTGCCGATGTTTCTTGAACATCAACACCCCCTTGTTGTTGGGGTTGGGCGGAGCAGCCGTAAGGAGGAGAGCAATACGTTTACATTTGGACTTAGCCTCCTTGACCTGCTTTTCAGACAGACTCTCGCTACGCCTGAGCCCTGTAAAGAGAAGGAATAGAGAGAGTTAAGAGTATAGAATGCAGTGTATAACCCACCGAGGAGTACAGATAAACACAAATCATTGAATTTCTTTGGGAGTGTTCTTTGGAAAAGTAAAATCCTTCATTCTTGCTTTCCTATTTCTCCATTAGTAACAATTCTGTTGATCAGCTGATTTTCAGCTCTTTGATCATTCATCTAATGATTCAATTACTTAAAATTAAAAATGGATGTTGGTTTTATCAGTTGGGAATTACAATTACAGTTCATCATAGAAACCCCAATTTGGCTTTGCACTCTCATGAAGAGTAAAAATAGAGCAAGCTAAATAACAATGTGACAAAAATGACAAAATGAAATTTTTAAAACAACTTGTCACAATGTATTTAGTTTATTCCACGGATCGCAACTTGCAATTACAGATGTTTTTACAATACAACTAATGTGTATAGTAAAGCCAGAAGCAGAAATGACATAATAAATACAAATATGATACACATTATGCACTATTGAACTGATCTTCACAGCTATATTTTTTAAAACTAATCTATGAACTCATTCCTTGACCTTGTGTCCTTCTCCCACATGAGAAAAATGACATTCCATATAATTTAAACTTATTTTACCCTGTTGGATTGTATTGCTCTCATTTAGTTTGACAACAACCCATATTGCAATTGTAGAATTCTCTGACCCATGTCTAATATCCTCATTTGTTCACAGACAATGAAGTACGTCAGAAATAGAAACAGAGAAAGGTTTAAAATGTGCAACAAATCCACTAGCACAAGAGAGCTGTTACCAGTCCTTATCTGCAAGTTCACAAGCTGACCACTTCAGACTCTCTGTCCTTCTTAATCCGTCACATTTCTCGACACTTCCATACGATAGACATCACACTTAACATATATCACACCAAAAAACACCCTGAAATCACCCAACAATGCAATGCCATTATACAATAGTAAGTAGGCTTAATCTTTTATATTCCTGCAAGACTGACCTGAAGGTGGAGGACACAGCGGGAGTGAGCAACGGGCTCACTTTTTTAGCTCAGTTAAAGCACCCAGTTTGAAAGTATCAGGTAACGGGCCAGGGGAGCACATGCTAGTGTCTGTCAAAGGGCCACTTCTGCAGGCATCATCAGCGTGCTGGTGTTATATTTATGTCTTCAATACAGCTTACTGGAATGCCCCAGTGTCCATATTCATCATCCAGGATCGTCAAATTAGTTCTTCAAGATGTTTTTAAAAAGTGTTTTGTCTTCCTGAAAATGTGATCAATTGGTCCAACACTAACAGTTTGTTGGTTGGACTCATTCTATTTTTGTCTTTTATTGTCTGTCCACTGTCTCCCTGCTGTCACTTTCATTCATTTGTAATTGAGTTTAGACCCGGAAGTATCTGCTTGCATTTGAAGGAATGAGCACACTCCTTCATCTGCTGTGAGAGATGCTATTTTGAGGAGTACACACACTGGACATCAAGCATTGGAATGCACATGTGTCGTTGACAATGCAATTCAGTGTTGACCTATTAGCAAGCAGATTCCCACTTAAATGTGGTGTCTGCGAGTCAGCGATTCTGGTGAATGCTTGTTGTCAAAATCACTTATTAGCCAAAATCAGTGAATATCTCTATCTACCTGTACTGTGCGTGCACTACGCGCAGAAAATAAAATCCAGTGTTAATACACAGCCTAGGCTCCTTAAACTGTAAACAAAGGGTATGTAAACAAAGGGGCCCACCAAAGCTAGCAACATACAGTTTACAGAGCCTAGGCTGTGTTTTAACACTGGATTTTCTTTCAGCTAGCACACAGTTCGGACAGGAAGGGGATCGTGAGTAGATATTCGCTGATTTTGACAAAAAGTGATTTAGACAAGCTCAATGGTGTTTATGCCCCCAACAGAGCCTTCAAGGCAGCGCTGCTTGGAAGGCCCTAACGCCTCATTTCCACATACAGTACATAGTATACATACTCGGATGCGATCATTCATTCCTATGTGATTCTCCGTAATGTGCGGTGTGCCTCCGAAACTCCTCCCCTCCGTAATATTTCTGTCCGGTACGAATATTGAATTGAAAATTGAATGTACAAAAAATTTAACTTTTGCCGTGGATTACGGAGTACGACAGTTTGCTAGGTGAGCTTACATGCGATGTCCTTCCATTCAGTTTATGTTGATCAAAAAGTACTTTGTGACTTTCACTTTGTGAATCAGAGTAATGTTATTCTGCTAAAATATTGAATACCTTATACGTGATACGCTATATACTGTACAGTCGGATCATTTTTATCAGTTTGATATGAAATACAGTCGATTTATTTAATGACACAAGTTACAGTGCCTGCGATCTCTGCGGCATCGCCAGAGACACAGACGTCCACATTTCCTTCCGTTGGACACAAGAAGGACCATCTGTAAAATAACGGATGCAGTGACACGAGTGACATATGGAAACGAGGCGTTATAACCATGGTTATAACCCTAACATTAACCAGGCAACGCTGCCTTGAAGGCTGCGTTGGTGGTGCACTCTCCAGAATCCCTTAGTACACCTTTAAAGAATAGGTATTTTGCTTACCAATACCCACACACACAAACACACACACACACACACACTAGGTTGTGTTTTAACACTGGATTTTCTTTCAGCCCGAACACAATATTGACAGGAATGGGATTGTGAGTAGATTTAGACAAGTGCTCTCCAGAACCACTAACTACACCTTTAAATAATAGATATTTTGCTTACTGTGAGGGAATTTTGGGTGTTTAGTTGTAATATTAATGGTAAAGATGAATAGGTCATATATGCCTATCTTGTGTGTCTGTCTCACAGACTCTAGGTCAGCCTTGGAGCCTGTTAGAGACACTTAGGTCAGTTGTATAGATAAAGTCTCATCTCCTTCTACTCCAGAATGTTTCACTGTGTTCAGCTCTGAACCAACACATTGGTACGCTTGGTGCCCGAGCCGGGGAGGTGGTAGAAATAGCACGAGGTTAAAACACAGCTCTAAGCATGAGTCTGGGAGAATTGAGCCAAGCCAAGTCTCTAATAAATAATGCTTCATAATTCATCCAAGTCTCCTGAAATATTCTTCCACCTGAGTTGACATCCAACCTTAACAGAACTTCCATCACACTTACCATTACCCCCCCCCCCCCACACACACACACACACACCCACACACACATGCACACACACGCACACACACACACACACACACACACACACACACACACACACACACACACACACTTAACACCTTTGTATAAATAGATTCAGTCTATTAATCACTTACTGGCGTGCTTTGCGTGATGTTTGTTGGGCTTGTCTTGATCCCCTTCAGAATCAGACCCCTTCTCTTCCGCTGGTGTCGGAATTCCAAATGAGACCGTTGAAGACCCAGGAACTCCCTCGCTGTGCCCTCCTTCTCCTCCTCCTCCTCCTCCTCCTCCTTCGCTTTGGGATCCAATGCTGCTTCCAGTGACCCTGGGGGGGCCACCCACACTCAGGATGCCCCTCCCTGCTCCCGATGCTGCCGGCTGCTGCACAATGACCTCCACCTGGCCTGGCACGGAAGTATGGGAGCTGAGCACCACCCCACGCTGCCCCAGGGGCACCCTCGCAGGGCATGACACGTAGTGGGATGACGTGGTGGTGGTGGTGGTGTGGATCTTCTCAACAGCCTCTCTGCTTGACAGTTCTCCCTGGATCCCGTGAGCACTCCCCAGAGAGGTAAAGCCCGCATCGTCATCTTCCATGGTTTGCTGGGAGAGGGACACCTGGAGCTCCACCATGTCCCCAAAATCCCCCCCATGGTAGGCCTCGTCTCCTAGGGACTCCGATATGTAGATTTCCCTGGGGCTGGGGGACCTGTGCTTTGGGGAGAGGATGTGGAGCGTGGTGCTCTCCAAAGCCTGGCCCGGAGAGCCCGTCTCTCCACCACAGTATGCCTCTTCTGGTTCATAGTCTTCTGGGCAGTGTCTTCCAGGAGGAGAGGGGAGAACAGGGAATGAGTTATGAAAGCTGTGTCTTAGTTCAACATAACCATTCACTAACATTATATAGAGAGAACGTCACTTACAGGAAGGTTATCAAGTGTTAACAATCACTCTTGCTTAATTCCACTGTCAAAGAATAAGAAAACACAATGTCATTATCTCTAGATTAAATGAATTTAAGTGAACCTCCGTGACTATAGTGCTTAATACATTCTGATAGCCACAAGCTGGGTTACCCTATAACCCCAATAAAACAGCGTTTTCCTTTGATATGCCTTCAAAACAACTGTATATCCCTTTGCAGTTTAAATGAGGGCACAGACACTGGCAAATACTGACTGAGTAACGACTGAACAGCTGCATGTCAATCAGACACACTGTGAAACTTTGTCCGTGCCGGGTAGAAGGCCGGCATGGTGGACAGTGAGTGACACACATGAACTCGCTAATAAACAACAGACGTGAATGCACAATTTTGCAGATTACATACACAAGCAGTGAGTGGTTCACTGAACTATGCAAAATGGCCCACGGGTCATAAAACCACAATGCTATCTAAATGCTAATATAGTGGCACTACAGTATAATCATTTTTGCATTGCTGTTGAATGCCAAAGAGCTACTAGTAAAAAGCTCACATCGCTCAGTTGTTGTCACTATACACTGTACTGTACCCCATATTGTGGTGTTCATTCTTTTCATTCGCTTTTAAATGTCTTCTAATGTGTTTTATGTATTTTAATCTTGTTCCTGTAAAGCACTTTGAATGGCCTTGTGTCTGAATTGTGCTATATAAATAAACTTGCCTTGCCTTGCCTTGTCAATTGTGTTTATTTTCCATGCAATTCACAGAGGTGCTATGTGGTCGCTACCTTTTGACAAGCAGCTGCAGGCAGTCGATGGAAGTGTCTATGAGTGCAAAGGCTCGCGAGAGGGTGAGATCCACACACGGCTCTCCGTTTAGAGACACCACCTCATCACCCTCCTGCACTCCAGCCAAGAAGGCACGGCCCCCTTCCTCTACCTGTGAGCAGATGAAACATATTAGAAAGAGCACCAAAAAAAAAGTTGGGAAAAACACAGCCATATCACACACCAAGCCAAGTCTTCCCTTGGGGTGTCAGAGCATCACCATTAGGTAATATCATTAGATGCTCCCAATGAACCACAATACAAAGTATGAAGATAGTCCCACTCACATAAAGCTCTTGAACAGGTGTAACAGCCCCAAATATGGTCATTGCCCTCTTACCTTTCCACACTGTCCCCAGCTTTGACAGTGTTGCTATTTACAGGAAAAGCATGTCGCTTGCCACTATGGTCATAATACATACACTTCCCCCCCAAGGTCAGTGTCATATATATATATATATATATATATATATATATATATATATATATATATAAATATATATATATATATATATATATATATATATATATATATATATTGAGAGATAAGAGAGGACAGTATTTTTTAAGGATGTAAAAAATAACTTAAAATACATCATGCATTCAAATGAAATAATGTGGTGGCCTAAGTGAAGCATGGATACAAGAGTCAATCTGCAAATTAAATAACAATAAGGTTAGCCAAACATTTTCTTTTTGTAAATAAAGAGGTTTATGTTTAGCACTAAAAGCAATGTTGAGCTAGGCAGTGGGTGTAGAACATCCTAAGTCAATTGGATGAAAACTGTTTTTTTAAGACTAGATCGTTTATATTCTAAAGAAGTATTTTCACCACACAGCTGTATGGTATTGCTGTACGCCTCCTCTGTGCAGATGAATTTAAAGGGCACCTCTTCACACTGTTAAATAATGACTGATGGCTTCACTCCCATGAAATGAATTCCCCAGGCCCATAATATGGCTCATTAATAATGGGATTTAATGAGGAGAAATACCCCCCATACATTTTGCCCAAAAGGCCACCCATACAGATAGGTGGATAAGCTCATCAGATGCATGCCATGAAAATATATGCTCCGATGAAACATGATAAGATATTTTGCCATTACTACAGATGAACAGATTTTTAAAAGAAGGTCTATAATGTCTGCAGTAGTTTAACATTAGGCAAAATACGGATAGGCCTACTACGGATAGGCCTACTCTTTTAAGAATTGAACCTGATTGTTTGGCCATCCATCAAGCTAATGTCCCTTTTGCTACCTTGGCAGCACTCTCTTCAAGTTGAGTTGATCACACCAGCGGCAAACAAAAAAACAGTCGCCTAGGGAACTAATGTTAATGTTGCTGTTACCCAGAAAAAGCTTTCCCGGCAAGCAGCAGGAACCTACAATTATGGAAGTGCCAGATCTCAGACTGCATTTCAAAACAACTGTGGACACTAGGTCTCCCTGTTTATTTGAACACCAAAGTAAAAGTCTGTGTTGCTCTCTCATGCCTTGCTGTTTTCAAATTTGCAATAAATGAAGAGGGATACACACCAAACTAACCGTCTCCAAAGCAGTGTATGAATATATAAGTACTGAATGAAGTCAGTGCAAATCATGCTATATAAATTTTTTTTTAACTTCCCATATATACTATCTATGTTCTAACAAGAGATACTTGCAGTACAACAACTGTGTCACTAGATGGCGATGCAGACACACACAAACGCACACACATGTACACACACACACACAGATCTTTGACTGCTAAAGGAAGAAGAAGCAGTATCATAAGCATTGGGAAAACACTGTAGTTTATGTCTGAAAACATTCGATTGATTTGTGCACCAAATGCATAGCATACATTTAGTGATTTTGAAAAATACATATCTACAAACATACATGAAGTACAACCATACCTGCATATTCAGTACAGAACCTGAAACATACACCCCTGAGTCTGACATAGGCCACATCTTGGCCAATAAAATGGGCCTATTTTGCCGTGTGTACATACAGTATATATAAACACAAATATTGTATGGGTCATTTTATAGAGCTGGTAACTTTAAGAGCAAACCCCTCCAAGTTTTTAAGAGTTCTTGACAGTGTGCAAACAGGCCCTATAAGGCAGCCGGTGTGTGTGTGTGTGCGTGCATGCATGTGTGTGTTCGTGTGTGTGTGTGTGTGTGTGTGCGCGTGCATGCATGTGTGTGTTCGTGTGTGTGTGTGTGTGTGTGTGTGTGTGTGTGTGTGTGTGTGTGTGTCTATTGGGACTCACTCCTCACTGCAGGGAGGACGGTTTGTCTGGAACGCAACGCACAGCAAACCCCCTTGTGCTCCAAAAAAGGAAGGGAAACGTTTGTCGTCGCCTCTCCCTTCGCAACGCAAAGACACACACACACATACACACACAGGCAGGCAACCTTCAACAGAGGTGTAATGTAACTAAGTACATACTCAACTACTGAACTTATGTGCAAGCTTTCGCCAGTTGTACTCTACTTGAATCTTTGCTTTGTATGATACTTTCTATTTCTACTCCACTACAATGGGAAATATAAAAGAAAAAAATACATTTATGAATTAAGATTTTTGCACACATAATTATGAAGCGTTAATAAAATATTGTAGTCTATTAACCGACACTGACACAAATAATGTATTGACTATTGATTTGTAATGCTAAGATTACAAAAAAAGTGTAATACTGCATTTTCCTGTTTATACTGACATACTTCTAGTTAGGTAACGTAAATGAAGGACCTCTACTTGTACCAGAGTATTTATACAGTTAAGTATTTGAACATTTACTTAAGTAAATGATCTGATTACCACTGCTTAAGCACTACCTAGTGCATCTCTGAACATTCTACATTCCATATAAGCTTAAAACCTTTGATATTTACAGGATATACTCAACCAATCTGAGAATGTAGTACTTTTACTCAAGTGGCATCGTAAATGGTGACTTGTAACAGGGTCATTCTTTTCTAGTATCTAAGGATTCTAAGCTAACTCAAGTATGCCTTTCAGGTCCTGTTTACACCACTGAAGTTCAAAGGAGGCAGATACAAAAGTAGTGTCTCAGTCCTGGTCGTCACACGCCACTTGTAAAGAAAAGCAGAGTCTGCTCTAGTTGCTGTGCAGGGACAGGAAAACAAATAGATGCTAATGTGGTTGTCAGGAGACGAGAACACACTGTAAACAGCAGTGGCCTGGTTTTGTCAGAAAAAAGGCCCTTTAAAAAATACCACTGAGCAGAATTGTGTGTGGGGCCACAGTATGAGGCACAAGTACATGCCTATGTTATTATCCTGACTTGGCTATTTTCAAATCTATCTATCTAATAAGCTTAAACACAACAGATAATCACAGGAAACATGGTGACTGCATAATGTGGGCACAATAGCTCCCGGCAGTTCCTGCACCCATACACAGCTTTAAGCAATTATGTTTTTTTTTTTTTTAACATTTCAGGCAAATATTTTCCAGCTGCCGTATACAGGTAGCGTTCGCTCGCACAGCGTGGGAGGATGGTTATGTTTAATGTCTTCATTCACTTTTTTTTGCCTTAAAGGAGAGGTGTAGAAGCATTTCAAGGGGCTAGATAGTACAGTCTGCTTTGGTTTATTGCATTTACAGTATGTATATATAGGGACAGTTTCAAAGACATGGATTAAGACTAAGTTTCAGCATGGAGATTGTCCATCGAAAGTACAATTTAGTCGAGGACTAGGCTTAATCCATGTCTGTGAAACTGGCCCATAGTGTACTGAATCTCAAACAGATTTAACTACAATATAATTTTCATTTGGGCAGGTAGAAAAGAAACACTCAGAAGACCAATGCAACTTAAAAATAAAAAAAATACTCCCATTCAAATCATTACACCAAACGCTTTGCAAGATTAATACGGAATACGGATATTGGGGTGTTTATACAAGAGTTCCAGCTCTCTGTGTCCATGCTCTACTTGATTTGAAACCGAAGCAGAACACTTTGCCCAAACATTCCTTCATTTTTGTTTCTTTGTGAAGTAAATTTACTTTGGGAAGAAGCCTACAGGAAGCAATGTCTTTTTTATGTTATGTGCAATGTAAGGCATCAGAAAACATTACACTTGCACATGATGCCACTATAACAATGCCCTACTGGATGTGCCTTCCGGTAAGAGGAAAAGAACGTCACTCTGACAAATTACTCTGAAAAATAAGATTTACTTCAATGGACTTCCATATTGAAATGCCCATTTTGACAAATACAAGCATCCTTACTAATACATGATCCTTCTCACTTTATAAACAGCAGAGTCAAATTTAGGTCCAACACAGCCAGCCTAGAAACACAGCAACTCACAACATAAAAAAAAAAAAAAAAAAAAACAGTTGGAGGAGTTGGCCTTAGTTTGTTTGGGTGATGGGGGGGGGGAGAATAAACTAGCACACTAGTCATTATCTGAGGTCATTGCTTTCTCCCCGGATAGAGGGATTAGATGTTTTCCTGAATAAAAAACAATGCCAGCAAACACTCCGGCAATGGAAGGAGCTGTGAAGCACGTTGTTTACTCTGGGATAGAAATGGGATGCAGTGAATGCTATTTTGCAGATTGCTAGGCAGCTTGATAAGGTTCCTATGGTGCACAATTAGGGGCTGAATCGTCTGCAACAAGAGCTCCTCTTTGTGCAGCTAAAGGGCAAGGTAACCTGGGCAAAGAAGACTTGCAATGTAGTAAGACCGTGGTATAACAAGCTTTGGATGAGCTCTTATTAGTGTAGAATCTGAAAAAAAAGTCTATATCTGACTTGATTTATGATCGATTTCCATTTGTAATTCGCTTCTCCATAAAACTGACCTGATGCATGTTGACATTCCACATAACAAGATGGCATACCTTAGTGATTGGCTAAAGAGCCTCCTTCCTAGGTTGACAGGGGTTAAATTTTTATTATTGTTATAATTTTTTTCAAATATCTATTCAGTATTCAAACTAATTATATTTAAAGGCAATACATCCAAAACCGGCATTACACTGTCGCCCACATATCAGAAGTAAGCTTGTGTGCTGCTGGTTAAAATGCAGCATTGTGGTTTCTGTAGCTTTTTAAAAAAAAAGAAAAAAGAGTGACCTCATCAACTTTGTGCTCAGGCCAGGACTCCAGAATGGGGAGAAAAATACTGCCTCCCTTATATGGAGAGGAGCCTTTTTAAAGAGTGGATACCCCCGTGCCCTCACACTGTCTACTGCCTGTCAGAGCACTGCACAATCACTTTCTCTCAAGCAACAATACACCATTTACCACCACATTTAACCAATGCTGTTTTATATATAGAAAAACACACATTTTACCTGAGAGCCACTAGGTTGAGAGCATGTATCACTATCTTGGTATGTTCGCTTCTTTTGAATTTTTAACTAACTAGAAAAGTTTTTTGGAGGTATGTTTGGAGTGATGCTTTCCAGATGAGGTGGTACTGGGAGACAAATGCATCATATGTTGCTACTTCGACCATAATAGGCCGAACATGTAAATGAGTTGTCTTTACGAGACTCTTATGCAACACATGAGAACACTAAAGAATCCTCTAGAATTGTCTAAAATTAGATAAAGTAAAACTGAAACAGGCATGAGAAGTAGCAAGGGGGGGGGCATTGACCCATATGGGGAAAGAGAGGACACAGAGGCTTTCGCTTGGTGTTTTTTGCTCCCTAAATCTCCGCTGCTGTTGTTGTTGCTGCTGGGTCTTTGGCATTGCATTTGGTAACGGTTATGTTGTTGGCTCAAGCCTGTACCAGACTGTGTGGGGCATTTGTATAATGGAAGTGAACTGGGCTTGGAATGGTTGCTGTGAATCAGCAGGGAGTAGTTTGAAGTTGACTGTGTGCCTACATTTCAGATTTTGTCTGTCATGTTGTTGTAATGTCTCATTGTTTTATGTTATGTTTATTTTTTATCTGGTAGGAGCCACTTACTAAATGCTAAGGAATTAATAAGTGATTTCTTTATAACTATAGTGCATACCTTTTTCATATACATCAATGACAGTTACATTCGAACCATATAGCGAGTTGACGCAAAGTTGATTAAGCCCATCAGCTACATAACACTCTATCTGTATTTCTCAGTAGGGCAGTGTTTACAAACTAGTGTCGCCCCCTAACACTGGTGCAGGAGCTCAGAAAAATCCCGAGAAGCGTCAAAGAAATCTTTCAGGGGTTGATTCTACTGCTATGAAAAAAAAACTGGAGTTAAGCAGAAGGTATAAGATCCATATGCGATCACCGAAGGCTTACCCAATTGAGATGCACCGACAGTGTTGTTGTAATTACTCAGAATTCCTCATGGGGAGGGGCAATACAAGTTACACACTATAGCTTTAACGACAAGTTGTTTATTTAAGTGTCTTAAAATCCTCTTACCAGATGTGCTAATTTGATGCTTCAGTTGACATGCATATACTTTTATTATTATTAGATGAGACCATATCATGCGACCAAATGTAGAAATACAATCTACATCATAAAAAAAACTCACAAGTGAACTTTAAGAATTGTGGCTTTGATAAAAAAAAACATATCAATAAAAATGATCTATGCTTTCAGAGTGGCTCTACGTTATAACAGTGCGGGCTTTGATGTGGAAGGAATGCAAGCCTGAAGACAAACATTTACACATTCACCACACGGAGACAGGCCTGTATAATGACGGACCCAGCATGTATGTGTGAACATGTGTGGCCATACCATATATAGAGTCCACAGCAGATCTTCAGGGCACCTGGCTTTTACCTCCCTCAAGAAACATCACAGCAATATATCTGAAAGTTATCTTGAATCTGTTATCTGTATAGGCCTATGTCTGCATTAATCAGCTAAGTTTTATATGAGCATTTGTTTCCACATCCAAGAAGACTAAATATATATATGCCCTTAAGACTGAGTTTATGAGAAACAACCAGCACATGACACTTTTTTAATGTAACCTTATCTGTTCTGAGTTTATAGTATGATACACTTACACAATGCTCATAAGTAGACTCTTCAATAACGATGTATTATTAAAGTAAGATGTAAGATACTGTGATCCATTGGATAAGCTATTGAAAGTGTGAGCAATGAATGGATACATGCACTTTCAATAGACAAACAAGAATACAACATGTGTTTAAAGGAATACTCATGCCATCCACAGCTCACATAAATAAAACATATCCAAATTGGTAAAAGTATGAATAATTGACATTTACAACGAAAAGAAAACATGAATAACAGCCTTGACACTATATATGCATAGATAATACAGCGTCATAGGGAAAGTGGCTTCATCAGAGGGCACCTACTGTTACCTACAAGGTTTATTACCACACTATCGAGGCTAAACAAATCATGTGTGGGCCAGGAGATGTCATATAGCAGAACGTGCAATTAACCTGCCCTTTCTGACAGCATTATGTTCTTTTTGTCTGCATTCTCATAAAGTTTATGAAAATTTAGAGTCGTGCGTATAACCATGCACCCCATCTCTCTCACTGTCTAGTTTGGTTACTCCGAAAAATTGCTTTTCTTTCTTTTTTTTCTTTATGAGTGATAATAGATCGCGATGTGCAAGCTTCACGCTCTGGCTTGGCCTTGACCATATAAGGGTGCCGAGGGATCTCACCAGGCACCAAAACACAACCGACGCACACAAAAATGCAGCAACACGCTCGTCTCCGGTCTGCTCCGCATTTTAAATTCACTCCCCCACCACAGTTTGTTATGTCTCCTCCAAATTTTATTTTCACTGATTTACTCAACAAAAGTAAATAATAGACACATGGTAGGCTATTTGTAAATCCAAACGTAGGGAATGCAAACAAACTCCACAAAAGGTTAGTAAAAATAAACTTTCGTTTTGGTGATATAGGCCTGGCTATATTTATTTATTTTTTCAATGATATTTGCAGTGAGAGGGCACGATTCTAAGGTGTCTGGCACATGTCCCATTTCTAACTCAAAACAATTCCTTCGTAGCCTATTTATTAATCAAACACCTAAAACAAAGATAGATAGATAGATAGATAGATAGATAGATAGATAGATAGATAGATAGATAGATAGATAGATAGATAGATAGATAGATAGATAGATAGATAGATAGATAGATAGATAGATAGATAGATAGATAGATAGATAGATAGATAGATAGATAGATAGATAGATAGATAGATAGATAGATAGATAGATAGATAGATAGATAGATAGATAGATAGATAGATAGATAGATAGATAGATAGATAGATAGATAGATAGATAGATAGATAGATAGATAGATAGATAGATAGATAGATAAAGAAATAGATACCTGGGTGACTAAGAAAGGTGTGTAGGTGTCCCCCTCTCCCTCTCGCAGGGTGAATCCCCAGGGTGCGCCGCCGTACAGCGTTACGCACAGGTAATCCCCGGTCCCCATGCTCAGTCAGACGTCCACACCGCGAGCATGGAGCTGTCAGCGCGCACCAGCAGCACTTCTCTCCCAAAACAAGCCAACCTCCTGCATCACACCGCTGTATAATCCCCATCATATGAGTTCTACCCTCTCAGTCCAGCCCCGTCCAGCCCCACTCAACGTGACGTCACGGCGCACCGACCCGCCTGCAGGCGCGTTGTATGCAACTGGTGGGTTTGTCCGTCCTGGTGAGCTCTTCTTGAGCTTGTGTTGAACGCACTGTCTAGCCTACAAGCATAGATAGTAAAACAACTACAACATGCCGGAGGCTGAGCTGTAGGCTACCTCCTGATAGACGATGGAATATGGGAGAACTGCTAGGCTACATGAAAACTTGTATCATCCAACTTCTGGGAAAAAGAACAGTTTATTTCTTTTTTCCTACACATTTTCTTTTCACACATTAACGCAACACAACTACATAATATACACGGTATGATACTTACTCCAAACGTAGGGAATTTAAAGAAACACCACAAGGGTTAATCAGTTCTGGAAACTCATATTTGCAGTGAGAGGGCCAAGGGTAACGTCCCGTTTTGACTTCACCTCAATAGGCTACACAGGATGGTCTAATGCGGTTTTAAAGACCAGCAAATAGCTGCTTTCACGATGGTAGATTGTAGCCTATCATTGACTGGAGAGTTAGCCTAATAATAAAATAATGTGTTATTTGTGAGCAAATGCAACGTTTTCATTTCCCAACAGCTTGTGTCAAACCACCCACATTTCTAGTGACTGCGCATATCCCATGATCACCCGCCAATATTTTCAACATAGCTCGGATGTGTTTTTGTCACAATTGAAAGTGAAAGCTGCAAATTATGTCCAGGCAGATACTAATGCAATGTTATAAAGAATCGCACAGGTTTCTCAACATCCCCTTTGCTGACGTGTATGGGTTCCCACTCTCTCACGCATGCGTGCAGATGCTGACACGACTCACTGGCCCTGTCAAGAGAGCTGAAACAACATCGGCGGTAGCCGGAAAGTTTGCTGTTTACATTGTAACATAAAGGTGTAATGTGAGGTTATAGAACACATACCTGGCTATGCATAATATACAATGTGTTTCACTTATTCCCAATGAAGAAGTTGTTGAAAGGAGTGATGTATTGCGGCATTAGTTTCGTTTAAGAACTTTTAATCGCCATTAATGATTTTATTTTGAAATGCACAATCGGAAACTACGCCTGTTTTCCTCCCCGGCGCTTTCCGTCTCGTAGGCAGCACAGACAGACCGGTGCTTTTGTAGAGTTTGACGTGGCACTCTGCTTTTACTGAGGGCAATAGACAGCGAAGAGGACTCTGCCCAATATCCAGGTAAATTTGACTACGGCGGTATTCACTCACGTAGCTGATACTAATGGCCAACTCTAGCTGGGGTAACCTTTTTATTTGACGGTGTTTAAAATGAATGCGCTTGTGGTGCTAGTGCAAACTTTGTAGTGATATCCGCGTAGCTAGCAAGATGTTCTCTATCAATATGTATCCAACAGTGACGGAGGTGCTCCTGTGCTGTCACCTTTATGGTCGTTTTAGTTAAAGGTATTACGTTGTCTATTAGAGCAGACATATTGCACTGCAAAGAAGACAAACGTGTATTCGTTCAGCTGGACGTGAATTAAAGGAAGTCAGGGATGCTCAGCCATCATAACGGTCTTTGACGTGGCAACTGTCGGCAGCGGCAGACAGTCAGCTAATTGAACTGAACTAGTGGCACCGTATTTCATGTATTTCTTTGTCATTTTTTTTGTTTGTTTGTCTGTGTAAAATGTATTCAGTTGGTGTGTTGTGCAGTTGCCTAATAAAGGGCTTCCGCTGAGTTGTCATTACGCAGCTGTTATTTGTGTTGACCCAGCTGTGCTGAACTTTTACTTTGCCCTGAGAGGTGTCTACAGGCCCATTGCTTTTACAACTCCTTATGTAGGCTATAGCAGGTGAAAGTACAAATTATTGACAGCCTGTTGCCCAAAAGTATTTGTTTTAATGACTGTAATTACACTGGCCTATGTGGGAATATCGCCAGAATAATGCAAATGTAAGGCTAAAACACTGCATAGTTGCTCTGTGACTGTCATTGAATTGTAGCCTACCTCTGACAGCAAAAGAGACATTAGGGACAACTCATGTAGGCCTACTCCAGAAAGATATTAGCAAGCATAGGCCTGCCTTATCTCTTAAGAACTAATGTCTAAGGTCCATGTGACAGGAGTGTTGATGACTGGATGAGGTCAAATATCAGTTGATGTCGCTGTGTTGGTTGTAAACTTGCAACATTAATTATGGAGGAAATAGATTTGACAATAGCTAACTCTTTATGCATGAATTAATATCCAGTTAAAATCTAAAAAATATACATGTTGGATAAATCGAGAGTTAAAATCTTAATTTAAATTTGACAACATATTAGTGTCCAAAGTGTTTACAGAACAGATTTTGGAAACATCCTTTTTTCGTTTTATAAATGAAAAATAAGTACAGGTCTTAAAAATGCATTTTCTTCATTTTTTAAAGTAGGAAATGTATCATAATTAATATAATTAACAACATATTGAAATCCTTCTGCAATAACCCTCAGAAGCTAAGAATGATGTGGACAAGTTTAGTTGAATGAAGTGCTTTAGAAGTTGAGAATTTTGCTTGAGAGTCTTGTAAAAAAAACTATAAAATGAATATATATATATAGTCGAATAAACACTTAAATTCACACGTTCTCAAATCTCAAAATTGACCAGTGCTTGAAGAAAGGGGGTGGATTTTTCTTTCACCAAAAAAAAGGGTTAACATTTCACAACAGACTACTATGTTAGAGTTAGAAACAAACACAAAACAGCTTCATTGATTTATCTGACTGTCAACATGACATTCAAGTATTACCAGTCATGCAAAACGTTGACATTCTCTCTTTGGACTCAACAGGTCCTAGAAAAGCCCTTTCATTCTGGCATGAGAAGACCTTGACGCTGGTCCCATCAACATGAGTCAACAGGGTTATGTTGCTGCCCCGCCATACTCCCAGGCCCAGCCCGGGATGGGGGGCTACCAGGGGGGATTCAACCCCAATCCTACACAGCCCCACTATGGGCACTATGGGGGCCCACCTCAGGCATTCAACGCTCCTCCGCCAACAGGTAAAAAAGGACCTCTAAATCTTTATATTTGGACTCTGTATTCGAATAACATTGATTCATTGAACACGTCTGATCTTGTCAGTTGCTGCCACTTAGCAATATCAGCTCAATCATCCTTGAATTGTATCCAATGTAGCAACAAGTGCTTTCTCTCCATAACATCAATAGAAGCGGACAAGTATTCCGCTCTAAGGGGGAAAGTTTGCTGTTTTTTGGGCTGACAGTGATATGAGCAACAGCATGTCTTGGTTTGCACCTGCAGGCATTTTGCATTGCATTGTTCTTTTTGCCATGGTTTTAACATGTGTGTGTGACTAGCAAATAATTAATATGCTGCTGTGCACTGCCCATATGATAGCACTCACTAAGTAACAGTGGCACGAGCAAGGAGACAGTGTCTTTATTGGCTTTATTTGTAATGTCACAGCACACTTAAGAGCAAGCTCTGTTAGATATATAAGTATAATCAAACCCTTTAATGTTGAGTTATTGCCAGGTAAAGATGGTAGGAGAAATATACACACACGAACAGACAAGGTTTAGTCAAATCAACACCTACATATTTGATTTAGTAGTTTCAAATCAGACATGTTATGGAAGAAAATAGACAAACATCTAAAAATTAACCAGTGCAAACAATATTTTTGCCTGCAGTGTCCTTAAGACCTTAAAAAAAACGAGGTCAAGATAACATCATAAGAACTGTAATTGAATTTTGGCAAGCTGCACGTTGTCGTCACTGCTATCACCTTTTTACAGTGGAAACTATGGACGACACTGTAGCCAGATATATGTTTGGATCGACCATGTCAGGCAAAGAGAACGGGTCGGTGACTTAATGCAATCTCCACACTGAGCTGTGGATTATAGCTCTCCTTTAAATGTCATGCTCAGAGATGTTTTGGACAAGCCTTGCTTTGTCTGGACAAACCCTATCAGAGCTTTTTTGACAATGTGAAGATACAAACATAACACACAAAAGTACTGTAAACATGGTGTGTGTGTATACTCACTGCAGGTATGATGAAAGCACCTGTGTCCTCTGCTGCCGGCATGCCTCCCCTCCCAGTGTCCACTCAGTACAATCCAAACGGCCAGCAGAACGGGGCACACGCGCAAAGGTAACAACCGTCCATGTTAGCAACATTTCACTGCATGCTAAAAAAAAAACTTCAAGTGTTACGATCCGCTACCTGTAGTAATGTGTGTGTGTTGAAAAAATGCTAGTGTTAATACACAGCATAGGCTCTGTAAACTGGTATGTAAACTAAACGGCCCACTGTAAATTGCGATATGCCCGTTTACAGAGTCTAGGGGCAACACCAGATACTTTCAGTGCACACACAGTACGGACAGGTAGTGGATTGTGAGGAGATATTAACTGATTTTGATAAAAAAGTGTTTTGACAGAAAGCACTCTCCAGAATCGCTGACTGCACCTTTAAACACATGATGGAACCACACTATACCTTTTATAATGCATATTCACACCGGCTGTGATATTCCTCAGATACCCTGCTCCACCAGCTGCTTCTGCTGCTGCTTATGGACAACCTCCACAGTCCCCATACAACAGCATGGCCCCAGCGGCCCCGCCTCCAGCCCAGCAGCTCACCAATCAGATGGGTGCTATGAACCTGGGTAACTACGGTAAGCTCACCATTTACTGATTTATCCTTGCTACAGATCTCACCACAGAGGGGGGGGGGGTTATTGGTTGTGTTATTTCAGTAGAGTGGGTGTTACAGGTGTCATTTCTTCCTTGTGTAGCCCCAGGTCCGATGCAGAGCCCGCTTCCTCCAACAAGCCCTATGGCCCAGCAGCCTTTCCAGGGACCCCCTCCTCCTGCAATGGGCCAGCAACAGATGCATCCAGGCGTGCAGTCACCTCACATGTCCCCCCAGATGTCCCCACTACAGTCACCCATGGCAAACATGCAAATGGCAGGGCCACCAATGGCAGGGCCACCAATGGCAGGGCCACCAATGGCAGGGCCACCAATGGGCGGCCAGCAAATGGGTGGACAGCCAATGGGCGGACAGCAAATGGGTGGACAGCCAATGGGTGGCATGGGTAGACCGTTCCCCGGCCCGCCTCCTACCGGCCCTGGAGGTTTCCAGCAGCCTGGCCCAGGAGTGGCTGGTCCAGCAGGATACCCACAGCAAGCAGGTAATGTGTGACACTGTGTAAACATGTGTCATACTATTATTGTGTTGGTCATATTCATACATGGTCATTAGCTTAGAGTATGAATTATGTGGTCAGCCAAAGCTCCAGCTCCTCCAGAAAACAAAATAAACATAGCCAAGGTAGTTAAGTGGTTCATCATCTGGACTGAACAAGAATATGAACACAACACTGTTTTTTGCTCCAATTTAGGAAGGATCTGAGACTTTTTCTTTCCACTTTCTCTCAAATTTTGTTCACAATGTCTTTAAATCTGTGTTAGGCCATGTCCACACAGCACAATGACAGAGATATCCCATGTTTTGAGGAGCGTTCTGTTGGCATGCTGACTGCAGGAATGTCCACCAGAGCTGTTGCCCGACGCCCGTGAATTGAATGTTCATTCCTCTATCATAAACCATCTCCAAAGTCGTTTAAGAGAGTTTTGCCAGTACATCCAACTGGCCTCACAACAGCAGACCACGTTTTACCACAACAACCCAGATCCTCCACATTGGCCATTTTCACCTGCAGGATTTTGAATACACAGATACTGATCCTGAGGCCCACTGTAGTGCCATTCATCCACTAGCATCAACTCATGTTGCAGCCCAAACATGTATGGACCCAATCTGGACACTATTCCTGGAAGCTGAGAACATCACAGTTCTTGCATGGCCTGCAAACTCACTGGTTATGTCGACCATGTAGCAATGTTTGGGATGCTCTGATATGGATCGGCATACAAGACAGTTTGTTCCAGTTCATACTACCATCCAGCAACTTGGCACAGTAGTTGTAGATGAGTGGACCAACATTCCACAGGCCACAATCAACAACCTGATCAACTATATGCGCGGGGTGATGTGTTGCAACTGCAGTGAGACAAAATGGTGGTAACAGTTTCACTGGACATTTTAGAATGGCCTTTTATTGTGCCCCACCTAAGGCACACCAGTCCAATGATCATGCTGTCTAATCAGCGTCCTTTAGTGTTTCTTTGAAGCTTGGTTCTCCTTTGGGGTTGCTCTCTGTCATAGAACTTTGTGATAAAATCTGGCAAGAGAATCATAATCTCTAGCTTATAATAAACATGAAGACACTTTTTTCTCATTTGTAGTATTGGAGCAGTTGTATCATAAATCATTTTACAGCTTATAATTGGAAATCAGAAGCTCTGCTGCACACAATTCTATACCTTTCACTGTAGCCAATATACGTACATATCATTCCAGGTCAGTTTGGGGGCCAAATGCCCGGGCCCCAGCCAGGCATGCCCGGGGCCTTCCCAGGAGCACCAGGCGGACTGGCTGGACCACCTCAGAAGAAACTGGACCCTGACTCTATCCCCAGCACCGTGAGTATAGTCCACTAATCCTCCTGAGAGCTCAGCATACCTTTACATACCAACATACCATGAATGTCATTTTGTTAGCCTCATTGCATAATTGTCTAAATCATGTTTACTCTACTCTACTTTTACTCTACATCTACTCAATTCTACATCTACTCTACATCTACTTTTCTTTAGCCTAATAGCATAATTGCCTAAGTCATATTTTAAGGGTTGTAGATGTAGAGTAGAGTAGATGTAGAATAGAGTAGATGTAGAGTAAATATGATTTAAGCAATTATACTATGAGGCTAACAATTTGCTGTCCTATGCCAGCAGCCTATTCGTTCTTTAAAAGGGCTCTTTTTAACATCAGGCCAGATCAAACTTGATGAACATTGCATTGTTTCTTTGCCATGTAGTGAAGCTGTCACCATTAATGAAGTGCCCATTGTCCGTTTCAGACCCAAGTCATTGCAGATGACCAAGCAAAACAAGATGGAGGGGTCTTCAGCACAAACATGAGAGGACAGCTTCCACCTCTGGTCACCACTGACTTCACAGTCCAGGACCAAGGTAACTCACAACATATAAATGTGTTCCTTACATTCAAAATAGTTCCTGTTTTTATTGATGTGTGTTTTATTTTGTGTGTGAGATGTTAATTATACTCTTAAACAATGTATAAGTAAGGCGATCATATTGTAACTTCTGCAATATGTTATGTATGTATTCCAATCTTTATAACATTGACATTGAAAACTTCTTTGTTGTTGACAACATCCAGTTAAGTCCTTTCTATTTCATTTGGCTTTGGCTGAACATTTATTTATTCATTAAAATTATTTTGATGACTTAATATTTCCAGTAATGGCCCGTAGTCTTTGTTAGCACACTCAATGAGAGTGGTAACAAAAAATGTGCTCTGTCATAGTATGGAGCTCGTTGACCCCTTTCTTTCTTTTTGTTTGCTAATCCCAGGTAATGCCAGTCCCCGGTTCATACGCTGCACCACCTACACCCTCCCCTGCACCCAAGACCTGGCCAAGCAGTGCCAAGTGCCCCTGGCTGCCATCATTAAACCCTTTGCCAGGCTGCCAAAGAATGACGTAAGACACGGTTCTCTAAAGCCTCTTGCACCATCCAAAAAAACAAAAGCTGAAATAATATCGACACATCTTTGTTAGCTCAGGCCTCCATTGAGACAAAGTGCTTTTGTGTAGGATTTAAGTATATACTTCGATATTTACTTACCTGGAGGGTTAGAGATCATATTGAAAAATAAGTCAAGATTGGGGCAGTAGAATGTGCAACCATCATATTTACTTATAATGTGATAGATGCCTCAGTTTATTAGAAAGGTTAACTTGTCCTGTGAATGACCTCCCTGCTGGATCATAAGTGATCCAAGAATCTTGCCTCAAATATTTTCTCTCCCCCCCCCCCCCCCCCCCCTACACTCGCCTTGTCCCTGACACCAGTTGGCCTTTTTAGGAAATGTTAGCTTTCTCACATCTGGCATCAGACTAATTAACTGATGTCAGATCTGCATTAAAGAAGAAATAATGTGTAAACAAACCGAACCGCACTTTTAGAACCGATCCCAATCTAGTGCAACTTGGAGCATATTAAACACTACAATACCTAAGTAGTAAAGCTCTATCAACACATGCTATTGTGCTGTCTCTTATGCTGTATGCAGCTAACAGTTTTTTTTCTCCTCTGCACTGGGTTAACAGTCCTAAGAGAATGTAAACACTTAACTTTCCATTTGAAGCCTCATGACTAATAATATACATACTTGCTCCTTAGACTGAATGCTTGTATGGTACTTATATGGGGTTACCTCAACCAGAGCAGCATTTACATGGATATACAGTATAGTATGGCTAAGGGTAAAGTCCAATGGTAGCATCACAGTGAATGTACACACGTCTAAATAATTCTACAAGAAACAAATAACTCACGATACAAACAATGTGTATTACATCTGATTTTACGTACACACTGACAAATTGACAAGCCGATAGATTCACCACTTTCCTTTTTAAGGAACAGTTAAGTGGTTTTGTTTTCAATACAAGTGCCAAATTTCACGTAGGACCAGCTGTTGACCACTATGTGTCTGTCTGTCCGCCCCCCCCCCCCCTGTGTAGACTCCTCTGTATGTGGTGAACCATGGGGACGCGGGCCCGATCAGATGCAACCGATGCAAGGCCTACATGTGTCCTTATATGCAGTTTATTGACGGAGGTCGCCGCTTCCAGTGTGGCTTCTGCAACTGTGTCAATGAAGGTACAGTATGATGTCATCCGGAGTGAATGTGAAGCAGCCAAAAAATATATATACATCACGCAAAAGTCATTTTTGATATTGTTAAGGAAGAATATAGGTAAATGTTAAATGATGAATACATTGTTCACAGTTGTATATTCAGCTTTATTTCTTTGTCTTACCCTGCAGTGCCAGCCAATTATTTCCAACATCTTGACCACATGGGCCGAAGGGTGGACTTCCATGAGAGGCCTGAGCTGTCCCTGGGGTCATACGAGTTCACAGCCACCCTGGAATACTGCAAGGTACGGGACAACTTCTACTTTGTTCTTGATTTAAAGGTGCAGTACGCGGTTCCGGAGAACGCTTGTTGTTAAAATCACTTTTCGTCAAAATCGGTGAAACATCTCCTCACGATTAGCTACCTGAAAAATAAATCAACAAGCGTTCTCCAGAATCGCTCACTCCACCTTTAACGAGAAGACATTCTTACATTATTCATCATCGTGAGGCAAACGTATCAAAACTGAATCTCATTTATTTCAAACAATGGCAAAGACAGCGCGTGCCAGTGTACTGCATGGAGGCTTGTGTGCTATTGAAACAATATCAGAGTAAGCTGGCAAAGCTGAGTCACTCCGATGGCCTACTTTAGAACATGTTTACTAAGAAGTGTAAACAGTCTCGAGGGGCCAGCTTCCAAACAAAGGCCTGCAAGGTAGAATGTCTTGTCATGGAGCGTAACTGTGGAAACATAACAATGTTATACCCTCAATCCCCATCACAGACATTGGTTCCCTCACACAGCTACCTCTAGTCATAAGCAAACACAAATGGACACATCTCTTTTATGGGAGAACTGATAACAGAAGATGGAAGGTATAACAGTAGACCCTTAGGTTATGGGACTCTGTTGATTCAGACCTTAAATGGGTTGTCAAAAGCATAAGTTTGCATAAGGACATTTTTTTTTAAATTTTCTCTGGAAATGAAGTATTTTATGCTGGATGTCTGTCCAGCCATGCTAGCTTGGAATCATTTTAAAATGGTAACTAATTCATTTGTTACACCTGTTCTTCTACCGCAGAACAACAAGCCTCCCAACGCTCCCGCCTACATCTTCATGATCGACGTGTCCTACAACAACATCAAGAGTGGCCTGGTCAAACTCATCTGTGATGAGCTGAAGACTCTGCTGGACAATCTGCCCAGGTAGGTGCACACAATTCATGTACAATGTAAAACTCCAGTACAAATGTTAAGCTAAATGCTACATCCAACGTATGCCAGAGCCAAAAAAAAGGACTTTGACTTTCTCATCAGCTAAATGATACTGCATGAAGTTTTGCCAGATGGCTGGTGACGGTTAGGGAAGGCGCCAAGGCTGAAAAGAAAAGGAAGAAAATATTTTAGTTGTGTTGTGTGCACAGCTCCGAGGGGGATTTTGTTAAGCATTATTTAAGAAGTTTTTTGATTTTAATCACAAAGGAGAAGAATATGTACTTCACCTGGTTGGCGTTATTGGAACCAGCAGCTGTGTTGTCCATATTTTGTCTGCTGTCATGACATCATCCTCTAAACACTAAAGTAGAAGATAGCCTCTTCAGCTTTTCTTTGAAGATCCAATTTTGTTTTTACAGGCACTAGATCTAAAGCATTTGGAAAAGCATGCATTTTATCATACGGTTCATGTTATTCTGCTGTGTTTTAGTGCCAGTATTTGTTTATTTCACTCACGATAGAGCAAACTATTTAATGCAGATGTAGTCAGGGAGATTAGTTTTGTGTGTTTGTATCATTTAATCACTGTCTGGTATGAGAAAGAAACAAATACATGTACCTGTTACTAATCCGCACAGAGCTGTGGACTCAGTTGACCGGTGGTATATTGACTTCAGCTGTTTTAGGTGTGTGTGTGTGTGTGTGTGTGTGTGTGTGTGTGTGTGTGTGTGTGTGTGTGTGTGTGTGTGTGTGTGTGTGTGTGTGTGTGTGTGTGTGTGTGTGTGTGTGTGTGTGTGTGTGTGTGTGTGTGTGTGTGTGTGTGTGTGTGTGTGTGTGTGTGTGTGTGTGTGTGTGTGTGTGTGTGTGTGTGTGTGTGTGTGTGTGTGTGTGTGTTCTATGTTTTTGAAGTCAGCACACAGCGAGTCAGCGAACCTGCCAAAAAGTTGTCAACAATTCAATGTTTTAAGCTTCCAGTAATACATACATTTTTACATATAACTTACTTACTACTGTTTTAAATGTAGCAGTTTCATTATGTACAATACAAATGACATTGTCCCCATAATTAGTGCCAATTCGCTATTTTTCTTCCAATTATCAGGAAATACAAACATGTAAAATAACAAGTAAAGTCAGTGAGTCCCAAATAAACTGTCCGAGGTAGTTTCCATCACCAACCAAGGTTGACTTGGATTTTGTAAACCTGTAGCAGCTATTTCCTTTCTCTCCCTTTGGATCAGCACTTAGAATGTTAAACATTAATAAACAAGTCCATCCACTCCTGGATGGATGGAAATACTTGGCAGTTTGACGTGCTTAGGTGAAGTAGTTGTTTGAAAGGGATGGTCAACCCAAAAGTGTCATTCAATTCTGTTTATATAAGCTTTGATGGTTAATATAATTATTGTTAAATATTGTTAGCCTCATAGCATACTTGCCTAAATCATATTTACTCTACTCTACTTTTACTCTACATCTACTCTATTCTACATCTACTCTACTCTACTTTACCCTACTCTATAACCCTTAAAATATGACAATTATGCTATTAGGCTAACGAAAAGTAGATGTGGAATAGAGTAGAGTAAATATGATTTAGGCCATTATGCTATGAGGCTAACGACATATAGAATTGACCTATATGTCTTTCTCTGTCCGTCACCAGGGAGGAGGGTGTGGAGAGCTCTGCGGTGAAGGTTGGCTTCGTCACCTACAACAAGGTGCTTCACTTCTACAACGTGAAGAGCGCTCTGGCCCAGCCTCAGATGATGGTGGTGTCAGACACAGCCGAGATGTTTGTCCCTCTGCTCGACGGCTTCCTCGTCAACTACCAGGACTCCAAGGCCGTTATCTCCAAGTATGACCACACACACACACACACACACACACACACACACACACACACACACACACACACACACACACACACACACACACACAGACACACAGACACACACACACACAGACACACACACACACACACACACACACACACACACACACACACACACACACACACACACACACACACACACACACACACACACACACACACACACACACACACACACACACACACACACACACACACACACACACACACACACACACACACACACACACACACACACACACACACACAGGGGGGGCCACTGTAGCTAGCAGCAAGTCCCTTTACAGAGGCCAGGCTGTGTGTTAGGACTGGACTTTTTTTCAGCTCAGTACGGACAGGTAGCGGATTGTGAGGAGATATTCACAGAGTATGACAAAGTGATTTTCATTAAAAAACGCATTCTCCAGAATTGCTGACTCCACCTTTAAATCCAGCTGAACAAAATACACGTTGGTTTATTTTCCTATCCCCTAGTTGTCTAACTTGGTACGGAGCCTAACATGGCTCCAGTCAAATATATCAAGATTAATCTTTTTGAAGGAAAAAAAAAAGTGCATGAGATATAGGAAAAACTGAGTCTTCGGTTACTTTTTCACTTGTGACATAACTTACTTATCAAGTCAAAAATACAGCAAATGAAGTATACAGTACTGCATTAAGTCAGCATGGCCTTTAAATGGTGTGTCCCCTCTCTCCCCTCCACAGCCTGCTGGAGCAGATCCCTGACATGTTTGCAGACACCAACGAGAGTGAGACGGTCTTTGCCCCGGTCATCCAAGCCGGCGTGGAGGCATTCAAGGTTAGAGCCACAGTGTGACACATGTCAACATGAAGTGGTATGACTATGGCACTACTGCACTACTACAATAAGAAGCGTCCTATTTGACAAGCAACATTGGATTAGCGGCAGTGTTTTTTAAATCTTACACCATGGTCTTAATTTTTTTTAAACGTGTGTCTCCTATACAAAAGGGCAAACAATTGAAATGTTCTGCAACCCCGCAAGACTGATTCCATTTGTCAAATTATTTCAAATGTATCGTTCACGGCAACTTTGCCATTGACACCAAACCTAATTCAACCAGTCAACTCGGCGATCTTTCTTTTTTTCCTCCTCTGCCTGATATGTTTGTGTGTTTACTTAAAAATCAACTTTCCCCAGTGATATGAGGTCAGCCTGTTGGCGCGCAGCAGAGGAAAAAGTTCACACACATAACTTTTTTTAATTGGAGGCAGTTGCAACATTACACAACAGCAAAAGAGTCTGAGATGTATTTAATTGTTCATGCCTGCTCATGTTCATGATTTTATTTTGAAATGCATTTGAACCCTTTGACGTTATGATGTCATGGTGAGGCTACAGATAACATATGAGGAAGGAACACGCTATGCACCTTTCAGTGTGAGGATCTATTTGGGTCTTTCATTCTTTTTGTGTGTACATTGCAGGCAGCAGAATGCAGTGGAAAGCTCTTTATCTTCCACTCCTCCATCCCCACTGCCGAGGCCCCCGGCAAGCTCAAGAACAGGGACGACAAGAAGCTGGTCAACACAGACAAGGAGAAAGTGAGTCAACTCCCAATAGAGACTAATGGCAGTTTGAGATTTAAGAAATGTACCACACATTTGTCATTTTCGATTATGTTCCAAAAACTGTAAAAAAAAAAAAATCACTTTCTGTCAAAATCAGTGAATATTGACTACTCATGATCCACTACCTGTCAGTACTGTGTGTGCGCTGAAAGATATCTGGTGTTAATACACAGCCTAGGCTCTGTTAACTGGTATGTAAACAAAGTGTATGTGAACAATGGGGGCACATCGCAGCTAGCAACATGCCGGTTTACAGACCCTAGGCTGTGTATTAACACTGGATTTTTTTTTCAGTACAGACAGGTAGCGGATCGTGGGGAGATATTCATAGATTTTCATATTTCGGAATCGCTAACTCTACCTTTTAAGTTTTAAGCCTCATTTTGAAATTAAAATCCTGAAATCTACTGGTTTGCAGTGGAGATAAACTATCTTTACGCTTGAAAGCATAGACAGCTATAACAGAACACTGCTGACTTACCCAATCTACACCCTGTCTTTGTCCCTGTAGACTCTGTTCCAGCCTCAGAAGGGAGTGTATGAGCAGCTGTCTAAGGACTGTGTGGCTCAGGGCTGCTGTGTGGATCTCTTCCTCTTCCCCAGTCAGTACGTGGACCTGGCCACCCTGGGTGACGTGCCCTCGCACACCGGAGGCTCCGTCTACAAGTACAACAACTTCCAGGTAGCTCATACATACAGCCATAACGCCTGTTCACTGAACCTGTCTCACCACACATAGAGACACAGACACACAAAGGATATGGACCGTTTGTTTACTTCATGTTATTATACTAAAACGTTAACACACAGGAGAAGGCATGTGTAGCCTCTATAAAAGCTAGTTGTGTCCACATAATGACTTTGATGCAAAACCCACCGTCTATTAGTGTCCAATAGGAATGGTGGAAAACTTCTCCAAACTGTACAAACAGTACAGGCGTAACACACGGCTTAATCATGAAATACTTCATCCATACTGTAAATTTACAATTGCAATACAGTATTCTTTTTCTGAGAGCTTTAGCATTGTATCACTCCATAGAAACTAAATGATCTCATTCTCATTGTTCAGTTATTTATGTTTTAATTTAGCCAACACTGACATTTGTTTTTGTAATAGACTAACTTGTATATTTATGAGCCCCTGTCTGCTCATTAGGGGCATGGGAACAAATTGTGTCAACACCGCCATCTGCTGGTCAAATGTTATATAGAAACAGTAATGGCTGCTCAACTCAGATGTACTTGTTGTTGCCAGGTGGAGGCAGACGGGGAGCACTTCCTGAGAGACCTGAGGAAAGACGTGCAGAAGAGCATCGGCTTTGATGCCATCATGCGTGTCCGCACCAGCACGGGTACCAAATACAATGAGACACTTCCCCTGTGTTCCAATCCCCATACTATATACTATTTAGTATGCCACAAAAAGATTTAGGATGTCCCAAAACATGCACATCAATTGTAGTAGGCTGAAAATACACAATTGCCCCACTAACTCCAATAGCATTTTGGAGTATTCGTCTTTATCTTGACATTTCTCAACATAATGAAAATAAATCTTCCTTAAAGACCTACTTCACCGGTGGGAATATGAAGGTGTATTGAATTCTGAGATCCTATTTAGTATAAATGTGCAAAAAAAAATGAAATTGGTTCATCCTAGCCTGAGAAAAGGCAGAAAGAGTGTTTTATGGTCTCACTGTCTAACCCTACATTTTCCTTACTGTGACATCACAGTAAGGGCTAGGATTAACAGGACAGCTGGGCCAAGGGAATACTGAGGGAAGACTGTGAAGAAAAACCTCATTATATTATAATAGTGATTTTATAATGATAGAACGCCTGTTCCGTATGGGTGAAGTATTCCTTTAACTGTTTTTTTTCTCTCCTGTGGCCCTAAAACTCTTCTGTACTTTAGTATGTAGTGTAGTAAATAGAAAAGGTATGTGATTTGGAACACAGGGTTCATTCTCCATTACATGTACTACAAGGAAATGAATTTCAGTAGTTGACCGTGCTATGTATGTATGTGTGTGTGTGTGTGTGTGTGTGTGTGTGTGTGTGTGTGTGCCCTCAGGTTTCCGAGCCACAGAATTCTTCGGTGCCATCCATATGAACAACACCACGGACATAGAGATGGCAGCGGTGGACTGCGACAAGGCTTTGACCGTAGAGCTGAAGCATGACGACACTCTCAGTGAGGAGAGTGGTGCGCTCATTCAGGTGTGTGTCCTTTTAGAAATACAGTACGTGCCTGGTTTAAAGAAGAATAAAAAGGGATTTGTCAGGAGTCTAATCTCCTTGGTTCTAACTTTAGTTTTTTCACTTCATTTCCCAGTGTGCCTTGCTGTACACCACCATCAGCGGCCAGCGACGTCTGCGCGTCCACAACCTCAGTCTGAACTGCAGCAATCAGCTGTCGGAGCTCTACAAGAACTGTGAGACGGACTCACTCGTCAACTTCTTTGCCAAATCAGGTGAATGTCTATGAAGAATTCCACACTAGCTCCTTCGTTAAAGCTTGACCTGAAAGCACAGATTGTTACATTGTGGCCAAATGCAGACAAGATGTGTAGTTGCTCCTATGATCCATAAGCACTCCTTCATTCCAGGAGGGAGTCATTCATACGGCCAGCTCTCTTTCCTTGGCCACTATAATGTAGTGCAGATGTAGCTTGCTTTTGTACTGCAGTGTCACTCTGACCCAATGCATCACATGATAATCTACTAATGCTCGCAGACTTAAACCACATGTTTCACATTAAAAACACATCAGCCTTGCTGTAACCTGCACATAGTGGACAGCCATATTTGCTCTCTACTCCTTCTCATCTGCTGTCTTCTACCCCCCTCCCTCCACCCCTCAGCTTACCGTGCCATATTGAACCAGCCATTAAAGAGTGTGAGGGAGATCCTGGTCAACCAGACAGCCCACATGCTGGCCTGCTACAGGAAGAACTGTGCCAGCCCCTCCACTGCAGGCCAGGTCGGTGCACACACACACACACACACACACACACACACCTGTAATGACATTTGTTAAACGTAGGCTTAGATATTAGGTACATGGTGTCTGAGAGTATTGAATGATGCATGGATTGTGTGTATTGATGCCTTGTGCTCCTGTATCCACCTGTAGCTGATCCTGCCTGATGCCATGAAGGTGTTCCCGGTCTACATGAACAGCCTGATGAAAAGCTCTCCTCTGGTGGGCAGCACAGAGCTGTCCACAGACGACAGAGCGCTGCACAGGCTGGCTGTCATGGCCATGGGGGTGGAGGACACACAGCTGCTGCTCTACCCACGCCTCATCCCACTGGTAGGACGCACGCACGCACGCACGCACGCACGCACGCACGCACGCACGCACGCACGCACGCACGCACGCACGCACGCACGCACGCACGCACGCACGCACGCACGCACGCACGCACGCACGCACGCACGCACGCACGCACGCACGCACGCACGCACGCACGCACGCACGCACGCACGCACACACACACACACACACACACACACACACACACACACACACACACACACACACACACACACACACACACACACACAGAGTCTGTCCTTTTTGGCATTCCAAATCGCATACTTTTTTTGTTACTATTCTAGTTCTAATATGAATCATGTAGTATGCTACAGCTGACCATAACAAGTATGTAGTATGCATGCAGTAGGCATATAATTGGTACATACTTTTTCTTATTTATTTCATCTTTTCATCATAACTTTGGGCCTTGAACTTGCCTCTTGCTTATTTATCGTTCCCTTCACTGGTTGTTTCCCTTCGGAGGGCTCAGTCATTGTAATGTGACTTCCGCTGTGCAGTGGGTTAGAATTTCCGGTAAAGCATGCTGGTTTCCACGCTAAACATCACGACCAGATGTAGTGGGGTATTTTTCAGCGTGCTGCATTTGAAATCATGTATTAGGACATCCTATTTATAACGTACTAAATATCTTGGAATTATGTGAATTGGAACGCGGCTACAGCCTTTTCATTTTTTGTTCATTTGTGCATTTACATTGTGGATGTGACATTGAGTTTCAATGCTATGCAAAGTGACATTTCACTGTGTAATCAAATGTATACATGTGTTTCCAGCACACCCTGGATGTTAGCATCGAGACCCTGCCCACTCCTGTGCGCTGTTCAGAGGAGCGGCTGACAGACTCTGGTGTCTTCCTGCTGGAGAACGGACAGGCCATGTTCCTGTGGCTGGGACAAGCCTGTGCACCAGATATTATCCAGAGCCTCTTTAACATGCCCTCACTCGCACACCTGCAGGGAACCATGGTAGGAATGATAACATATTCCTAACTGAAACAAACAGTATATGTATTAAGAGATGCTACATGAGACACTGTCTTACCTCTGTGCTGCCCTTTACACGTCTAAGTATAATGCATGTGTTAAAACTAGTGACTTATTTTCCCCCGATTTTGAAATGAACCCAAACCAACCATTGTGTTTTTCAGTGCACATTGCCAGAAGTGGACAGCCCATTGTCAAAGAGGATCCGCTCCATCATCAGTGACCTGCTTGAAAAGAGGCCCAACTCCATGAAGGTAAGACATCTGGAGCAGCAACACCATTCAAAAACAATGTTGATGCTTATTTGGTTTAAAAGTAAGGAAAAACCAGGTCTTCCCCTCTTTGCCCCATTTCAACTCTCTCTCCAAAATCTATCCAATAAAGCAAAAATGTCAACAAAAAAAATCTTAGAAAATTTTTTTTAAGTAAAAACCAATGAATTAATATTAGAGAAAACGCTTTGGTTGAGCTAACAGGCTTGAACAAATGAAAGTTTGAAGCCATGCAGCTTTTAATGATCTCTGTCTCCCTCTGCTGGAGTTAGTGAGTAAATACATTCCCATTTGACTTCTTCAACAGCCTCATTTCACAAAACATATTGTAATTTTGCTATTGAGAACAAGCTAATCAAAGCATAAATATTAATATATATCAAATTAAAAAGAAAAAAAACTTTGTTACAAGAAACAAACTATGAAGTTGGTATATTCCATTACAAGCCGGTTTGCATGAAACATGTCATACAGGACAGGTGCATCTAAAATAGAATATCATGGAGAAGTCTCTTCAAACATTTTATCTTTCATATATTCTAAATTAATTACACAAAGTGAAACATGTCAGGCCTTTCCTTTGTTTAAATTGACGGACTGCTTTTTCATGGAATAAAAAAAAAAATCCAGTATCTCAAATTATTAGATTTTAATACAGAAATGTCAACCTCCTGAAAAAGGTGGTGTTGCGGATTAATTTCCTTGTATGTGTAATGATGAATCTAGAATACAGGTAGTTTCAATATTTGAATTAAATAACAAACAAAAAATTTTACTTTTCACTGATGTTCAAACTTTGAGATGCAGCACCTGTAGCAACACATTAAAATGAATACCATGATATCCTTTAACCAATTTAAACATACTATCTTAAATCTACCAAACTCTAACTGTTTTAATCAGGCCATATTGTACTTTTACCAATTTAATTTTATTTCCGGCCACTCAACACCTCTGTCTAAAATGTTTCTCTTTTCCAGCTTGTTGTGTATTTGATGTATTTGCATTGTATATTGTGTATGTATTGTTGTTTTTGTTTCTCGACATCATTGCAAATGAGGGTCACCCCTCAATGATATCTCCAGTATAAATAAAGGTTAAAGGTTCAGTAAGCGGAATGGTCAGTTTAGCTAACGTCCTGTCACTGACTGCAGTTAGCAGTCCCCTCGTCACCACATTAATGCACTGCGGTCTTCAAACAGAGAGTTATCTAGCATCATCTCAGATAAGTAAGTGTGATAAAACATGATAAAAACCTTCAAAACAAGACATTGGGAAGGATTTTTACCTGCTCCGCCATTGTAGGCACATACGCATTCACCCATCTGTCGCTCTGCGCGTGTACCGGCAGTGAGACGGGTGCCGGTTTGTAGCATTCTCTCTTGTGATTGCATATCAGTTTCGGGATCCCGAAAAGTTTATTTGACGATTATATGCAGAGTGGGTGACTGAGAGATCGGCTTTATGAAACGCGCACACTATATAAGTGATCACTGTATGAATAAAGAGCGATTTAACACTTATATTAACATAAATAAATCGCTTACTTCACCTTTAAATAAATAAATAAATTGTAAAATCAGAACCAGAATGTCATTTGCTCACCTTTTCCCCCTCTCTCCTCTCAGTTCCAGATTGTGCGACAGCGGGACAAGCCGGAGATGGTTTTCCGTCAGTTCCTGGTGGAGGACAAAGGTCTGCACGGTGGAGCTTCCTACATGGACTTCCTTTGCTACGTACACAGAGAGATCAGGCAGCTGCTAACTTAACTCTCCGGGCCCTAAGCATTCCCCTTATCAACCGGCCCGGGAGAAAGACGGCATTTTAAAAAGGACCAATGCACCAATATCTCACAGTGTCTCAGTCGGCTCCAAGGAAAGAAACTTTTCAAGTGTTTTACAAAGACAGAAGAAGAAAACGATGAAATAGGGGGAGGAGCCTATTGAGATTTTTTACCTGGACTGTCCAAAACTGCCTTTCCAACACGCTATTGTCATCATTTAGAATACACACAGTATGGACTACAAATAACCTCTGGTCACTTGAAGAGCTTCACAAGTTAAAGTGGGCAAATGAAATGGAAAGCATATCAAGCAGTTCCAGCACATGTTCTTCAGTGTGATGGAGTCTGGAACGACATCAGTGCCTAAAGCTCCAATGCGTTTTGGCATAATGCCAACTGGCATAAGCAATACATGCATCTCCGCTGTGCAGTCAATTGACTAAAGCATTTTTTTCCCCCATTTGACTTGGTAGATACACAGTGTCAATACAAGGGGTTATTTGTGGCCCGTACTGTTAGATGTTCACTTTGAAACACAGTTATGTGTCCCTGTCTTTGGTTTACACAACTTTCTCCCAGGACGACCAATTTTGAAACAATGAATACTCAAAAAAAATATCCACTATTTAAAAAAATGACTTATAGAGAAGCTGGTGCTTTTTATCACTTTTTTGCTGTCCGAGCAGAATTTTTTTTAAACAAATTAATAAACCTTTATATGGTGTATCCTTCTCAGTACCAGGTACTTTATAATTAAGCATAAAACAATGTTGAAATAAAAACCATTGCTGTCGGGTGATTCAAAAGCACTCGATTCACACATTCCCCCATCGAAACATATTGGGACTCTGGCCGTTTTCTAGGAGATTTGATGTGTCCAGCAGTGTGTATTGACAAGAAAAATTGTTTGGCATTCTGTGTGGGTACGATGAAATGAACACAGGGACCAACCTATGTGTGCTTCACTTCACAAGACAGGATCTTAACCAAAAAGGAATCAGGGGTATCTAAGGGAAAAAGTTAAGGGACCAAATTGGAAGATTTTCCCCTTAAAGTGTAACAACAATCTTACAGCAAAAAAAATATATAAATTATGATCTGTTCTTGGAGTTATTCATTTCATGAAATGAGATTTAATGTCAGTAACATTGTAAAATGGTTCAACCTATCATAGGAGTATCAGATGTTGTTGTGTTGTAAAAGAATCTTCACTTTTCGGCCCAAATTCAGTCAAATCCAGTTACTCTGAGAAATATAATCTGCAAAAAATGATGATGTGTAACATTTGCGTCTTTGAGTCTCAGTGATCGTATCATACTGTACCGCATTGCTTGTTTTTATAGACCTGATTGCTTCTCGGTAATACATGTTATGCATTTGATTGAATATTGTCCAGTTTTGTGTACGTCGTGGCCATCGAAAATAAGTCCTTTTTGTATGTGAAATACACAACAAAATATTACCAACTGCCTTAAGTTGATATAATAGTTGTTCAGAAAAATATATGTTAAAAAATATATGTATGTCCTAGAGATCTATATGGCTGATTTCAATCTTCTTGGTTTGTATGCAAACTTATCTCAGGTAATTGAGTACCTTTACTATTTTAAGTTCGAAGAAATTGATTTCATTGTAAACTGGAAAGATGAGACGGTTGTTGACGTGTGGTAAAACTCACCGGGGCCTTGGTGTACCAATGTGTATTTTATTCCAAACCCCTCAAAGATTCTTTCTGAATTAAATTCTTGTCATAACTACTGTCGCTCAACTTTGATTTTTTTTTTACTTTTCAACTAGTGAACATCGCTGGTATAAAGTTATCTTCTGGGATTGAATGTGTAACACAGAAAACCTTCGGACCTGCTGTTAAAAATGTATTGATTGTAGGATCCTTATATATATATTTATTTTACTAAGTATTTACTTTGACATATATTCATAGCAAGCCAGAACTACAGGAGTGTCAAAAGGTAGAAATGTGTGTCCATCTTCGTATTAGTAAGAACTCTGCAGCACAGTGGGGTCCATAGCTCAATTTTGGGATCATTTACAAAAAATACACAAATGATTTAAGGACAATTAACGCTGAAAAATACACATTAATCAAAACGGTAATTGAATCCAGTCCAGGAGAAAATTATTAGGATTTTTGTCCCAGTGTGTGTGTGTTAACCTGTTGTCACCATGAGGGGGCGTGAGAAGACTTTTCATTAGCAGACTTACCCTGCGTTCCAAATCACATACACTACTTTTTACTACACTACATACTAAAGTACAAAAGAGTTTTAGGACCACAGGAGAGAAAAAAAAAATCAGAAAAATATATATTTTTTTCATTATGTCGAGAAATGTCAAAAATAAAGACGAATACTCTTGCTATTGGAGTTAGTGGGGCATTTATGTATTTTTTAGCATACTACAATTGACGTGTATGTATTGGGACACCCTAAGATTGCGTTCCAAATCGCATACTCTTTCTTTTTTCTATTCTACATACTACATCCGACGATAAAAATAATCTAGTTAGGATGCAGTAGGCATACTATTGGGACATACTTTACTCTCTTATTTCATCATAATATTGCGCCTTGATCTTGCCTCTTGCTTTTATATCCGTCGCATCCCCGTTTGTTTTCATATGGAGGCTTCGTCGATGTGACGTCACTTCACGTGCGCACTGGATTGTGGGTCAGAATCGCCCAAATAGGATGCAGTTTTCAACACTAACAATCTTGGCCGCATGAAGTAGGACATCCGGGTACTTCTAACCATCCTAAATCTGGCCACAAGAATCGGGACATCCTAAATCTTTTTTCTACATACTATATAGTAGAAAGTATGCGATTCGGAACGCACCCTAAATCTTTTTCTGGCATGCTATATAGAAGGGAAGTATGGGGATTGGAACTCATGGACAGTTGAGGATCCTATGGTTGTGTTTGACATAAATGACCTCTTAACATAACGGTGATAAGAAATCAATCTATAGACAGAAAGATATTCTGACTGACTGCTTAGTCTCTTCAGCTGTTGAGACAAAATGCATCATGAAGTATTTTAGGTAGATCAAACACATTTAAACATGCATTCACTGGCTGAAATCAATGTGTACGGACTAGTACTAGTACAATCTGGTGTTAAGCCACAGCCTAGGCTCTGTAAACTGGTATATGAACATAGGGGGGCCCACCGTAGCTAGCAACAAGCCGGTTTTCAGAGCCTTGACTGTGTATGACCACATAGGTTATATTTCAGCGTACACACATACAAACAGGTAGCGGATTGTGAGAAGATATGAACTGATTTTGACAAAAGCTGATTTTTGACAACAATCATTCTCCAGAATTGATGACTCCACCTTTAATTTGTATTGTAAGCCATTTAACACAGTTAGATGTTTCCCCCTGCTTCTACATCCACCGGGATATAATGTAGATATGTTTACAAGTGGGTCATGATCCAAACAGTTACAGAGAGTGATGCACATGAACACAACATCTAAAGAAATTATGACAGCTGTTGATACTTTTCTTGACGCAAATAACATCAAATCCTCTCCCATAACAGAATATCAAAATGTGACATTTTTTCTTTACCAAATGAATGGATGGTCCACATGCCTCACTGGGGTAGACTTTTATGTGTGTGGCTGTCATAGCCAAAAAATACAAGTAGTGACATAATGTATGAACACTTTGAATGAAAAAAAAAAAAACTGTCATATACTGAACATAAAATGCACCCACTTCTCAAGCATATAGCTGGTTATCGATGGATACTTCCTGTATCCATTATCAAAGTCATATTGCAAATACTTACATAATGTCCAGCCACTTCTTTCAGTGATCCAGTAGTTTCCAACGATCAAGTGCGAGACTTCTACCCAGCATGCCTTGCGTTTGCTCACATTCGGGGCCTAGTAAATGCTTTTAAAAATCACAGACATCAGGGAGCAATCGGGGCTGAATGGGTGTCGATAGAACACCCCAAAAGTGTGAAGAGTTTTATACAAAAATTACAGTTTGTTTCAGCAGGCTCCATCGACATGTCCCATTCAAAACGCTCAATCATATCAACAGATCTAAAAGACCCGGAGCATTCTCCCGAGAGCAAACTTTCATTTAATACTGTACAGCGGACAATCTTTTTTTGTACAATGACCATAATAACACAATATAAATAACTTTCAAGCAATTAGACTTAAACAGTGCTTCAAAAAATAAAAACACAGAGGGGAATTATACATACAGTCCATTGGGGTTAAATGAAAATACACTGAAAGCAGCATTTATCTTGTGACAAAAGGTATTGTCTTATATATATATATATATATACTCATGGTAAATCTAGCTACCTGTGTGCTTCTGTGTGTAGACAAACCATTAGATAGTATGGTCCAACTTGTTGACATCAATACAATCCTTGGTGGTGTCTCATTCTAGTTGGCAAGTAAACATGGACAAGGTGGGAAAAGTTTCCCATATAGAGTTCTTATCTAAGTCTTTATCTATAGTATATACAATTCAGAATGATACAAATGAGGGCTTTTTTTCTGGTCGAGAACACTCTAGATTGGAGAGCCGATATGGAATGTCAAAACTACAGACGTTGGATTAATATTTTGTTCATTACTTTTTTTGTCTTGATGCTGTAAAAAGTCACAGTGATTTCTCCTGGCAGTCAATAGAGTTGCAGAATTTGTCGTTTAGGAAAATAATGATGCTTTTAATTTGAAAATCCAAACAAGCCAAAAAAATAAATAAAAATCCCCTCTTTCTTTCTATTTTTCTTTTAAATTTCATGTAATACAATTCTAGTTATTCGATAAAAATGTTCAAAAGGCAACTCACATTCCAGAGTGTTCCCACCAATAATGCATTTTCCTACATGTGGCCCCCCCAATGTTATTATGAACAATATTGTATCTTATGGTTGGAAAAGTCCTGCATAGCACACTGTACACAGTTATGAGTCCAACTCAGTTAATCGTCCGAAAAACGTTCTTCTTCCAAAGTCTCCGTAGTCGGCCCAAAAGTTAAATGACGTTTTCAAAGAGATGCATTGATCGCATGATGTTTTCATCCTGCGCACACACAAACAGTAGAAACAATGCAATGAGATATAATGCACATTCTAAATGCTATGATTATGTATTGCAACTACTCAACTACTGTATAACCTGCTGGTCTCTTTAAATATTTGACAGAAAATCCAAACAATTTCCCACTGTCGAATACTCTCCCATTAAAACATGCTAAACAGAACTTTGAAAATTTCTTCAGGTACTCGGATATCCGTATGGTCCAAAAAATAATAAACAATAGTGCTCCCCCTCCCTTGAAAATGTTTGTCCAGCTCTGCTCTGAAACTACCTGTCAAACTACAAGGTCCACCACTAGGGGGGAGTGTAGAGTCCCTAAAAAAAAATCAACATTTGGTCAGTCCTCATTAAAAGAATGGAACATCATTCCAAATGAGCTGAAAGTGTTGGCAGACGTTCACTTGTTTTCAGGCCAACTTAAGAAATGGATTGTCAATAACCAAACCTGCACTCATTAGTGTAGTCTTTAAAGTCCTCGTTTTAATGATAGTTTTATCTCAGTGTAACTCTGAAATGGTTATTTCATGTGTGGCACATATGGATGTGATATGTATATACTATATACTGTATACTGTATTGTAAATTGTATTCTGTGTTGACCTGCACAGGGACTGCAGATGGAAATGAGCAAACTGATATAATCTGGTACAATGCAACTTTTCTCTGTGAGATTAATGTTATTTTTGTACATGGTCCCTGACAAATAAACTAATAAACTAAACTAAACATGGGGCCAACAATAGTATAGCAGTGAAAGACATGGGGGGGGGGGGGGGGGTCCGGCTTACATTTTGGCAGCAGTCGATGAACTCGTCTATGGTTACCACTCCGTCTTTATTCTTGTCCATCTTCTGTTGGGGAGAGGAGGAAGGAATAAAAGAGAGGGTTTTGTAAAGTCTTTTTTTTTTACCGTGACTGACATTTTACACCACACACACACACACACTCGCCTGAAAGAAGACTTCTACGTGCTGACGGGGCGCCTCCTCTTTGAGGACGGGGTACGTGCATTTCCCCATCATGTCGTAGATGGCCTTCATGATGTCAAGCATTTCCTGTGACGCACACACACAGAGAGAGAGAGAGAGAGAGAGAGAGAGAGAGACAACCAAATAAACAGACGAATATACACTTCTTGAGCCATGAATATTAATTTGGCTTTATGTTCCTTTAAGTCCAAAATGTAGTCGCCGATTCATCGAACACTTGTCAAAAATCCCTTTCTATCAAATTCAGTGAATATCTCGTCACGCTCCGTAGTACTGTGTGAGAATCCCAAAAGAATCCTGCGTTAATACACAGCCTATACTACTGTGTAAACAAAGGGGAGAGGGTATTTTCAGTGCACACACAGTACAGACAGGTAGTGGATCGTGACGAGTTATTCACTGATTTTGACCTAAGCTGATTTTGAAAAACAAGCCGCGCTCTCCAGAATCTCTGACTCCACCTCTAATTTGATCGTCAATGATCCACAGACCTGTCTGTCTATCATTTATATTAGAGGTATTTTCTACTGAAACTCATTTTTGCAACTTTAGTAATAATCACCTGACTTCACATCGCAGGGAAGGTTTCACACCTGAAAGTCTGCTTCCTTGGTTCACACCAGACATGGTGAAGTGATACATTCCCTGCGTCCTAAATCGCATACTCTTTCTTTTTTCTATTCTACATGCTACATCCGACGATAAAAATAATCTAGTTAGGATGCAGTAGGCATACTATTGGGACATACTTTTACTTATTTATTTCATCACAACATTGCGCCTTGATCTTGCCACTTGCTTTTATATCCGTCGCATCTCCGTTTGTTTTCATACGGAGGGTTGATGTGATGTCACTTCAGGTTCGCACTGGATTATGGGTCAGAATCACCCAAATAGGATGCTGTTTTCAACACTAAAAATCTCGGCCGGATGTAGTAGACATCCGGGTCTTTCTATCCATCCTAAATCTGGCCCCAAGAATCGGGACATCCTAAATCTTTTTTCTACCATACTAAATAGTAGAAAGTATGCGATTCGGAAAGCAGGGATTGTTTCAATCAGGTTATTTTACACCTATCGTTTGCTCTGGTCTGAATCAGTCGAAGAGTTTGGTGAAGTGAACCAAAATGTTAGGGGGTCACCCACCTCTTTAGTGATGTATCCATCTTTATTGATATCGTACAGGTTGAAAGCCCAGTTGAGTTTCTCCTGGACTGTTCCTCGCAGGAGGATAGAGAGGCCCATCACAAAATCCTGGAGGGAAAAGAAAGCTTAACTAAGAATCAAACTAAATAAAATACATTTAAAAGCTTGCAATGTGTACACAACAACAACTAGGAACAGCAATATTCATCATGAAATGTGGGTAGTATTTCAAATATCAAGATCGCTGCGTCAAGGATAGTATGTCAGGTTTTTAATATGAGGCAAATTATGAAACAGCCAGAGTGCAGACACTGTAAAACAAAACTAACTCATTATTCAAATTATTAGCCCACTCATATTCATATACTGTCCCGCACCCATGGGGAATCATGGTGCTTTAGAGCGAAAATGGACCCCACATTAGTGTAGTGAAGCTCTGCGTTGGCATAACGACAATCAGTTTCTGTCCACAGAAGTAAACTGATGCCCTCTCATAAATATTAAATCACATGTTGATAGCATTTCATCTCGACTCGCTCTCGAGGGGAAAAAATTACATTTGATCGAGGTTGCAGTTTTATATAACATCCCAGTAAAAATGCATTTGGGGGCTTTGCAGTGTCGCAGTTTTTAAAAAGTGTTGGTTGTCGCTTTGTACTAGATTTGAGTGCCTGACGGGGCTTTTCTTTGATATACTGTGAGACTTTAGAACAACTTTTTGAATTTTTTACTTCAGGCACCATCCTAAGGCCACATCAGCGGACTACTTTTTGACGGCGTAAAATGAAGCAACATTTGGCTTACCTCAAAACTCACAGAGCCATTGTGATCCGTGTCAAATGCATTGAAGAGGAAATGTGCGTATGTCGAAGCATCTGTGTAGAAGAACGAAACATACGCATTAAATATGTGAAATCATTTGTCCAGATTATAGTTCAATCAACAGCTAGCGGCAACACGTACTGCAAACAAGAAAATGGAAGGAAGTTTTTTTTCCCCCTTTCATGATAAGAGGAATGAATCATATGCTTAGAGCTGAAGGTTTTAGCATTGTTTGATGTGGAGTGAGACATCACATTTACTAGTCTACCTTTCTTCTCCGAAAACAGAAATATCAAAAAGTACTCGTGTTTTTTTTTCTCTTGTTCCTCGGGTAGAATCTTTTGCATAATGATGAGAGCAACTCCAGGCTACGCACACGCACGCACGCACGCACGCACGCACACACACACACACACACACACACACACACACACGCACACACACACACACACGCGCGCACGCACGCACGCGCACGCACACACACACTTTCCTGGATGGAAGTTAGACTTAAAGTACTCTGGACTTGCGTTTTTTTGCAACCATGACTGAAAGACAATTTGTGTCCGTCCAGCGTGCAGAGGAGATAAGAAGCAGCTGTAAGAGGGCGAGACAAACTGCAACACACACACACACACACACACACACAGCTTCCTTGTGAATAAAAAAACAAGACACAAACCTCCTTGTGGGAAGAACTGAGAGTAGATCTCTTTGAAAGTATCTTCGTTGACGACTCCACTCGGACATTCCTGAAAGACAAAATGGAATGGCAGAGTTCATTAAGAATCTACTGTGTATTCAAAGACTCATTCCTACAGTATATCAAAGTCCTCGCATTGAATCTGCATTACAATGTAAGATGTGTCATTGTCTAATTGAAACTCAAAACTAGGGCTGCAACTAACGATTATTTTGATAATCGATTAATCTTTCGATAATTTTCTCGATTAATCGATTATTAATCGATTCGTGTTTTGGTCCATAAAATGTCAGAAAATGGTGAAAAATTTTGATAAATTTTCCAAAGCCCATGTTGACGTCCTCAAATGTATTTTTATGTCCAAAACACAAATATATTTCAGTTTACTGTCATAATAGGATTAAAGAAACCAGAAAATATTCACATTTGAGAAGCTGAAATCAGAGAATTCTGAATTTCTTTATTAAAAAATTACTTGAAACGATTAATCGATTATCAAAATAGTTGGCGATTATTTTAATAATCGATTAATAATCGATTTGTTGATTAATCGTTGCAGCTCTACTCAAAACCTCCAGTGCACATATTTCACTGAAAACAGAGACATCTTGCGTCAAGCGCTCCATGTGTATTTGCATATACAATCACATGGATTCTGGAATTTTTGTATCCAACAATAAGGTGAAGACAATTTTTTTTTAAACATCTAGAGACTATCTTAGAAAATTACCTTAGAAAACGTATATATATATATATTTTTTTAAATCAGATGAATATTTATATTCATTATATGAATTATTCGAATCGCAAACCAGCCGAGCCTCAATAGATACAGCCGTTCAAAGTCAACCACCATTCTGGTAGCACGCAGTGGAAAATATTGAATCTCCTTGCATAACATTTGATAAACGTTTGTATCTATTTACAAAGAAATGGTTCGAGTGACTTGGTGCATGACCTTGCTAGAGCAGCTTGATGATGAAGGCAGCTAGTTCTGCAGGTACAACTTTTGTACCACAGAAAATGCTACAAAAAAATTGACAACCGCCAAACTGCACACGTGTCTCTGGGTTTTTCTATACATTGAAATAAACCACAGAGTGGAGGTTTACATCAAAGACATTGAAAGTGATTATATACTACGTACATTGATGCATCTACATTTTCTCTATCTGAAAGCTGTCTGAAAGATCAATCTAATTCACAGTCAAGTTCACTTTTATTTAAGACACTTTTGTGGAGAGAGTTTGCTACAGCCAGTGACTTGCTTTATTTCTATGTGATGATGGGAGAGAGACACCATTTCTTCAGTGTGAGCGACCTAGTCACAGCCGGGGCACAGTGGGTTTCTACCTTCATGTGTCTGATCACTCTCTCTTGGGGAACATTGAAACAATAAAGATGAAACCAATTGTTTCAACCAGGCTCCTTGTGTTTCAATGTAAAAAGGATGCTGTGAGGTGTGTCCCCTGGCACTCTTCTTTTGTTGTCCCACAGACCCAGTTACATTTCTTCTAGGGTGAGCTGAGGTCAAGCATTGTGGCAGCCAGGAAGACAGAATGAGCACAAATCTCTCTCCATATTGGAGTTGGGATGTCTGCTACCAGATGTAATGAAGTCTGGGAGTCTAAAGAGTGTAGAGTGTAGCCTAGCTAGCAGAGATGCTTTGAGCTACATGCTAACGTCAGCATGCTAACATTCTCAATGCTGATCTTTTCGCAGGTAGGTTGAAAATAGTGAACAAAATGATTGAATTTGAAACTGAATTTTGCTTATAAATGGAAGTAAAAGTAAAAAAACCTTGATTATAATACTTTAAAACAAAGTTGGCTCAGGAGCATCTTTGTAAATTTCACCCAGACAGTATTTCATGTTGTTTACTACAGCTTCTGTTAAATATAGAGCATTGTGTATGTTCTACAACAGTGAAGTGAATGGGTTGTCAACAGTCTTACTTTTGTTGAAGTATAGGGCAAGGAAATGTCCTAGAATTAAGTGATTAAAGTTGTTTTAATGTGTAGTTTCACCTTGCTTGTCCAGTCTGTATTTGTGTGTGTGTGTGTGTGTGTGTGTGTGTGTGTGTGTGTGAGTGTGCGCATTTGTGTGTGTGTGTGTGTGTGTGTGTGTGTGTGTGTGTGTGTGTGTGTGTGTGTGTGTGTGTGTGTACACAGGTGTGCAATTAAAGCTGTCAACACTAACAACACACTGATGAATTGTGACAGTAATACACAAAATGGCGGTGTTCCAAGTCAGCTTCTTCTTCTAACCTCGCTAACTCATTCTCAGAAGGAAAAGTGAAGGTCGGTTAAAACTTTGAGAGACAGTCTGACTCACGCTGAGAGCAGAATTCATCTGATTGCACGTTATGGTCTCATTTTATCAGCCTCTTTAGGTCATTGGAGAGTGAAGCCATGTAATCAGCGATTCAATTTAAAGTTTGGTGGGATTCACTCGTTTGATGTCTGAACAGCCTAAAAGTCCCACAAGGATAAACTATGATATCGCTAAGCTAAAAGTCAGTACCTTATCCACAGACTGTATTGCATTTGCATAAGTCATTAATAATGAGCTTGTGGGAAATCAATTATCTACAGTAGTAATGTAATCATAGATAAATGACAACGTTAATGATATTAAAGGTGGAGTCAGCAATCCTAGAGAACACTTACAGTCAGAGTTTTTGACAACAAACATACTCAAAACCAGTGAATATCTCCTCATGATCCGCTACCTGTCTGTACTATGTCTGCGCTGAAGGAAAACATTTTTTAATACACAGCCTAGGCTCTGTGAACTGGTATGTAAACAAAGGGGGACCACCCTATCTAGCAACATGATGTACTAGTTTACAGAGCCTAGGCTGTGTTTTAACACTGGAATTTATTTTCATCTCACACACGGTAACGACAGGTAGTGGACAGTGAGGAGATACTCACTCGCAAAATGCACTCCCATGAATCACTGACGCCACCTTTAAATAATTTACATTAGGATATTTTACATTCATCCTTCACAGAGGTTGTGAAGATCAAACTTTCTTTTCAACTTGCAGTCATTTACAAATGTTTATATTCTATATCATAAATCCCATAATTTCCTTAAATTTCTGTATATTCCTTAATCATCCTCTAATCATAGCTAAATTATTGGGAAAAGAGCATTGTTGAATAATATAAGCATTATGTTGTGCAAAATGACAACACACAAGGATGTCATTTTCCACTTGCCTTGGCACGCTGTTCCATTTTACTCAGTGTCTATCTCAATAGACGGAGTGAGCGGTCAGATGATGTGTTTGCATTAATTTGATGTGATTGTAACATTTTGCCTGTCCAATGTCCATGACAATGAAAAATCACAAATGCAATCAGTGAAAAGCCTTTGCAAGACTAGCCAAGCAATGTGTCAAATAAACAGACAAACACAAAGGCACCATCTCTAAAAGAATAGAAAGGGAGAGATCTTAATGTCATGCCTGAAGCAAAGCCCTGCATTGTGACCTGTGAAAGCCCAGCAGATTTAACCAGTTGTATCGCCTGGACAAGTCAGAGAACCACATAATTGAGGACAGTAGTGTTATCTCCTGCGTCTGGGGTCAAGGGATTGATGAAACAATGAATGATTTGCTATTGTTCAATGTTGGACATATTGCTGGATGTCACAGTCACACTAAGCTCTACTTTGACCGCCTGTGCTACAAGTGAATGAAAAGTCAGCTGTCAAGACAAAATTACTTCATCCACCTGCATTTAAAGGTAGAGTCAGTGATTCTGGAGAACTGCTGTTGTCAATATCACTTTTTGTTGGAAAAAAAACTCCAGGCTCCAAACTATTAGGCTGCAACAAGTGATTTTGACAACACACCTTCTTTAGAATCACTGACTGTACCTTTAATAGCTGGCTAATGGCTTTGGGAACCTGGAAAACGAGTTGAAAGAGCCACATGACTCATCTCAGGAACATGCTTCTATTACTCTGACTGGCCTTAAAATCTCACCTTTTATTCTGCTAATGTCACCGGGTTGGGGCAAGGCAGAGGTGAGCTGCTTGACCCTGGCAGTTAATGAGCTACACTAAAGTCTTAGTGATGGACTAAAGCTATTTAGTAGCTATATAAGCGACCATTTAAAAAGAGGGTAAAATAAATGTCTGCTTCATCATCAATCATCTATCCAATAGTTAGAGAAATAATAAGAATTAATTGACTGGACTGACATTTCACAAAATAGTGTTCCGATCCGTCTTGTAAATGTCGAGATATTTCACAGAAGAAGTGAAAAAACTTTGACCTGATGTTGGTGCTAGAGTAAAAAGCCAGGGGTTTTACCACAGTCAGTAAGATTGCTCAACTATGTCTGTACAAAATTTCAGGGTAATCCAATTCGATATATGTTGAGACACTGTCATCCCTAGTGTGATGCGACTAGCATGGCTAAAAATAAAATGCAAAGTCTGTAATGTGAAAAAAAAAAATTCAATTGGGAGGTTGTCTATAAACATAATTCTCTCCCTGAGTGTCAGCGGAAGTGTGTGGCACATATCAAATGCCATTAATGCACTCCTTACCTCTTAGTGTGTCTCAAGTGGAGGCGGACTAATGTGCAGGCTTTGCAGGGTCTTGGCCGGAGCGTAGTGCACGCTCAACAGGAAACTAAAAATCCGTATGGGAATTGCTCTATTTATTTATTTGTTACAGGACAATGCACATTAATGAACATGTACAGCAGCAGTTCACGTAAAAATGCCAGATTGTAGCCCGGGGGCTAATTTCCATCTGTAGTCCATTAGGCAGGTTGATGTTACAATAAAAATGACAAATATATACAATATCAAACATTTGCTTTATACAAATATGGAGAAACAGAAAGAAAGAAAAGTAAAACAGGAGAATTCATTAGTAGGATTAGTAGGTTGAACAAATACAGAATTAATACACAACTAATAAGGCACAGCATACATTTAGAGGTGGTTAGTTCTTAGCCATCTCAGCTATCAAAGGACTCTCTCATTATTCCTTTGTCCGTTGCCAGACAATTTGGGTTGTGAGTTAATTCTGGGTCATCTCATTACGCTCTCACACCAAGAGGTGACAATGAAGTGAGCTTGTTTCATACCGGCTGCTCTATTGACCTGATTTGCTCATCAGTAACCTTCCAACCAATGTGATCTGGATATAATGACCTCATTATTCTTGGCACAGTGAACTACAGAGACTGTTTTAATTATCTGTATTTAGCATTTATTGGACAGACATTTAGCATTTAGCTCGAGATGTCGATGATTCAGCAAAATAGCATTTTTCCCTGGATTATTATGTTATCGCTACTCAAGCATAGTCGATGCTGCACAGTGAGTGTGTTCACGTCAACACCCCTGGCATCTATACAAGGTTGTCAAAATGAAAAGACATCAAAGGAAACCCTGTTTTTGATGTCACAGAGAGAGAGAGAGAGAGAGAGAGAGAGAGAGAGAGAGAGAGAGAGAGAGAGAGAGAGAGAGAGAGAGAGAGAGAGAGAGAGAGAGAGAGAGAAACAGAGTTGTCCAGGAGAGAAAAAAAAAGTTATCCTACATTATGTATGATGCTGAGGCTGCATGGCGGGCCTGGTCGTCACTTACATTCTTAAAGCCGCGGTAAAGGATCTGTAGCTCCTTGCGAGAGAAGCGTGTCTGGGCTTCGAGCTGTTCCAGGGCCTCGGGCCGATGGCGCACTGCAGACAGTTCAAGCTCATCTTCAACACTGTCTGTGTAGAGGAGGAAACGAGACACATGTAAACACCTGCTAGGCGAGAGTCTTTGCAAATGAGATTTTTTTTTAGATATCCTGTTAAACTTTACAATATCAACAATAGCTGATATTTGTTAACTATTCAAACTATTGGTTCTATCCAAACTGCCACATGTTGGCCGTCCGTTAGTGGAAGGCAGCCCCTGATTGGTTCATGACGTCTCATATCTAGCCTCCAGTCAGACCGGGCCCTCCTTACTTTCCATACATTAATGGAAGGCAGCACCTGATTGGTTCCTGTTGTCGTTAATGTTAACTGGGATCGACGAATAAGCTCGTAAGATATGGCTGGTCTCACAGGGGTTAGATTGACAACTACGTGAACCCATCAGAAGCTGCCTTCCACTATAAGGGACGGACGTTAGGTCAGAAAGCTGGCTCTGATTGGCCCCAGTCATTTTTTTTGACAGGGCACCTCCCAAAGTAGATTGGAGAAATGCTAAACTGATCTGCGGGAGCGAAAACAAACGTGAAACTTACGAGCTAATATCACTAGCCTACTTTCTTTCTTCTTTACACCATGTTATTTTTATTTGCAAATGTTACTTCACAAAACCAAACCAAACATCTACAGTATATATGCCATCTTCTTTTCTTCACCTAATTCAACCAGCAGAGTTAATTAGTGTTACTGCGACCCCAGAACAATGTCCCCATGGCAGAGAAGAAGGGCCCGCTGACACCTTTGGAACTTTTTAATGGGCCTATAATGATGGCAGATGCTGTCTGGGCCCTGTCGCCACGCCAACCAGACTGAGTTGGCCTCGTCTGATTGGTGCAGGGCCTTGCGTTTACCTGAAGTGTGAGACAGTGTCTAAACGCCTCATTTGTTCCAAGGGTCTTATTGTAGCCCCGCAGCCACCTCTTCTAAAGAGACCACCATTAACCTGCTGATACATAGCTTGTGCTTTGAATACACACGTGATGTTAACTGACATGTTATGAGAAAATAAGATAGCCAGCCGTTCTGATCTCATCCTTATTATCGAATAAGCCTAGAATACAATACTGTATCTATGTAGACACACAAATAATATATGATTCAGCTCTATTCATTTTCCCTAACATCAGGCATCCTATTGGTGCTCAGATATTCTGCACAATCACAAACATTATTTCAGCTGTGGCAACATTTGGGGAAGGATTTACATGAATAAATTGAGTCTGTGTATAAAGATCACATCAAACGACAAGCATTATTTGACTTCTTCAACCGTCAAAAAACCAAACTGTGTGAAATAGAGAGAAAAAAAAGATGTTCTTAAAATGACTAGACTGTTGTGGCAGGCTCCAATCGTGCAATCATGTGTTACGCCAAGCCTATATTCAGGGTTATATTCTTATACCAAGAAAAGCCACAGAAAAGAAATGCATATTTGACAACAACAAAAAAATTAGAGAGACAGAGGGAGAGAGGGAGAGGGAGAGAGAGAGAGAGAGAGAGAGAGAGAGAGAGAGAGAGAGAGAGAGGGGGCTTAGAGGAGCCACTTGCTTTGATTACTGGTGGATGGCTTTTTGGCCGCAGAGCATGGAAAGAGCCCCAAGAGTCGAGCTCTGACGCCGCGCTTGTGGACAACCTGGGGGTGACCTGGGAAATACAGCATTAGGTCTCACGGTTACCCAGGCAACCAACGGCAACCAACAGGTGCATTCTGGGAAAATTGGACGTGCAAGAGGCGAGAGGCCTGTTAAAGATCATACGGACACAGGGCTTCACTCATAGCTGCTGCTTCTTCAGGACGACAACACAGTATTTTTGCACCAGGCTACTTCAAAAAAGGCAGAAAGAGAGGCCTTTACTGAATGTGGCAGGCTTAAAAGAAAATCCAAGAAATTATGATAATGTAGGCCTATGTGAGTAAAATAACCTGGACACAAGCATATATCTGGTTGGGAAAACCATGAATTGTTACATCTGTTTTTTTATTTCATTTTTAGTTTAGTTATGGCTTTAAATTCTTACTATATCCATGCTAGAGTCTCAAACTGTCATTTCCATGCATATAGGCACACTACTTGAATATGTGTATATGTATATTTTCCAGGCAATGTAAAACAATGCACTTAGAAGAAAATAAGAGCAAGGGGCGATCATTTTTCCCCTTTTCTGTATGTGAGTACATGTAAACCTACAGTATAACAGTGAAATATAAGCTCAATGCCGCCTTAATATGGCATCACTGCAAGTCCCAAACAAGTAGTTCACTGGGTTACATTACTTATTAACAAGTCTACTGGCTCATTGTAGGTCAGCAGTGTAAAAGAAATAGTGTGAATGGGATATGGAGCCTGTGTGAGCTCACGTCAGCCGGTAATTTAATATCAAATTAGGTGTCAACTCTTTTCACACCTAGCCAAGCATGCACCTGGACACCAAGGTGTATTTTTTCTTATGTCATGATGTTACAAAGGTAACTTGGTTCATAGTAAACTGAACTGACATTATGCAGTGTTGGAATTTATGATAATACAGGAAAAAGAAAAACGGTGTAAAACTGTTATATGCAGCACCACTAGGAGTATAGAAGTCTGCAGTGATAAGTTCACAGCTTTGGCTCAAAGAGCTCAAGTCCCATTTCCCCTCTCACATTGGGCTATTCAGCAAAATGTAAGTGAGAAGTTGTATTGGGCTGCATACCATTTTGGTCAATCACACCATCACTCAATTACTTTAAGTGCTGCAAATGCAGGAACAAAAAACAGGTTGAGCATATACCTCACTTCAAGATGGCCTATGGGAGTTGTAACGTTGTAAGAAGCATTCATAAACCTTGGCTATAAAGGGACGTGGCGCTAACAATTAGATCATTGATTAAAAGTTTTTGACAATTGTGCCCTAATTCTGCAGCCTGTTCTGGAGACATCATGGCAGTCCAATGGAAAAGTGTCTGTTAGCAGAAGAGTGGCTTGGTGGGCAAGATAAAAACAATAACTGAAGAAAGTAGTGTAAGCGTGGGTCAGTTCAATAAGTAGGATTGTCCTACGCCATATGTATAATTGATATCAGGACTGATCAGGATATACTTTATCGTTTTTTTAATTTTGATATTATGAAACACAATCAAGTCAGTGCACTAGAATCAAATAGGCTACCCCAAATTCACACCGATTTGTATGGCAAGAACTGGATGATTTGCCTGACTGAAAATGCATCTATACACAAAAAAAGACAAAGAGTCTAGAGTCATGCTACCGGCCTCCTTAGGAAAGCAGCGCTTTGATCTAAAGGGCTTTTGTCAGCATGCTAACCTTTAGCAGGTAGGCTGATAAGGTTTACCATTGTCACCATTTTAGTTTAGCATGTTGGCATGCTACAATATGTTTATTAAAAGGTACACCAAAAGTACAGCTTAGGCTGAGGGAATTTCTGTCTCGTGATACATGTGTCAAGACATGAAATATCACAATACATTGTGATAAGATGCATATTGTGGCATATTGTGGTATTCTGCTCTGTATTTGGAATGGGCCTCTAGAATTTAGTCATCTATGTCGGATTTTGAATAGTTTTTTTTTTCAAAATATTGATTTTGGGAGCTAGAAGTCGATACAGATATCACAAAAATAAATCTCACGATAAATTGCTGTATGGATTTTTTAGCACAGCGCTACAGAAAAGGTTGGCAAGTGAAGATATGCTGCGTTCTCATCCTTCTCACCATAAACCCAGACACAGAGCAGATGGTTAAAAGCTCTTGGCTCTGGACACAACAGCCAACCTTGTGGGGGAACAACAAAGCTCTGGCTCTGACTGTCTACACCAGGGGTATTCAACTAAAATTCAAATAGGTCCAGTTAGAGAAAATGTCCTCAAGAAAAGGTCCGGAACATCATAATGTCTAACTTGCGTTGTGATTCAGTGTGATATATAGTGAAGTAGCCTAGTAGTTGTATCAACGTCTGCATGTAATTAACAACTGACTGTCAGATCAATATAGAAAGAACAATTCAAAAACATTTCAACAATATTTATTCTCACTTTTAAATAATTATAGATATATAATACTGAAGATATATGTATTATTTAAGTGACTCAACTGAAACTAATCTCTTCATAGAGAAGGGCTGCATTTAAAAATAAAATGGTGAAAATAAATATAATAATCTTAAAATAAAGATAAAATATATAATTCATTTTTGAAAAATTAAATAATTTTGAGAAATATTTTCAATGTATCATTTCTAAACTTCACTATACCTACTATGTTTGTTTAACATAGTAATCTCCCACTTTGTCTAATACTGGATTTTTATTTTGCAATTTTGAAAAGCTCTGAAAAAGTGACATGTCAGAAACTAAACCCCTGTAGGGGGTCTGGGGGTTTCCCCCCCAGTAATTTTTTTTTGTGTTTTTAGAATGTAATCGGAGCATTCTGGTGCATTCTGGGGAAAATAATAAAAGAAAAGGTCAACATTTAATATAGGCTAGTTAAGATGAATAGAAAAATTAACAAAACAACATAACTTGCTAGCAGCCAGATAACTGGACTGAGGGACGGATGACCACTAGCTTTCGCTAATGTTAGTGGGGGCTACTGCCAAATATCTTGCTAAAAAATTAACCTGTATTTATAAATTCTGCCATTACTAAGAATATGTAAAACTTAAAATGTAGATAATTGTAACTACATACAATTTTTTTTCTTAAATAATGTTTTTCCTGTTGCTGTTGTGGGCAGTAGATGCAGTGCTGCTGGCGATTGGTGATTATGTCAATCTTATGTCTGTGTCATTCACACATAGGTCTACATCAGGTTAATAGAGAGTCCACATGATTGCACCTTGACCGGTTTTCACCAGTCTTACAAAAGGGGAAAAAACCATAGATAGTAAATAATAGGAAAAAACTCAGCTGTTGATCGCTCGTTAACTCGCTCGCGACACACGGAGCCGGTGAGCGAGCGGGCGAGCGAGAGAGAAAGCTGTCTCTCACTCTCTTCCCGCTGTCTTTCTCACTCTAATCTGATTTATTTCGCTGAAATTCTCGTAATTCTTGCACTTCTCTCTGACATCTCTCGCATGATAGCTCACTGTCTCTGTCTGTGAGCCAGCCTGAGCCGGGAATGCAGATTCGATTGGCTGCCTGAGTAGCAGGAGGCGGGATGGCTTAACTCGAAAGCATTTCCTGATTCGCGAAACCAGTACCGTAAAGTCTAGAAAAGCTGCGCCGGTCAAAATAGAAGCGCCCCGTCAAAATTTTAAATACTTAAATAATTGATTGACTACAGGTCCGGGTCCGTATAGGACGGCGTCTGGGTCCGGACCCGGACCGCGGTCCGCCTGTTAGTGACCCCCGGTCTACACTATGGCACTATAACTCTGAGACTTCTAGGATGAAAGGATACAGTGAAGCTCTCATCTCTTCTTGTTACCTGCCTGACACACACTGCTTTATTTCACTGCACACAGACACATATTTCCTAGCTCAAGGATTGCACACCTGAACAGAGTGATATTACCACTGAAAGAGCTAAATCAAATGATGTGTAGTATATCACTTCTAATAGAATGGAAAGCTTGACTGTTGGTGGAGAAGCTGAACGGACATGAAGGCAATACAAACTGATCTCTAAAGTGGAATAAAAAGCAGAGCGTGAGTGACACTGCGCTTAATCCAGCAGGAAAAGGGCATGGCTGCCTGATTAATGTTTGCCCTTTTCCTTTATTGACCGGAAAAGGATCTGACACTTGGGTATGTTTGTGATAATGTAGAGAGCAGGCCTCATGCTGTGCTCCAGTGCCCCCCCCCCCCTACCCACCAAAGGTCAAAGTTAACCAATTTGAAGCTATCAAAACAGACAAAACACAAAGAAGGGTGGTGTTGTCCTGAAGAAACAAGTATGTGAAGCAAAACAAGTGGAGGATTTTCCGTGCAGATTTGATTCCTTTGGCAATTACATGCACACACATGAAGTCATGCTATACTTTTGCCTTCCTTGAAAGAAATAAACCAAAAAAAGAACTTTAGTAGCTTACTGAGTGACTGCTGCCATAATGGCATGGTTGTAAGTGACTGTGTAGCTCATCAACAAATAGATTGCATTGCCCACCTTTGAGTCAGAAAGCTGCCTAAGCCATTGTAGTCTGCAGTCATACAACAAAAAGGAGATTGATGGCCTATGTAGGGCGAGAAACAAAGAAGAATGCCTCAGCAAAATCTAATTATCATGGGCCAGCTTTGTAGACAATAACCATAACATGGTCTAATACACAGCTTGTTCCTCTTCATCAATGAGCCAACAAACCCACCCCAAAAATACCTAAACCATGAAAAATGAATGTGAGAATACACCCCCGCCCCCCCATAGGGAGTGTGGATTGATCAATCATAGTTCAAGTCATACACTCTCTCAAGGTCTGGGATTCAGAAAGCATTCACCTCAAAAAGGTAAAGAGTTGTCACATCCCGGCTCAAGGGAAGGACAATGAGGAAACCACACAAGAGAATTAGTTTAACCAAACAATAATTTATTTAAACCAAGTTTAAAGTAATCTACTAAATGGTGCGTGAATGTCAGTAATCAGTAATGGGTGCGGTGTCTGTGTGAGTGAAGAGTGTAATGTATGTATAAAGCAGCACTAACTAAACCTAACCAAAGCAAAGCAAAGCAAACCAAACCAAACCAAACCAAAGCAAACCACAACAAACCATACATCAAGGAAGGGAGCCCTAAGTGGCTGATTCCTGCAGCTTAAATAGCTGAGGAGAGCAGCCAGCATGGGTGTGTGTGATTAACAATCATCTCCTGGAAGCCCACCAATCAGGAGGTGCCAGGAGCTGTCACAGAGTCAAGTTAGAGGGCAACACCTCAGCAGCCCTGAATCAATTGAATCAGTGAACCTGAAAAAGGAAAGGCTAATAGATAGTTGATCAATTCAAATCACAAACTAACAAAAAAAGTCTTCGGATGGCTGCCCGATATCAATAAACCTTGGGTCAATTGTTTGCTGAACGCAGCTGCTGAGCTTGCTGCTTTGGTCCCTGGTGCTTTGAAGGTGTGTGTATCATGGGATGGATGCCCTGTATTTAGTATGAGATTCATATTTTAAAATGTGAAATGGATCTAAAATGGGGAACGTCTAGGTGTAATCAGTATGAAATTGGCCAAGAGTAGAGCAGAGTAGGACTGGTGCTATGTAGTGGAAAAGCAAACCGTTTTTCACCCAATGTTATCATACTAAACCAGTGTAGCTACCTCTCTGTGTGTATGTAGTAGCATCAAGTGTCTTTTTCTCAAGAGCTTCTACTTGCCTGTGTGATTGTGTGTGTGTGTGTGTGGGGTGTGGTGTGTGTGTGTGTGTGGGGGGGGTGTGTGTGGTGTGTGTGTGTGTGTGCATGCGCGTGTGTGTGTGTTAGACCAGATCGTAACTTATACAATTTAACTCCTCCAGCTTCCCAGTCGTCCCTTTAGCAGCGCGGCGCCAAGAAGGCGGGCCTCACAGAAGTAGGCCATGACTCCATGGGAGCACAACTCATCTTCTGTCAGTTAATATGATAATGTTACAGGCAGCGCCACCCAGCACGTGAAGCCTTTACAGGTTTACAGTGTTGGTCAGAGGATCTTTGACCTCACTTGGACAATGGCTCTGTGGTACACTTTGATGGCCATTTTAACTTAGGCTAATTGAACAAGTGTCAGCCACCGCTCTTGGTTTGACTTTGTGCTCAGTCAAGAAAGGCCTGTTTCCACACAGGTAAATGACCCTGAATAGTTGAAGTAGCCTGATTCGACTTCCAATCTTTACAGTCGCACAATGTGCTTATGAAACAATGATCATACTGTTAATAAAAACGTGACAACATTCGACCAATGAGATTTGCCTATGTTAATTCTTATTTTCAAGAAAACCCAAACATGTTTTGAAGGCTTTTATAGAGAAAGTAAGAATCTCTGATGACCCAATTAAAATCTCTATTCCCGTCAATAACAACTGCCACCGTTGATGAAACACCACCTCGACAGACTTAACACCTGAACCTAACTCAATACTGATCCCATCTCATCCCCGGCTCACTCCTAATATAGCCTGTTTTCAGTACCCGCAGCAATACATCATAGAGCAATCAACCACCAAATCTCAGGGTATCGCATATCATCATAAGACGGGTGGACTGTGTATGCCGCTGTCCATCTAAGGGCAAAATATGTTAACATTCACAATACAATGTATGTATGGTGCTAACTGCAGACAAAGACAGCACAAGTTAGACATGATCAGAAAGTTACTTTAAGCCTTGTGGCTGACATTTGTAATTCAGAACTCACCGTCATTCACATTGGAATGATGAAAAAGGGCTTCAGTTGGAATTTGATCATTGCTTTAGTCATGGTATACTCTCCATAGTCCCTTCTCTGGGGGGATGTTATCTGGCAGTGGACACAAGTGCAGCCCTACCATCTTAATGTGACTCTTTGGTTTGGATTCAAACTGGTTTCTAGTTCAAAAGTAATGAATTAGATCAAAGGCACTAGACTGATGGGTTTATTTAATGCTACACAAGCAGTATTGGACATGTTAACTTTCCTCACACCAGTGTTTTTTTTCTACAGGTGTTAATGACTTAATCGCTCTCCTGTAGAGCTGGAGACAGATGGTGTCACAGTCAAAATGAGGGAATCATATCCTCCTTCAAAAGCAAAGACTGAAAACGTACATGAAACACAAAGATGTCACTGAAACTTTACATTAAAATGAATAGCAACTTAACATAATCATAACGTACAGTATATTTTAACCCTAACCTATCAACCCTTACCCACAGCACAACCTTTTACCCATTGTCATGCACATTCTCTGCAGTTTGAAACTAAAACTAAACAGTATTCCATTGATGAGAGAACTAAGAAATCACTCGAAACACCAGTTGGCAAATGTAATAATCCGCAGGCTGTTTTAATTGCATTGATATTTACGTTGAATGCTAATGATTGGCAACATGCTACGCAGGCTGGTCAATAATATCCCTGTCGATGTTTGTCTTTCTAAAAAGGTCAAGTCAGTATTACTAACACTGCGACACATGAAACAAATTAACAGAAGGTCATATTGTCACCTGCTTAAATACCTACTTCACTGGTGGGAATATGAAGGTGTAATTAACTCTGAGATTCTATGTAGACATGTGCAAACATTTTAGAAATCAGTTCATCCTAGACTGAGAAAAGGCAGAAAGACTGTTTTATGGTCTCACTGTCTAACCCTACATTTTCCCATGAGTGACATCACACATGGGAAAATGTAGAGTTAGGATAAACAGGACAGCTGGGCCAAGGCAGGGAAGACTGAGGGAAGGAAAACCTCATTCATTATATTATAATAGCGATTTGATAATGATAGAACACCGGTTCTGTATGGGTTAAGTCTTCCTTTACACAAATGCAGAGACCAGAAAGCCCTTTAGGTAAATGAAATCTAAGCCACTCAGTAAGACAGTGAGAGTAACAGATTGGAGACAGACAGCAGGTTACCTTTAACACCTCTGCCCAGTGTTTAAGTCCCCAGGCTGTGTGTTTGTTTTTCGGGCGAAAACACAGGAACCAAATGTGACACTGTGGCAGTAAGCAATTAACTGAAATTACAGCCACATTGACAGGGGGGAGACAAGGACAGCAGATACACAGTGTCTGGCAGGCTGGATAGTGGTGGGGTTTTATCCAGGTTGGCATCTTTCCAAAGCAAAAAAAAAAAAAAGACCAACAGGATATTAGTCTGACCTGCTTGTGTGAAGTCATTCCAAACGTTCCTGGCATAAGGAAGGATCCTACCAGCCGTATACTACACTGCCAGATGTATGGATGTATTGCTCAAGTATTGTCTAAGTCAACAATACAACTGTTAACAAACGATGCCTGACTTTTAAAAAATAGCAAGAAATATCAGTATACATTGATTGCCATTCAATATAATAGCAGTTTAAGACTTGCAGAGGGATATACAAAGGAGTTTACTAGATAGTGTGGAAGCCAAATAGATTAGTTTTTAATGACTGTACAACTGTGATGCCTTCAGAGGAATGCTTTCATTGTGATTTAATGGAAAGGTATTTTTTGGATACACATTCCCAGCAACTGAAATACATTGGAAGGCAATATGCGTGTTCAGAGTTCAGCCCTCTTTTGCCTCTGGTTTTCTCAAGTGTTGAAATGGGGCAGAGAGGGGAGTGACATGCAGAGAACGACCGCGGGCTGGAATCAAACCCGGGTCCGCTGCTGGCCGAGGCCCATGGGGGGGACGCCCTACCAACTGAGCTAAGGGCGCCCCCTTGGATTTTTTAACTGTAAATGAGGAAAGCAATTGGAGGTGGGTGTGATCTGGCGGGATAACAAAACCTATAAAAAAAAAGCATGTTGAGACAGAAATACGCCAACTAAAATCAAATAAAGTGATTGTGAAAATAAAAATCATATCCAGATCTGCCTTGGGGACAGAAGATAAAATGTTTAGCTCCTTTTTGGCAAGGCCTATATCTTTGCCCCGAGGTGTAATGAATTCCCCTTTGAATCAGAAAATACTTTTCCCAATGCTCCAAAACAAATCATAGCTGGCTGGCACCCACCACAGTACCAGAGAGGCCAACAGTGGACATTCGCTGATCACAATTGAGCTTTTTTTGCAAGTCTCTGCAGATCCAAGTCAATAAAATGGACTGTAATTCAAACACAGGCCCGGACTGTGTAAAGAGAAATGGGCTCACATCAGATAAATCACAAGGACAATGAAGGAGGGTGGATACATATCTGCCATTTGTTCCCATTTGGCTGCGCCCCGAATACAAATAAACCTTAAGATTGGAGTGTGGGAGAGCGATATGTCATTGCTGTTATTAAATAAAACAGCCTCCAGTTCAGTTATGGCAGGCAGGAAAAAAATGGCTGTGAAATTGAGGAATAGGAAGGCTGGGTCACTGGATGTCCTCTGAAGAAACCAAAGGTAAATGGGCTCGTTATACTGAGACTGCAAAATACCAACTGTCTGTCCAAGAGTCTCGAATAGAGAAACACTATTTTGCATTTTAAATTTTGTATGGATTCACCCATACTGCGACACAACGTAAAGTTGTTGTGCTTTGCTGCCAGTGATACAAATATATACAATACAAGTCCAACATGACTGGGAATAGATCTATGTAAACATCCAACTGGACTGAAGCCTATATTCCCTTCGGGTTAGCTATTGCGAAGCACATGGCAAAGCAGCGCACACTACAGTCCATCTACTTAACTGCCAAAAAGAACACATTAGCCAACATATTTTGGCGTTACATGCAAATTGCTACTATATGTTTTGGCTCATGCACTAACAGAACAGTGGCTATAATCACTTCATACAAGACAATTTGGGTCAGAGAAAAACATCTGTTTCTATGTCTCAGAGGTTCATTTTTCAGCCTTAAAAAGGAATTGTTCAAAATCTGTTTTTATTTCTATTTTATTCAAAAAATTGGCCAAGGTCGCTCATTCATAAAACCATATTTCTTTTACCTATTCCTTTAAAGGTTCAGTAAGCGGAATGGTCAGTTTAGCTAACTTCCTGTCACTGACTGCAGTTAGCGGTCCCCTCCCTCGTCCCTACGTCACCACATTAATGCAATGCGGTCTTCAAATAGCGAGTTATCTAGCATCATCTCAGATCCATAAGTGTGATAGAACATGATAAAAACCATCAAAACAGACATTGGGAAGGATTTGCTCAGCCATTGTAGGCGCATACACATTAACCCATCTGTTGCTCTGCACGTGCACCGTCAGTGAGACGGGTGCCGGTTTGTAGCGTTCTCTCTTGTGATTGGATACCAGTTTCGGGATCCCCGAAAAGTTTATTTGCCGATTACATACAGAGTGAGTGACTGAGAGATCAGCTTTATGAAACACGTACACTATATAAGTAATCACAGTATGAATAAAGAGCGATTTCACACTTACATTAACATAAATAAATCGCTTACTTCATCTTTAAAGGTAAACGTCCAATAATTCCAGTCGAGTGACCGTACTGAGTGGAGCGTTGGGGATCGGATGCCAAGGTTCTTTATGAGGGAGAGCATGCACTCACACTGGCAATAATCACACCCCACCGCAGGCCAGAGGCATTTATTGGAATCCAGGGGAGCAGTCAATGCTTTTAAATTGCAATGATTTGTCATTCGGAAGTGTTTCAATGAGAGTGTGTGTCAAAGAAAAACTTGCTCTACCATTGGAAGAAAATGTCCTCTGCCATGTGTACTGCAGACCTTGTATATCATAGGTTTATGCTCATTTTTATTTTATTTTACATCACACTTTGGATTACAGTTTTCGTGGCTAAAAATTATCCTTAAAAAGGAAAGTGTATTTATGACTCGATTCATATTTCTGATGCTACCAACAGTCACTTTCCGAAAGGTTCATTTTGGATTTATGGATTTACTGTATTTCCGAGAAGACATTTCACTGCTTATACAGTATTTTACATGACCAGCTTGAGATTTAAAGACAATCTTTTTGGGCTGCAATCAAATTTTCTCTATTTACTTTTAGCTCAGCCAAAAGAATAACAAGCGAGCCAAACTGGGGCAATAAGGCATCTGTTCCCATTTGAGACTGTGTAGGGGGGGGGGGGGGGACACTGTAATCAGCAAAGTTGGTTGGGGGGCTTATTACATTTTAACTAACTCACTTTATTGCTTCTATGATAATGAGGCTTTTATTCATAATTGTAATAAAATAAATGCCTGCCTTTTTTTTTTTTTTTTTTTTTTTCAAACAGATCAATTGTGGTTTGTAACATCAGCCGATTTTATTCAAACAAGTTAAGTGATCCATCTTTGTTTTTCCTGTGTAACTGCAGTGCATTAACTGTACTATACAATGTGGAATGAGTATTATGAATATACCAGTACAAAAGGTAATATTATGTTGTGTGTTAGGTCTGGCTGGCTGTAAGACATTTTATCAGACTCTTTGCAGATTAAAACCTAGCTGTTTGCTGCTTCAATATACTAAGAATCATCCCTTGTCTTTAGATATTTTCACTTTAGGGTACAAGGCAGCATTTTTTTTTTGTTACCAGTGTCCCATTTCTCTTTATTTTAGTGCTCCCAACTGATGGAGGTTTGCAGGATAAGCTATTTCTACCACTTAACTTTAATCAAACATATTAACTTAACACTTGAGGGAACAAATGAACTCTTGCAGTTTGGGGTGGATTCAAACCCAAGGCTGATCGATCGCAAACTGTCCGACTTCACAACATTTCTGACATATTTTCTTTTTTTAAAGTTTTGGACGTTAAACGCACGATGTAAAGCTCTGGGATATTCAACCCAGCTGGGAAAAAGCATGACAGATGCAATTAGCAATACTGTTGGCTAGTAAATACTGCATTATGCATGACAACCCTATGTCCTTGGCTTAGTTAAGGAAAAGTATTGTGAATTCACGTTGCAACACCATTATTAATTGTGTTGACTGATCATTGTCCTGACCATTCTAAATGAGCAAACTGTTTGCATAACATTGATTAATATAAACAGCCCATGTGCAGCTCCAAAGCTCTTAATAAAGTTGAAGGCTTATATATAATCTTTTTAATAACACTTAGGCTTATAATACTATGCAACATTTTCCTCACAATGTGCATATATTCAAATAGCAGCATTGTTCACATCATAACATGCATATTCACATTTAATAACATCGGAGGGTATTGTAGTAATTTACAACAAATAGATATATTGTCATTTTACAGAACTCTCTGAGTTGACCAGAAAGCAAGGCAACCTTAGGGTTAACCTTGTTGCCACACAGGTCAGAATGACCTTAGTACACAAGCTGCACAACAACAACTGTCGCAGACACAGCAGAAAAATAGGAACACGTATTACAACATCTTGCTACGAATAGACTATAATCTATTAGAAGCAGCTAGGTTCTAATATGACTTGATGTAAGATCTGATACACACACACATACACACATGCACACTCTCACTCACACACAGACAGATACATGCACAGAGACACACACACCCAAGTGCCTGATAAAAGGCCATAGTGCTTGCCACTAGGCGCGCTGTTTTCGCCCGAGGAACAAGATGTCATGGTTGTGGGTCAGGGCTCCCCTTTCCAAAGTTCGGTTGAGAGTAGGTTAATTCTGGTAAGATCTGAATGATTGTAATGAATAAGTAACATCTGTGTTGATATAGTAGCAGCTGTCTACTAGCTGTAACCTTGATGTCAACCTTTAATAAAGTGATCCTGTTAAGACCATGATCCTACTTCTCCGCGTCTCCCTTTTGCCTGGTGAGGTGTCTCCTTCCTAGTATCAAAATGTCAGTGGAATAAAGCAAGGCCACTCGGCCACGGTAATACCCCATTGTTCCACTACAGTATCCCAAGCTGGTGCTATAAAGACACTGTGCATTATACTGCATTGGTACCGAGGTCATTTAATTAAATACATCTTTAAGGATGCAGTGTGCCTCCCAGCTCCCTCTTCCACGGGGGAGCCTTTGAGCCCCGCAAACCTGGATATCAGACCCCCTCGCTCAGAAAGCATATCTCATCCTCCTCCCCATCAGAATGTATTATCTGTGATGTTTTCATCAGAATTGATTGTGCTCGAGTGATACTAGTCGTTGTGTCCCTGACTCGAAAGCCCCTCCTCCGTCCCCTCTGAAAACACCAGGGTGAAACCACCCCATAGCTTAGCAAGCAAAGGTTAAGTCAATCATGTAACCCCTCTAAACAGCCATCATGGAGAATAGCCAAAGGGTAATTGGACCAGTTGATTTGTTTGTCCTTTTCCTTTAAATGGATTGGTAAAGTGGATGGAACAAATGACAGCCTGCAGGGTTTGGATGAACCGCCCGTAAAATATATATCTCACGTTGCTACCTGTACACCTGTGAGTTGTTATTTTTTTGCATATTCTTAATTTTATTAGTTGAGCAACAATAGGATTTATTTCCGAAGTTAGACATTGCCAATTAAAAGCAAGCGGACAGATCTTAAATGCAATTATGTGAAATAATGAAAAATATGCTAAACACGTCTGCAGCAGCTGACTCAACTTTGATGATGGATGTGCCTGTTGCTCGACAAAAGAAAAACAATCCAATAAAAATGCAGCGCAGTTTGTACAGCGCCCATAAAGAAGTGTGCGTGTATCTGTGTGTGTCTGTGTGTGTGTGTGTCTGTGTCTGTGTGTGTTTACTGCAGATATACACACTCCTGCACTTAACAAAATGAAGAAACTACTTCAATATTTTACAGCATTTCCAAATGGCACCCTGTTGGCGCCACTTTAAAGCATAAATACCTGCACAAGACAGACACACAGAGACTGAGAGACCACTAAGATACCTAACATAACTTAGATTCTCCAAATGTATGGACAGCTTTATACCCATATGATCGGATAATCAAAGACAAGCAGCACGCCATAACTGCTAGAAACTGAACACCACCAAACAACAGCATGTTGTAGGTCTGCTCAGTCAAAATCTTGTATCGTCAAAATTAACTGATCCATAACTGAATTTTTAAGTATATTAAAAGTCATGATAACTTAACTAACCAATAGCTCCTACAACAACCACTGATGTTTGTGGTACAGCTTAGAAACCCTAGTGCCAACCGGTTGACCCAGCAGAGCCGAGACGTGTTGATTACACAAAGTGAACAGAGAACAATGGTCAACAAACTGAACCCAGGTCAGTGCTGACACTAACTCCCTCTGCTGCCAGGCCATCAATCCCCATCAAGGACAAAGAGAAGAAGAAAACTTTGTTAGATGGATATCAGTGCTGCTGAGACAATCTCTGCACCACCCACCCCCCCTGATAATAGCACACGGCGCGTCCAAATTGACACAGTGTGCAATCTCTGTTCGGGTAATGGTATATTTGTGAATGTCTGAATGTCTGTGTGTGTGTGTGTGTGTGTGTGTGTGTGTGTGTGTGTGTGTGTGTGTGTGTGTGTGTGTGTGTGTGTGTGTGTGTGTGTGTGTGTGTGTGTGTGTGTGTGTGTTAATGAAGGTGTACGGGTTTGGGATTCGGGCTGAGGGAGAGGAAATAATTATTCATCATGTTGTGACACACTGATTAGTCTGCATCCTACGAGTGTAAATATGAATTGTCATACGTGTGATAAAAAGTTCAAGGTGTGTGGGTTATGCCCAACATGCAGCAAAACTAAATCAGACCAGAACATTTGAAGATTAATATATGATGTATTTCTACACAAATATTAGAATGTCTCTCAAGATCATTGTGTCATATTCTTCGCCAAGTTGAGTCCACATGTAGCCAGTAATGAAATTATTATAAGAGCCTTGGGATAGTTAGCAGAATAACATGCATATTTACACATACCAGTCCAGCTACAGCTAACAATAAATGAGGGGAGGTGTGTGTCTGTCTGTCCTTGGAATTTCTCAACAACCATTTATCCGACCTACTTGACACTTTGCCAGTGTGTGGCTGAGCATCCAAGGGAATGCATTGCCAAGTGTGAGGTTATCTAGAACGGTGGTTCCGTAATAACAAAACTGCAGAAAGCCCGTCTATTGAGCCACATTTTGGTGTTCTGCCAAAAAAAGTCCACAACGGGCACTGCATTAGTTCTTAATTAAAACTGAAAGTCATTCCCCATACATTACTCTCCAGGCATTGCTGGCTTGCTCATATTCAATGTACGATTCTCTGGTGATTGTGGTCGAGGCTGACGCAAGGATCCTGTTATATTTCTCCCAACAATGGAGTGCCAGTGGCTCAGAGAGGCTGTTAATAAACTACAGTTTCAGCTCTGAAGGCAATATTACAATGTGCAGCAGCAGAAGTGATCTGAAGAGCGGTACAGTTCCCTGCAGGCTAGATGTGATACCCTACGGCTTGCAATGTGTGGTCTGCTTCTACAACTTGATCACAACAAAGCTCCCAGTCCCCTCTTTGCTGCCAGATGTTGCCACAGTAGAAAAGTGTGATAGTGTACAAAATAGCCGAGAACACGCTCTCAGCTCAGTGTACTCTCCTGCAATTGGAACGTTGCCATCTTAAGTCTGTGGGTTGCCGGTTGAGAAAAGCCCTCAGCATTTACCACACTGACCCTGCGTTCCATATCGCATACTTTTTTCTTTTTACTACACTACATACTAAAGTACAGAAGAGTTTTAGGGCCACAGGAGAGAAAAAAAAATCAGATAAGGACGTTTTTTTCCATTATGTCGAGAAATGTCAAGAATAAAGACGAATACTTCAAAATTCTATTGGGGTTAGTGGGGCATTTATGTATCTTCAGCATACTACAACTGACTTGCATGTATTGGGACATCCTAAATCTTTTTCTGGCATACCAAAGAGTAGGGAAGTATGGGGATTGGAAAGCAGGGATAGGCTTTAAGACTTTTATCTCCAATATGCCTGAGTGGAGCTGCTCAAGTGGCTGGCAGGAGAAGGGTGTGATTGTACTGGGCAGCTCTCAGCTGTGAACATATCTGACTGTGAGTGTTAAGCAGAGCGGCCACCCTCACTGAAACACCTCCAGAGAGCTTTTATACAGACAAAAGAGGGAGAAGGTTAACTTACCACTGCTAACATGGATTGTCGTTTCAAGAATATAAAGTTATAGTTCTTCTTTATGTGTGAGTGTTGTGTTGGCATGAACAGGAAGCAGTGCAGTAGCTGGACATTAAAGGTGAAGTAAGCAATATATTTATGTAAATATACTGTATGTGTTAAATCTCCCTATATTTATACAGGGATCACGTATATGATGCTGGTACAAATCCTTCCCAATGTCTGTGTTGATGTTTTTTTATCAAGTTGTATTGCACTTACGGATCTGAGAGGATGCTAGATAACTTGCTGCTTGAAGACCGCATTGCATTAATGTGGTGACGTAGGGACGAGCGAGGGGAATGCTAACTGCAGTCACTGACAGGAAGTTAGCTAAACTGACCATTCCGCTTACTGAACCTTTAAGTTATTTTTCAAGCAAAAAGGCCAGTTTTTCTCAATGTAAGGATTAAATGCTTTTTCTTCATCATATATGATAGTAAAATCAATATATGTGAGTTTTGCACAATTGGATTGTAACAACGTGAATCATCAAAGACAGATTTCAGTCCCAGCTCAACAAACATGTAGGCCTACTGTGGCTGACATCATTTTAACGTCTCCAAATTGCTCACAGCTGTGAATGTCATGTGTTTACATGTTTGAAAAGACCTGTGATCTCTCATCATTTTCAAGACCATTTCCCTAATTTCAGTCCTGTGTTCAATCCCTTTTGCGATATGTCTTCAAAACGCATCCACAACATCAATTGTATTGATTGCTTGTCAGATAACCAAAGGCTCAGGTATCAGATATTCTGTGAGTAATCATACGGTGAGACACCTCTGTGAAAGGCAGATCACATCGACGGCCATGTTTGACATGTGTATCATCTCATCTGGGATTAAAATCAATAGCATGTTGGCTGGGTTTGTTGATGCAGAGGGGAGGGGAAAGCAGGTTTCAGTCTCACCGGCCTTTAGCGAAGCATGTTTAAGCCATAGTATGTAACTTCTGGTCCCCATGAGGAATTCCGAGTAATTATAACAACACTGTTGCTGCACATGGATTTTATACCTTCTGCTATATAATAAATCCAGGTTTTCTAAGAAGCAGAATCAACAACTGAAACATTTTGTGGGTGCTTCTTGAGCTTCTGCACCAGTGTCACGGGAGAGACGCCAGTTTGTTAACGCTTTTTTGAGAGTTTTGTGGAGCTGATTCAGCTATATCAACTGTGTCCAATCGTTTGGAAATGGATTGAATGCAACCGACATTCATTCATATGAACAAAGTTACGCACTAATAGCTTTAACTGTTGCGCTGAGCATAAGCATTTAAAATAACACAACCATGGTCAATCCACAAACACTAACACCTCCGTGCTCCATTCTAAATACTTTTATCGGGATCAGGTCAGCTTTTTCCAGCTACACACTTGTTACACAACACAACCACGTTTCTCACCCTCTCTAGTATGCATTGAAGCCCTCTTGATTGATTATCCTAACTAGACAATGAGGCGTGTTTACTAAACAGATGTCTGATGGATGAGCTCAAAGTGTTTACTATGCTGCTCTACCTGATTTAATGCAGTAGATCTAAACTAAACAGTTTATTTAGGCTTGAAGTGCTCGGTGCCAAGTGAGCCTAAAGGCCAGGACACACCGGCCCAACTACTGACCGTCGCCAGAAAATGGAGTCTGCCGATGCAGGCAGCTTCATTCTCCCCGACACGGACGAAAAAATGCGAGGAACACACTGAGCCGACTACCCACTTGCCGTACGATCTGCGCTTGCGCCGGATGACATTAAGTAGCTGTTAACATAATGTAGGCTGTCATTATAATGGAGAGAATGCATGCTGCAGACACACACACACACACACACACACACACACACACACACACACACACACACACACACACACACACACACACACACACACACACACACACACACACACACACACACACACACACACACACACACACACCTGTGGCCGCTCCTCGCCCAAACTACCAAGACTATTTCTGAAAAAACATGTGCACGGAAAATCTAATGCTGTGTGCTGATTGTGTTTAGCCTACATAACAATCGAACAATCTCCGATTTTACCGAGCTTCCTAAATCATGTTTGACAAAAGTGAAACTAATATCTGCTCCGCTGCCGTGGCAGAGCAGAGACGGGCTAGCCCTCCACCAATCAGATTACTCCGGCTGAAAGACTGCCCGACGCCGATTGAACATGTTGAATCGTCTGAAAAAAAGCCCTACGACGGCCGACGTCACTGAACACACCAAACAGATTTGTGTCCCCGCCCCCTCCGACGCCCGATTATTGGGCCGGTGTGTCCTGGCCTTAACACTGTCCTTACTTAGAAGAGAATGATGGGTAATTTGAGCTAATTAACATGACTGTTCACACATCTTATATACTATGTACACAGAAAGAGAAGAAGGACCCACACAAATTAGGAAAGTAATCAACTCGGATGCCTTTATATTAAGTAGTAGTCTCCCTTCTCCCAGCTCTAGACATTGAATCAGAACTTGCCTCTTAAGGCAAGACAGTCCATTTGTCTTTCAGAAATATTTGAATCAATATGCCAGTCTGGCAATAATTAACTTATTATACGTAAATTTGCATCTCTTTAAAAACTAAAACATCTACTAGTTGGATGAAGCCAGAGTTAATATTTCTTCTTTTTTACAACTTTTTTGCAGAACAGATTTTGGATACGGTCTATTATCGTTATATAAATAAAAGAATACCATGTACAGGTCTTAAAAATGCATTTTCCGCATGTTTTTTTAAGAATGAAATGTATCATACATCAGATACAACATATGAAAACATCCTTCTGTAATAACCGTCATGATAGAGCTTATTATTATGGAAAGTTCATCTGGTGTAAATGCTTTACAAGTTTTTGATTTGGAGTATTGAAAAATTATATATACAGACACAAACAGACAAGGTTCAGTCAAATAAACTCGTGAATGTACATGTTGGACCTGTGATGTATACTAGTTTGAAAGAAGACATGTTATAAAAGCAACATAGACAAAAACCTCAGAATTGACCAGTGCTTGGAAACACAATCTTTTTACCTGCAGGCTCTCACTTAAACTTGAATTTTTCAAATTGCTGTCTTAGAAACTAAGTTTGTTTATAAGAGTTCTAGCTACCAAAGCCTGTCAAGGGAACATTAAGCTTGACATTGAGCCGGATTACTGACATCAATCAAGCTGTGATCTTCCCTATTTCTGCGTCCTCTCCCTCCATCATGTGTCTTACCCTCTGAGAAGCTGATGAGCCCCAGCAGGTGCAGCAGCTTGATGGAAGCGAACACCAGCACCACGATGCCCACTGTCTGCAGCCCCTCCGTCTCCCATATGGCGCTCAGCATTACTCCCCCCTCGGTGCGCTCCGAGCCCCCGCCATACCCTGACCCTAACCCGGAGCCTAGCCCGGAGCCCGAGCCAGCTTCCTCGACCTCTGGACCAGAGCTGCCTCCTGGCCCTACGCTCCAGTTCCCCTGCACCCACTCCAGCGCTACAACCCAGCACACGCGCAGGGGAGGGGGGGGGGGGGGGGCGAACACACCCTGCTGGCAACCGCCTCCTAAAGCCCACACCCCCTTTACTTAATCCAGTCTGGGGTCAGGTTAAAATGAGCCAGAAAGGTTGGCCATGTCCAGACGTCATGTAGGATCTCTCTGATCTCCAAAGGGTCAACTGGCAATTTTAAAAACTGGACAAGGAGTGAAGTCCAACCATTCTGATCGCAACACTTTCTTCTTCTTCTCTTCTGAAATAAAGGGTTGAAAGCAGTGGAGTAAACTCTGCTCCTCTGGAACAGTTAGTGGCTCTGTCTGGCTCTTTCAAGCGCACTGCCTGCCTCACTGCAAAGGGAGGGAAGATAGGAGCGAGTGTATATGAGTGAGGGAGTGAGGGAGGGAGGGAGAGAGGCTAGGGAGGGAGGGCAGATGAGACCCAGGCAGAGGGGAGGTGTCGGGCCATACACTGGAAGATACGCGGCTGGCCTTGAATCAGCTATACGTGTACAGACAGTCTGTAGAAAAAGATGGTGAAAAGCAAACACATGTGCACTGGATGATCGCACCAGGATATGTCAAAACACCACACCATTTAAATGTATGACTCAAAACTTTTGAGTCATTGTGTTGTGTGCTAAGACATTGATACTGTATTGTCAGTAAATCATCACCATTATATTCCAGGCTACAGGAAGGATTGAAGTTGAAGACTATGAGAAAAAATGGAGGGGGAAAAAAAGAGTCCACTGAGAAAAAAGCAGGATGGACAGCCAAAAACTGTAGCTTTCTCATAAAGTGTTCATTTTAAATCTACTTTCATCAAACCAACAAAATAAATATCTCGTGCTTCAAACTAGTGCTGAAACCAGGCTTTCAGAAAGCTTAGTTATATGGTCATTTTCTCTATAAAAAAAGGGTTAAAGCAATGAGAAACCCCAATGCGTACAAACATTAATCAATGAAACCAGAACGGGTGAAACGTTTTTTAAAAGAATACGTTCTATGAAGACACCACCATCTACTGTCCCTCTGTAGTCATAGTCCTTATCATCCACCACCAGATGATTTTTCCACAAATCTATAGAAAACAACGTCTGAAATAACTCAATTCGATACAGCCATTGCAGCACAGATAATTAACCCAGCTAAAGTAACGCTCAAAACATCCAAAAAACGCTGATTTTCCCCTGCTTGTAAAACATTGACAGTGAAGTCAGCTGTAGTACATCATTGATGTAAATGCACAAAGCCACTTTTAATTACAGTCAACAACAATTGTGTGCAATTTAAGCACCGGGAAAAGAGACGCCACTCACTCGATTGCTCCATGATGAATGTTCAATAAGAGGCTGCTGCTTACTCCATGGATGGAAGAGAAAAAAAAGCATTTTCTCACCAACACAGAATAGAAACTAGGGGACGTAATTCTATTGAGAAAATTATAATAATAACTTAGCATGATGCCGTTTGAAAAAGTCAATAATATTCTGCAGACACATCTTACTTAGTATGGATGGCCATGTGAGGAGTCCTTGCTATGTGGCTCTCATCCACAGACAGTGAAGAATACATATTGAAAATAAAGACTGCATGGATTTGTGGGAAATATGAAGGGGGGGTTAAAAAGTAAATTTGAATTGTTTTCAATATCAAAGAGACGTTTGTGTGTGTGTGTGTGTGAAATGTTTAATAAATGTTGACTTTAACATTAAAGCTGCTATAATATATATTTTATTATATTAACAACTGATGGAATAACTATGTGCAATGTGAAACGTGCCTTTCGTTGTGACAAGCCCACAGAAAATTACCACCGGATTTTGCAATTCCTCCTCAGTTCTACAGACCATGCTAACTCTTATATATTATATTGTATATTATTATATTATATTAGTTTTGGTTTCCCAGTCAAAGCGCTCTCATTACCATAGTTTCCAGATGCTGTTTTCAGTAAACGAAGCACTAAAAAATCCACTGAACACTGCCTTTCCAACACCAAACAACTAATAGGCCACGCTAGCAACTATAGCCTGTGAACATAGTGGAGCATTTTGCAGCTAATAGAGCCACATATTATTCACCAGAGTCACCAGGCCTTAAAGGAGAGTGAATAATGACTTCATCAATGACAAGAAACACAACCTCTAAATGAATGCTAATGTTCCTCTGTAGCTAATGGATGTGTAACTAAGCAGATGTTCACCATATCAACTTTTAAGAAGGTGATGTATGGACGTATATACAGCTTGTTTTCGGTGTACCCAAATGGCCAAAAAACCTTGTCTTTGCAGGCCTTATTGCTTGTGAAACTGTCTGAAGAACAATATACCTTTGAATTGGGTTCATTTTAATCAGCACAATTCTACTTCAACAAGAGTGGGAAAACACAATGGAACCTAATTCTAAATGGTAATGCCTCCCAATAGTAAGTCGATCAAAGTCGATAACAAAGCCCCATGGGGAAGAATCGCTGGCTAGGTTCAAAGCATTAGCCAGCTGTCGTGTACAGTGTATTGGGGTGTAAGCTGACCTAACTGTTGGAAAGAATCCTGCGCTGCCTGCAACATCCAGTATAAATGTGGGCACTGGCACTACATCAATGGAGCCACAGTCCCAATCACATGCCCATTCAAGCCACCGTGGCAAGCCGAGGTTCAGTTTTCCCTGAATGCAGCCAAGCCTTTCCAAAGCCAGAGGGATGCACTGCCTCAGGCCTTATGCTGATATGGCTTGGCACTCCTAACAGTCCCTTTAAAACTGATGGTTAATAAAACATGGACAATTATTGACCAATCACAAGCATCATGGAGATACCGTAAATAATTCATTTTTGAAGCAATGTGGATAGAGGTGAGAGGGTGAGAAATATGAGAAAATGTGCCATGATTCTTTCAACACCACTGACAGGTAAATATTACACCCCACATATTGCTCCATTAATGTCACACAAATCCTGGACAACCCCCACTCTAGCACAGTTTAAAGCATGGCAGTTCAGTCAGATGGAGAAACAAAACGTTTCAGCTTGTATGGAGCCGACAGTGCTATTTTGATCTGAACGTTTGAAATAACACAATTATTTTGGTGAAGAGAATTGGAAAAAGAAAATAGAGGAGAGTGTTGAAATTTTTTATGACGTGAAACAAACATTTGCGGGGAAAAGTTCTCCTGAATGGGTGTTATTTTGGAGGGTGATTTGGAACACTCATGACTTCGTGATGTCACTGACTTTTAAACAGAGGACGTCTAACTGGAATTTATGGGTCGAAAAAAAAATTGCATCCAAAAAAATGTTGAGGGACAAAACTGCAGCCTTTGTTCATCTGCCTCTGTGGACTGATAGTCATTGATCTTGGAATGAATTACATATGTTTCTCAGTCTTTGCTGCCATCTGTCTAGCCACTTTTCATTCTCAATATTCAAATTGACAAAGATTTCATTTCATTTCATTTAACTTTTATTTATCCTCGAGAGACCAATTGAGGAGTGACCCTCATTTTCAATGGTGTCGAGTTCAAACAAATTCCAAGGAAAAACAACAATGCATACACAATATTCAATGCAAATACATCAAATACACAACAACAGGTGAAGAGAACAAAAAACAAAAAAACAATTGAAACTATCAATTGATGCTATCACTCATTGCCTTAGCATAGTCGACAGGACCAACAGTAAGTTTCCACTGTCTCACAAGCAGTGGCTATGTTAAATATAATATATATATAGTAACAGAAACAAACTGAAAAGCTGTTTATTATAATGCATAAAAAGCCAACTTATCTACACTGTTGTTACTGGCAAGGACACGTAGGACCTGACAGTATAAAATTTAACAACACAGGTGCAGGAGGAATTTGAATGAGACTTTTCCTGCAGCCTCTAGATTTTTACGAGTTTTTCTTTTTTCACACGGCGCCAAATTGCGCTATAACCAAACAACCTCTGAGAAATGTCCATTAAGTATTTGGAACAAGTGTTTTCTTTCTTAAGGCTTAAGTGAGCCTGTGTTAAAAGTACGGGGACTGGAGAAAGGGGAGCCATGTAATCAATCAAAATGCAAACGCTGATATGTGTACGGCGGCCGGGCGATGAGATCATGTTTACAGATCAGCTTAGGGTACAAAGTGGGTGATATAATTAGGCGACACCTGCAGCGGTTTACCCAGGCATGCAAAGCGGGCATTAGTGTTTGGGGTTGTGTGTTTTTTCCGAGGCACATTTAAATGAGGCTGTCATGTTTACTCAAGCGGCACCTGTGAAGGGGGGGAAGGCAATTATAAGCTGTGAACCCTTAGTGGAGCAGCATTGTGCAATCAACCATGGAGGGCCACGGGGTGATTCCCTACTTGAGGACTTAGTTTGAGGACTCTGGATAAGTCACTATGGTAAGTGCGTATACATGTGTACATGCATACGAGACTTCACAATTTTCGAATAGTATAAGTATGACTAAACCTTTTCCCCTTTATATTGGAACATATGATACCGTCCATCAAATGTTATCAAGATAATATATAAATTATATAAGTGATATATTATTTGCAGATCCCTCGGTGATGTCACATCACACATGGTAGTATGTATAGAAATCACACAATCTTTTACCCACATGAATCAGTGTTATCCAGTCGAAATGAGTCGCTCGCTGCACAGAGGATTAAACTCCAACTATTATGATGAATCATTACATTTCTTTATAATAAGGGCTGAAAATGAACAGCTTCTCACTCGGGATATTATTCTGTTTTTCCTTGCCAAATGTAGCCTAAAGGTTTGTCACTTTGTTTTATACGTCGTAAAACACAAAACGAGCTGTTCAAAGACAAGATTTTTTACACAAGTTCTCTTCAGTTTTAATGCCCCAAAATATGCAAAAATAGGCGAGGAGGAGACATATTCTTTGTGTTACAACGTTTAAAACAAAGTGACACACTTTTAGGCTACATTTGGCAAGGAAAACAGAATAATATCCCGAGTGAGAAGCTGTTCATTGTGCCCAATTTGAATGGGTACATAATTGTAACAGGGTTTAGTGGCTTCACACTGCAAATCACACCAAGATATTCTAATAAAAATTAAGCTTCAAATTTTTCTCTTGAAAAATGTTAACTTTCTTTTAGTGAATGCCAATCATGTTCACAAGACATGCTAGTCTTCTGTCTACGACAGGACCCCGAGATTTCTATCAACACCCTAATTCATTCCAAATGATTACCTCTAGTGTAAAAAAAGGGAAAAGTCAATAGCATTGTCTGCAAACTGACAGTAGCACAAAGCTCAATGCAGTGTGCTGGAGCTGATAACATTGACCTGCTATCTCTAGCCATATTAGCTCTGGCACCGCTGTTTGACAGCTCACCCTTTGCAACACGTAGTGAAAAAAGGAACGACATGCTTGCCTTTGCAGGGGCCGGCCTGTCATTTGATTTACGGTTGTGCCATCCCCTCAGCTGCAAAGTGCCAGTCAAACTGATCTTAACAGTGCAAAGGCCAATGGAGGATATGCATTAGCAGGAACAGTAAAAACAAAAAAAACAGAGGACAAGAGGAACATAAAATGGCAGACAGAGAACAGGAAAACTGGAGCCAGTGTCCGCAGGATGACATACGACAGCTGTAGTTTGTTCAGCAAGAAACTGATGCTGAGAGGAAATCAATAAAGTCTGCTACTTTTTAAAGGAATCATTCATTTGGGAATACAACTTTTGAGGCACTATGTGGGAACAGGGCCTCTGCTTAGTGAAGTAGAGAGAAGTATAGAGAGTTTATTAAACAACAATAATAATATAAAGTGTACAGTAACGGATTGATTCAAGCCACTGGTTATATAGCTATGCAGATGATATGTTCAATTTCCAGGCTTATTAAAAACACAAATCTGATTCATACTATTAGGAATTTATGTAAATGACTGCCTATCATTCAGTGTACTGCTGAGTTGGGTACACCACCAAAGAGACCCAGATTTGACGAATTGAGCTAAAGCAAGAACATTGGTGTATATTGGATGTGTACTCGAAATGGAGAATGATGACTCCTCTGGGATAGCTACAGTATATTGCTGTTTCAGCTTGATGGGTGAAGCAGGTATTTTTGTCTGACACGTTAGCAATAAGAACTTGCAACACTGATGTAGTGAGAGCTTTTCTGCTGTGTGTTTGCACCAGAGTCTGTATCATAGATCAATGGAACATTTTTAACTACTTAGCTGAAATGTGCGTGTAAAAAAAAAATCATCTCACTGATAAAACCATTGCTCCATAATGATATTAATGATTCAAAACTCCACACACACAGGTACACAAAATCACCCTTGAAGAATAATATCAACACTCTTGGTGACTCATTCTATTTTGTCCATTTGCTCCCATGCCTTATTGGAAAGGTTCAGCATATCCACAAAAGCCACCCATGAAAACAGGCAACCCATCTGACTTTTGGCGTACCATGATTGTAATTTATGCACTACTCCTGCATGCTGTGGGTCATACATAATCTTAGCATAAAAATTGAATAAAAAACAATTTATTTACACCCTTCTAGGCAGGTTAAAAGGTAAAACTCACGAAGAACAAAATGAAAAATAATCTACATTAAACTCTAACCAATGAATTCATCTATGCCTGACTCTGAGGCAACCTTTTGGTCTAGGTGTGAATAATCTCCCAATACTGAATATTTCGGTCGGTAATTGTGTGGAGACATCCCTTACCAATATTAAATGATAGAAAATAAATGATTGCAGTTGTTTTTTTCATAGCTCTATGAAGTGGGGCAGGCGGTAGAATATCATACAAGATTTAATAACCCCTGCGAGTTTTTTTTTTAAAAAGTACCCAAAGTTATTAACAAATAATTTTCCTGAAATCCAAAACCCATGTTAATGAACAGGGTTGATGAGAATGACACTGTATGGTCTGGTAAACTCAGTGGACATTATTCATCGTGGAAAAATACAGAATCCACAGTCCACAGCAGCAGGGCTCTCTACTTATACTAAAAAACTTTAACCCCAGAACTTGGCAAAAAATAATTGGTCACCATATTTTATATATCTAGTATTGGAGTGTTATATTGGGACGTGGCAAAGTTAGAGAGAGTGAGAATTTCAGATTTTTTTTTCATGTTTTAGCCAATGCTTTCACACATCCCTTATATAACTATTTATTATCAGTGCATAACAAACGGCAATAGGATTTGACAGTGTAAAAGAAAAATGTTAAATAAAGCAGATCAGACTTAAGCTTTTATGATTTTAGACAAGGCAGTAGCTTCAAAGTTGCGCATTCTGCATAACACGTTTCTACTGCTGACAAATTGTGAAACGTCTCTCGCTTTTAGGCCCAATCAAAGGGTCGTAAAGCAAATCCAAACTGCAATTAAAAAGGGGCTCATGTTGAAAGGATATGGACGTCTGTTAAAAAAAGCATTGGGAAGGCAGCAAAAACAATGATAATGTTGGCAAGCTGAATCGGAACGCTCACTAACTCAGGACTGAAGAGACTTGTTCAGGATGTTAACGGATTTATTTTTTTTATTTTACAAATAATGAAACAGATGGTTTGGAGCTGGATTCTTTAGAGCAGGGGTGTCCAAACTTTTTTCACTGAGGGCCACATACAGAAAAATCTACGAAGGGCCGGGCCACTCTGCAAAAATAACACATTTATCAGGACATGTAGCTGCTCTGATGTTTAGTTTCATAGTGTCTTCGTAAATTGTAATCCTTCTTCACGGCAACACTTTCCTTGCACATTAAACAGACACATGCCCCCTCTTGTTAAATGCCATTGATACACCCAGTGTTTTCTGCTTTTGCATCCAATGTCCTGCTGGGTGAAAATAGTAGCCAGCCGAGATCCCGACCCTCCTAGGGGAGTCCGGGGGTATGCCCCCCCGGGAGATTTTTTAAAGTTTTTAAAGTGAAATGCATAAATCTGGTGCACTTTGAGAGGCAAATTAAGAGGCTAAAGCTGAATAATTTTTTATGAAAAAAAAATTGAGACACTGTCAGATGAATTAGAAGCTATTGGAGAAGGACACATGGATTTTCCATAATAATATTAATTTAAGGCGAGACACCCCAGGTGAATAGGGATTTTTTTTTAACTTGTAGATATCATCACGAAACTTTGCCAGTTGATTACTGACACTAACACAATTGTTTTTTGTATTACATGTTTTTCTTTAGTATTATATTAAATGTGCAAATATGGCAATATTTAACCAATTATGCGTAAATTTGGGTCATTTTTCGAGAAAAAATTTGAGATGTTGGATAAAGCCAGAGTTAAAATCTCTATTTTATTTTAAGCACATATTAGTTTCTAAGGTTTTTACAGAACAGATTTTGGATACAGCCTTTTTTCATTTAATAAATCAAAAAATACTATGTACATGTCTTAGAAATGCATTTTAGGCATGTTTTTAGGAGGAAAATGTATCATAAATCAGACAATTAACTATATATTAACAAATCCTTCTGTAAAAACCTTTAAAATAGTGCTATGAATGATTATAGAAAGTTTGGTTGATGTCAGTGGTCTAGAAGTTGAGATATCTTTCGCAGAGTATTGGAAATAGCTCATTTTGAGAAAACGGCCGTTAAAGATAACAACGTGAATTCTGCTGATAATCACTGATGATAGCTAGAGTAATTTATTGAATTAGGCCCTACACCCTTCAATGCCATATAGGCCTACCACTGCTTAACATATAAACCATAGCATAGTAACATTTACATCCACATGCTAATTTAAACGTGATTCATTTATTATTAGCCACTGTCTGTCAACCTGCTCCGGAGTCGGCACAGACGCTCTCTCTCCCCACCATGTCCCCTCTGATCCTCTGACAGTCTGTGTCTCTCCGACGTGATCGGCGTGATTTACATGTCTTTAACACGTCTCCCCTTCAAATGGCGATCATGTAGTGTCCGTAGCCAATTGATTAAGTTTTTTTTTTTGTGTTGGTTTGGCATATTTTCGACGTTTTTCCCATTTTATTTTGTGATTTTCGAGCTACCGCGGCTAGCATCACGTGATGCCTTTTAGCGAATCACATCGTCAGAAATGTGCATTAGCCAATGAGGTCGCGTTCCTAGCATTGAATCCCTCCTCACACTTTCACGATTGGTTACTGATACAAAGGAAATGACCATATTTGGAGCAGATAACGTTGTTCTTGAGATTCAGAGCTTTCCAACAGTACCATGGTTATTATGATTCATACAGCGGTCGCGGTGCTGTATGTTACGTTAGAATGCTCACTTTTGACGAATTTAGGAGCAAAATACAGACGCAAGCAGTCAAAGTTTAGTAAAATAAACACCTAAAACGTATATTTTGGACCTTTTATCCATACTAGTATGAAAGAAGAGATGTTATGGAAGCTAAATAGACACAAATCTCAAAATTGACCAGTGCTTGAAAAAACGATGTTTTTGCCTGCCGTGTCTCGCCTTAAAATAAAATAATATGCAGGGTCCTCTGGGATGGGCTTGGTGCTCTTTTTCTTTTATGGGACATATTTCTCTGTAATATAATGAGTGCATTTAAATTATTTAAAAATTAAAAGGACCATATTACATTATATTTTTTAAAATGTGCCACGGGCCAATCAATCAGTTTTGACACCCCTGCACTAGTGGGTTACTAAGAAATGCAAAAAAAAAAAAAAAAAAAAAAAAAAAAATTCTTTTTTCCAAAGGGCCATATTACATTATATTTTCAAAATCGGCCGCGGGCCAATAAAAAGCGGGCCGCGGGCCGCAGTTGGCCCGCGGGCCGTAGTTTGGACACCCCTGCTTTAGAGCTATTTGAATCTACTATAGCATATGTATTATAATATCTGTCCAAGAAAATCAACTTCACTAAACTCAAACAAAGATAACTACTATGTACTGGTGTCCTTATCAACAAGGTGGATTTAAAGGTCGAGTCAGCGATTCTGGAACACTTGCTGTCAAAATGACGTTTTACTTTCAGGGCACACACCGTACGGACAGGTAGCGGATAGTGAGGAGGATAAATACACTGAATTTGACAAAAAAGTGATTTTGAGAACAAGCTTTCTCCAAAATCAGTCACCCCACCTTTAAGTTCATGTATTATATTCACTGGCCTCTGAAATCACCTCCACTAGATTCAAAGCAAGGTAGTTCAGAGATAATTATGTACCAGTGACCTTATCAACAATGTGGCTTAACTATAAATATCACAACAGTTCCAACTCAAGTGATTTTCAATCAAGATCAATCTGCCCTTTTACAAGTCTGCCAGCAGAGAGAAATCCCAGCAGTGTACATGTGACCTCCCTTATCATCGACATGATTGATGACAGAGGCATGAGGAAACACCACTAACAGTGTTTCATCTAATGGAAAAGCTATGAGGCACAACATTGCGCCGTTAATGCCCTGCTGAGCCTCCAGGCTATTATGAAAAAGTATAATAAATTGTAGAGTTTTTAATATTCCGCCGCTGAATAATGTCATACTAATTTGTTTAGAATGTAAAAAGGGAGCAATAAAGAGCATGTTAGGGACGCTTACATGAATAGGCATTACACTACAAATATATTAAAAAAAACAAAAAAAAACAGATGGGTTTGATTTCTAACTAACGTATGCACAAACATGCCATTTTCATAACAGAACAATGCCAGGATTCACATTAGTCAAGTTAATTTTATCTCTCTATTCAATCACTTGCTTTTCTGTCTTTCTATATTGCTTTTGAGACATTTATACTGTATTTGACAGCACCCTTGTAATGATGGAACTTTTACAATATACGCTTGTCAAGTGTCAGTTAAGAAGAAGGCCTTTGAATGCATCTCAGAAGAGTGAGAAAAATCACTAACGTGGGTCAGGCTCAGCTTGCAAATATTTATAATAAGCAAGCACTTAAGGGCTATGTGCCATTTTCAACGGTGCTGACACAGTCAAACAGTGTAAAGACCTTATACACTCCTGCAGCCTACATGTATACATTTTATACTCTGCACTTTGCTTTTAAAACACATTGTGTGATTTGCTGGGCAATTGTATGTGTTTTACTCTAGGTTTACAACTGTTATTTAGTCATGCTGCAGTTGTCAAAAAGTGGGGAACTTACAATAGCAGAATAGCAGCATGTGTGACTGGACATTGAACTTTGGTTCCCTCTGCTGGCACATCTGCTAACTCTCACATGTTCTTCAGTAAGCTAGTATGTTTACAAAGTGAAAGCATGTATTCTTAAATCCATGAAGTTCAATTAGCAACAATACTAGCAAGAACCAAATTATATAATATTCTTTCATTACCAACAGAAAAATAAGCCCTTTAGCTAATAGACGGTTTCTGAGCTTGACATGTATTCCAACGCTCTGTTCATGCTGGCATTGTTCATGCAAATACTATGAAATATAGTAGCTCTATCCATGACACTATACAGTAAGCGTCTCCTACACCAATACATTGTGTGTTGTAAATCCCCTGTGTGCATTAAGACATCATCTTAGCAAGTCAAATTATGATGCAAAAATATCGCCCCTCCATTGTTCATTCACATTATGAAAATATGATGTGTATGTTATATATAAAGTGCAAACCACATGCTTCCTTTGATAAAATAGATATGTTCAAATTGAGTGTATTGTTGAAGCCATGCACAGCTCAGGCCGGTGTTCAAATCCCCACATACCAGTATGTCTCCCTGAGCGGTTTCTCAATTTGCTATGTTGATCCATGGCATTATGTCCTGGCCAACATAGCCATACACTTCTGATATAAAACACATTACTTAGTGAGTCAAAAGGCACACTGAATGTATAGCCTGATCCCTAAATACAGCCCGGTTGCTTCGGTAAGGATCTATTGTGATTAAAACCTGTGACAAAGGGAAGATAAAATACTATAGCAACACTAAACCAACAGACAGTATGGGGCCCAGGTGGCTCGAGACATTGGAGTGACATGTTTGACTAGTGGCAAAGAGAGTGCACTGCATTTGACATTTAGGTGCAAGAAATGTTATGTTTTAACTAATAGTTGCTGAAAGTGGCTTAAAGTACACAACGCACTTTTCAAAAATGGCCATGTGAATATAAATAGGTCAGCACTTTTTTTGAAGGAATTCATTCCCCTTTCCCTAAACATTTGCAGACACCAAGTTGAATTGGACTCACTCTTTAGATCCCCTTCCCTGGCTACATAAAAGCCACACCTCCAGCTGGGGGACTGATTAGTAAAATAACTGCCTTATCAAAGGCTGCGCCTGTCAGCTGTCACATGGCCGTACGCTAGTGGCACGCCGCTGTCACTCACTGTCACGCCACGAAAGAGAGGCACAGACACTGAATAGAGACATGTGTGTCTGGCTGTGTAACAAGTGTATTTACAACTGAAAGAGTATTAAGATGCCTTCAAAAATCTTGGTTTCTGCATTATATATCGGCCATCTGCTGACCTGCTCTGTGAATATTTGCATCGGCCATTGGAAAAACCCATATCGGTGAACCACTGGTAATTCATTTGTCATTTAAATAAGCACATGACACACTTATTTATCAAGTCTGCATGTCATATCAAATTGATGATCATAATGGACTTCCTGGCTTGGAGCTGCTCAAACATTCAGACATCAATCATCAGGTTTTTAATGAAAAGGCGTCTGTCATTTTTCTGGCACAGTTTTTCTTTACAAAGTTGGAATCAGTAATAATTTAAATCTCTCATTTTTAATGTACTGTGAAGGCAAAACATATGCAGGAATGTAACGTAACCCTGTTATTTCAGATTGTGAAAGTGTGAGGAGACATTGTGCACACTGGGAGCATTTTGCTGGAAGTTCAGCACTCGTTAACGCAACGGAAAAAAAACATTTAAAGCTGCAAAAAAGAAGCCTTACATGACTACAGTAAATAAGAGCAATAGAGCACAGCTTGAACCAAAACATTCACAACTTCTCCCATTGGAACTTAAAGGAATACTTCACCAATACGGAACCGGCATTCTAGCATTATAAAATCGCTATTATAATTTAATGAATGACGTTTTTTGTTCCCTCAGTCTTCCCTCAGTCTTCCCTTGGCCCAGCTGTCCTGTTAATCCTAACCCTACATTTTGATGTCACACATGGGAAAATGTAGGGTTAAACAGTGAGACCATAAAACACTCTTTCTGCCTTTTCTCAGGCTACGATGAACCGATTTCTAAGATGTTTGCACATTTATACTACATAGGATCTCAGTGTTCAATACACCTTTATATTCCCACCGGTGAAGTAGGTCTTTAAGCAAGACGATTTTTCAATTCAAAATTTTCCAACGAGCAGCATCAACGTCTTTTAGTCTTACTGGTTGGAAGATGTTTGTGAAGCTGTGACCAGCCATGTGGCAAACTGGCATGGCAGCCTGTACAGAACGTACAGCATATCAATAACAGGTGGTCATCAGTGCTAGAAAAGACCCAACTCCTGAATATTACATTCACATTTTGGAGGGGAAGGAATCAGTATGGCAATTCTCCAGTGGGTATGGATTCAAGCATGGTTCTCCGCTAAGCTACATGGAAAAGATAGCCAAACCATAACACAGTCAAGTTCCACAGTATCTGTAATAGATCTGCAGCATTTATGTGAACACAAATAACTACCACATGACATAGACATACCCTGTTTCCCCCACCTCTATTCCTCAACTGTCTCGATCTCATTTTGGATAAACAAGCTAGCCAACCCAAAATGCTTTCACATCCAATCCAATCTAATTTAATCCAAAACAAATAAACTAGCCATCAGTGAAAACTAAGTTTCAACATGTTGGAGGAGAATCGCAACCTTGAAATTATTTTGAGACAGTCAGGAGTGGAATCATTAAAAGCATAACGTCAGATTATAATATTTGGTCTGCATAATTTATCGTGACTGTGGAACCAGTCAGGTTAATCATGCAGCCCCCGTGTGCATGACATAAGTGAAATGTTTTGTGTTCTGTAATGACCCAAAGGGATGAAACAATGTTATGCTATTACTCTGGGTTTAAGGGCAACGCCAAAACTTACAGCAAGTTTTTTCAATGCAGTGTAATACCTCTTTGAATGTTAATAGTACCGCTGCACTGTTTCAGTACCGGATACACCGTACAAGACTACATCCAACTCCATATGGTTTTTAAACTTGGGCAGCAACAAGTGGTCGATCGATTACCAGAAGAAAGAAAAAAAAGCCATCTCTTCCAAACATGAAAGGAGTATTCCGGTTTGCTTACCGTCATCGCCGTCATCTAACAAACCAAACTGCTCCAGCACCTTGACAAAGAGGACCACAACCACGAGCACTGCTATCATCTCCAGTCCCTCCAAGTTCATAGTGACCATGTCGGAGCGCTCTCACAGCCTGCCCATGGCCACAGACACACAAGCCCTGTCTGCATGCTCAGTTAACTCATTTAAAGAGCCCGACATGCCTGGGTTTGACCAGAGAGAGACCGCCACTAGTCCGAAAGGGAGGGAAGGAGGGAGGGAGGGATGGAGGGAGAGAGGGAGGGAAGGGATGTGAGGATGAGAGAGGAAGGAGGCGGGAGATGGAGTGGCAAGGCGGAAAGCCAAGGAGGTGGGAATGGGGAATAAATGGGTGAAATGGATGATTGTGAGGAAGAGTAATGATTTTTGGGGGAAGCCTGGAGAAGGAGAATGAGAGATGGCTGTGATCCACCAGTTGCTTTGACAAAAAGAGAACTAATGTGTGCTCACTATTCACCAACATGCTGTAATTCTACACATTTAACTATATATCAGCCTAAAACAAATGAGCTACTTTGTTTTTGACCCTGGCTGAAATATCGTACATGGATTGCCAAGACATTTTGTATCGACATTCATGGTCCAGAGGAAATTATAATTCATTTAAGTGACTTTGGTGATCCCCTGACTTTGCCTTTGGTGCCACCAAAATGTGTCATTTTAAATGAAAGGGTGAGGGGTTGATGGTGGAGTCGGGGCTTGTTGAGAAAGCTTGTCGTCAAAAAATCACTTTGTCAAAATGAGTTAATATCTCCTCTCGTCAGCTGTACTGTATAAGTTATTATCAAATGTTAGCTTGCCTAACGAGGCTAAACTGAAGGTGACCACGCTGAACATTTTACATTCTAAACCTCAGCATTCAAGCAACATATTAGCATAGTAGCTTAAAGTGTAGCCTCACACAGCCACTAGCATGTTTTTGGACTCTTAATCTTGTTAAATAAATGAAAACTTTCTAATCTCTATATAAGAATGTTTGCTGGTATGAAAAAAATATAGCAGCATCTCCTCTTCATCAGTTTTCCATAAAAGTGAGAAGAAAAGTCAATAAGGATATTCAGGACATGCAAAATACTTCAATCAATAGAAATAAATATAGAAAAAGCTTAACAGACGTCTGTGAAGATATAATAAACCCACATTATCCCTGTGGTCTGAAAAAGGCACAGTTTATCACAAACTGATTCCCTGTCGGAATAATAGCAGCAAATCACAGCCCAAGTGCTGCAGCAATTTCTCTGGCACAAAGAACACCATCCAATACACCATGCGGTGTCTAACTATTCTCATTCCACTTTGAGAATACACTCTGTTGAGGGGACTATTAACGGCTATGATTTAGTTGAGACTATACTACAGCTGTATCCCATTCGAGAGGCTGCATCCTTCTACGGATGCGGTCTTTGAAGGCCATAGCCTGTGAAGGCCGATTCGAAGGCCGAACGAGCGTTGTTAAAGGGGTAGTTCAGGATTTTAGACATAGGGCCTTATTCCCAAGTTAGCCTTGGTGTTCTTTATCAGTGGAGACCGTTTTCAACACATTTAATTCAGTCCTTCTAGTTGCAGAGTGCGCTCGTGCTAAGATAGCGCACGGCATCGGGGGGATACCAGCCTGCTACTAAAACAGTCTTACCCACTCCACAGTACACCCGAGGCCAATCAATTATAACGCCAGACTATCGATGTAAATGTCTGTGTTGATAGAATAATTTTAGAAATAAAACCAACCTCGCATCGCATGAATTATGGCATTTTGAGGGACTACTTTCTTAGCAGCAGCGGACTTTTACTTTGCTGTGTAACCGAATCACTACAGCAGAAAGTAAACAGAGCAGCGTGGGACAGAAACTGAAACTGCACTGCCACCAGTCTACCGTCATTCTGTCCCGGTTCTCTGCTGCAGCTCCAGCGGGGGCTGTCTCTACAGACGCTCTTTCTCTTTCTGCCCTTTGAGCATCCCTCTCAATTCTTCATCAGTGTATTCCGGCTCGTACAGGTACGGGCAGCAGCAGGTAAACAAACTATTATAGAGCCTGTAACCTAGGTATTAGTCCGCCGCTGCCGCAGCCTACAAGGAATAAAGTCCCTCAAAATGCAATATGCGAGGTTGGTTTTATTTCTAAAATTATTCTATCAACACAGACATTTACATCGATAGTCTGGCTTTATAATTGATTGGCCTCGGGTGTACTGTGGAGTGGGTAAGACTGTTTTAGTAGCAGGCTAGGTATCCCCCCGATGCCGTGCGCTAGCTTAGCACGAGCGCACTCTGCAACTAGAAGGACTGAATTAAATGTGTTGAAAACTGTCTCCACTGATAAAGAACACCAAGGCTAACTTGGGAATAAGGCCCTATGTCTAAAATCCTGAACTACCCCTTTAAGGCGAGACACCCCAGGTGAATAGGGATTTTTTTTTAACTTATAGATATCATCATGAAACTTTGCCAGTTGATTACTGACACTAACACAATAATTTTTTGTATTACATGTTTTTCTTTAGTATTTTATTAAATATGCAAATATGGCAATATTTAACCAATTATGCGTAAATTTGGGTCATTTTTCGAGAAACATTTTGAGATGTTGGATAAAGCCAGAGTTAGAATCTCTATTTTATTTTAACCACATATTAGTTTCTAAAGTTTTTACACAACAGATTTTGGATACAGCCTTTTTTCATTTAATAAATCAAAAAAGACTATGTACATGTCTTAGAAATGCATTTTCGGCATGTTTTTAGGAGGAAAATGTATCATAAATCAGACAATTCACAATATATTAACAAATCCTTGTGTACAAACCTTTAAAATAGTGCTATAAATGATCATATAAAGTTTGGTTGATGTCAGTGGTCTAGAAGTTGAGATATCTTTCGCAGAGTATTGGAAAAAGCTCATTTTGAGAAAACGGCCGTTAAAGATAACAACGTGAATTCTGCTGATAATCACTGATTATAGCTAGAGTAATTTATTGAATTAGGCCCTACACCCCTCAATGCCATATAGGCCTACCACTGCTTAACATATATAAACCATAGCATAGTAACATTTACATCCACATGCTAATTTAAACGTGGTTAATTCATTATTAGCCACTGTCTGTCAACCTGCTCCTGTCGGCACAGACGCTCTCTCTCTCCCCACCATCTCCCCTCTGATCGTCTGACAGTCTGTGTCTCTCCGACGTGATCGGCGTGATTTACATGTCTTTAACACTTCTCCCCTTCAAATGGTGATCATGTAATGTCCGTAGCCAATTGATTAAGTATTTTTTTTGTCTTGGTTTGGCATATTTTCGACGTTTTTCCCATTTTATTTTGTGATTTTCGAGCTACCCGGGGCTAGCATCACGTGATGCCTTTTAGCGAATCACATCGTCAGAAATGTGCATTAGCCAATGAGGTCGCTTTCCTAGCATTGAATCCCTCCTCACACTTTCACGATTGGTCACTGATACAAAGGAAATTACCATATTTGGATCAGATAACGTTGTTCTTGAGATTCAGAGCTTTCCAACAGTACCATGGTTATTATGATTCATACAGCGGTCGCGGTGCTGTATGTTACGTTAGAATGCTCACTTTTGACAAATTTAGGAGCAAAATACAGACGCAAGCAGTCAAAGTTTAGTAAAATAAACACCTAAAACGTATATGTTGGACCTTTTATCCATACTAGTATGAAAGAAGAGATGTTATGGAAGCTAAATAGACACAAATCTCAAAGTTGACCAGTGCTTAAAAAAACGGTGTTTTTGCCTGCCGTGTCTCGCCTTAAACGAGATGTTGCTGTTTTGTTATTTTTTATTTTATTTTATGCCATCTCTGAAAAAAACGCAATCAATCTTGGGATATGTTGGGCCGCGAAGGATACATCTGTTGGACCCTTCAAAACCGTGAAACGAAGGCTGCATTTCTCGGCCGCATATGAAGGAGCCTTCCAAATGGAACAAGCCTTTGCGCGTCGCTATGACGCAATCGGTCTTCAAATGCAGCCTTCGTAGGCTGCGGCTGCTCGATTGAGATACACCTACAGAAGCTGAGGGCAGACTGATGGTTGTACAATGTCAGCTGTGGAAGTAACCTGTGTGTGACCTCACCATCCCCCTGGACTTAAAATAAAGCACAAGAGCTGAAGGGAGAGATGACAGAGGGAGAGGTCAGAGAGAGAAAGACAACGCAAAGAAAATACTCTGCAGGTGTCAGCTTCAGACAGAGAAAAATTATTAATCTGGTGTATCCTGATTCTCTTACTTGATAGCACTGCTTTAGATTTTAAATAGCCCCCCCCCCCACACCAATATCCAGTATTAAAGGTGGAGTCAGCAATTCTGGATCAAAACGTTTTTTTGGTCAAAATCAGTGAATACCTCCTCACGATCCGCTACCTGTACGTTCTGTGTGTGCGCAACGAAAACAAATCCAGTGTTAATATACAGCCTAGGCTCTGTAAACGAGCATGTATCTAGCTAAGGTGGGCCTAAATTTGTTTACATACCAGTTTACAGATCCTAGGCTGTGTATTTACATCAGATTTTTTTTTATCGCTCACAAACAGTCCGTACAGGTATCGGATCGTGAGGAGATATTCACCGATTTTTTTTTACAAGCATTCTCCAGAATCACTGACTCCACCTTTAAAAAAATAAGATACATTAAGATTTCAACATATACAATATTGAAGTAGTCCTTTGTGTGCCTTTTAAATCCAGAATATGAATACCAGTTTCCCCCATTCACTGCATCAATAAACACACTGGCATCAATAGACACACTGACATTTCCAGGATTAACAGTGTGACCTGGATGTGTCTTAGAATTGGGCCAAACAAATTGATCATATCTGCCGGCCAAAAGCAGAGGAAAAAGGGCTTGTGGCTTATATCAAAGCTTAACAAGTACTTCATGAAAGGTAAAATCAACCATGGACTGCTCCAAAAAACACAGCAAGGAGACCCTGCCAGGACACTCTTTGCCTGCTGTAGAAAGAAAAAGTGCCAAATGAAGTACTATGATTCAAAGCTGCCACACAGATAAGGTCTCTAGCACAGCCTCTCTCTGGGATGGAACTGTTACCACATTTCATCTCCACAGCCTGTCAGCTCAAAGGGGAATTGTTTGGACAGGGATTTACCATGGAAACAACCTCTGCGCCGCGCATGCTACTGACCAGCTCATTTAGCCCACAATCAGTTACTTTAAAAAAAAAAAAAAATTTGCAGCTGAGCAACAGCCAAATATAGCTCCTGTGGCCCTAGAGTGAAATGTGTGTGTGTGTGTGTGTGTGTGTGTGTGTGTGTGTGTGTGTGTGTGTGTGTGTGTGTGTGTGTGTGTGTGTGTGTGTGTGTGTGTGTGTGTGTGTGTGTGTGTGTGTGTGTGTGTGTGTGTGTGTGTGTGTCTTTGGAAATTACAAGACAGGCAACTGGGTAGGAAGCGCCAACATATGATAATCGGACAGGAATATAATGACTATTGGGAGTTTTTGAATATTAAAATAATGTGCTCAATCTTCTCAACACTGATATCAGAAAATGGCCGCTAATCTCAGATAAACTTTCTCCACTTTACCAGCATCTGCTCTACAATCACCTCACAGCATTGCATAGGGTGTAATCAAGTCCCCTTGGCTGACGGTAATGAAAATAATCGAGGTTTATGCAAGTCATCAAGCACACAGTATGCTGTATCAATCAGTGAGTGATTGGTGATGATGGTTGTTGCCAGTGTGACGCATTGTATTGTGTTGTTCAAAGCATTGGGAGCATTGTACTGTAGGCGGCAGGGTATGAAAAATGCACTGGGTCGTAGGAGTATCACATGAGCAGTCCCAAAATTTGAAAGGTCACCTAATTCTGTTGTTATTAATATGGGTCCCCAAGGTATGAGAAAATCTGACTGGTGGTTAGATTCAAACCGTCTTGAAGATTAATCTGTTAGAAATGTATGAGGATATCTATAAAGGAAAAAAAAGTCCCATTCACCACGTACAGTAGTGTGATACTAGTGTAACCTGTTGTGGTCATTTTCAGGACTTGCCCCCCGGATAGAGATTGTCACACATCACATGTTGTTCAATGGGGTCATATTAGTCTATAGCAGTTGAGATATTCTTCGCTAAATGAAGCGCATACAAATTTTACCCAGGACCTCCACTAAATGGCATAGTGAAAAAAATAAAGTTTATTTTGGACACTACACCATAAAAACAGCTTCTAGTAGAAACCCAAAATAAGATTTTGAACCAGAAAATGAGCCTGATATGTGACCTTTACTAGCTCAGTGAGTCATTTATACCCATTAGGTATTGTGAGAATTATGATAATGATTGTGAGAATACACAATGTAAACTGGATGAGATTATATATTGATATTTAAATACAAAATAGGAATAGGAAACATAGTGTCTATGTTAAAGGATATTTTTTTAAATTGTTGTTATTGTTAGCAAATCCCATTTAAACAACCCAACAATATCAATTACTTTTTCCCACTGGCAAGTATTGCTTGTGTAGCTAGAGCCTGATATCTCTATTCCTCTGTACCTCATACCTCTATTGATGTAAAACAATATATATATTACAATTATCCACACTGGATGACATGTTACTTCAATACTATCAATGTAGGCACTATAGTTCATTTGAATCATCCAATCCCTATTTAACTCAAAGTGAGAACAACTGCGGATGGAGGGGCCAGTCGTTAAAACCGTGTGACAATAATTAATTAAACACAATGGATAGGGACAATCTGTTTCCTTATGTTCCCTTAAACTAATTAAGTTACACTTGAGTTCCTATCTCCAGACAAAGCTCAGTGCTGCTTTGTGACATTGAAGTAAGTTAAATGTCCTTCATTTGATTGGAGAAAGGACATGAGAAGGCCCCAGTGCCCTGTAACCTTCAAATAACACTGTTCATTGCTAATGAATGTAATTTGGGGGGGGGGGGGGGCATCTCCCTGTAATGGATTGTGCAAGAAATCCTCTTGGGAAGAGAACATAAACGTATATATAGTCACATGCATGCAATCAAATCAATCAAGCTCTTGTTTCTGTTTCAATAGAAAACAATATCATTTGACTTGCAATTTTTTTTGTGCAAGACTGAATGAAGAGTGAAATCTTGCTCAATAAGTATTTCAAATAATTAAAAAGAATAGCAATTGCTTAACTGCATATACAGTAGTAATTGGAGACATTCTGACCCATTTGATAAGATTTTGATGAATGAAAATGTGACACGTCCAACATGTAATATGATAATGATGGTGATGTCAAAAGAGATTTTTTACATAACATTATTAGTATGTGTTTAAAGAAGAAGACATTTTTTCTTTCATCTGTTTTTTCAGCATGAAGCTTCATTGTTTGATGATGCTGCCATCAAGTGGAAACAGCAAGAATCCACAACTCAAAGCCCTGTACCAGAGGAAAGCAACCCAGGAGAAGCTCACACATATACAGTACAGTCCCCTATGTAAGTATTGGAACGGTGAGGCCAATTCCTTTATTTTTGCTGTAGACTGGAAACATTTGGCTTTGACACCAAAAGATGAATATGAGACAATAGATCAACATTACAGCTTTCATTTCCAGGTATTCACATCTGGATCTGATACACAACACATAAGATAGCATTATTTTTAAAGGAACACCACATTTTAAGGTGAGCAAAAGTATTGGAACAGATAGACATAAAATAAATTAAAGTGAATAAAACTTAATATTTTGTTGCAAATTCTTCTCTTGCAATAACTGCATCAAGCCTGTGTGACCCATTGACATCACAACACTTTTGCATTCTTCTTTTGTGATGCTTTTCCAGGCTTTCACCGCAGCCTTTTTCAGTTGCTGTTTGTTTTGGGGGGTTACTCCCTTCAGTCTCCTCTTTAGCAGAAAATGGTCAAATGCATGCTCTATAGGGTTTAACTCTGGAGATTGACTTGGCCAGTCTAAAACCTTCCATTTCTTGACCCTGATTAACTCCTTTGTTGTTTTTGCAGTGTGTTCTAGGTTATTATCTTGCTGCATCATGAAGGATCTTCCATCAGTTTGGTTGCATCTTTTCTTAAATTGTCAGACAAAATGTTTCTGTAAACTTCCGAGTTCATTTTGCTGTTGCCCTCATGTGTTACATCATCAATGAAGAATAATGAGCCTGTCCCAGAAGAAGCCATGCAAGCCCAAGCCATGACATTGCCTCCACCGTGTTTCACAGATGAGCTTTATGTTTGGGATCATGAGCAGATCCTTTCTTTCTCCAAACTTTAGCCTTTCCATCACTTTGGTAAAGGTTCATCTTGACAACAACACAGTAACACATGATGGCAACAGCAAAATGAACTTCAAAGTCTACAGAAACATTCGGTCTGCCAATTTAAAGAAAGATGCAACCAAACTGATTGGAAGATCCTTCATCATGCAGCAAGATAATGATCCAAAAACACTGCAAAAACCACAAAGGAGTTCATCAGGAGCAAGAAATGGAAGGTTTTAGACTGGCCAAGTCAATCTCCAGACTTAAACGCTATAGAGCATGCATTTTACCTGCTAAAGAGGAGACCGAAGGGTGTAACCCCACAAAACAACAAGCAATTGAATGAGGCTGCGGTGAAAGCCTGGAAAAGCATCACAAAAGAAGAATGCAAAAGTGTTGTGATGTCAATGGGTCACATGCTTGATGCAGTTATTACAAGCAAAGGATTTGTGACAAAATAAAAATAAGATGATTTTTAATAAGTCTTAGGGTGTATTCACACATGCCGTGTTTAGTTCGGTTGAAACAAACTCAGATGCACTTCTGCCTTTGGTGCGCATCTTTCAGACATGTGTGAATACAGCAATCGCACTCGGGGGCGGACCAAACAAGCGCTCCGAGACCCAGCTGAAGAGGTGGTCTCGATGCGCTTCCATACGCACTCTGCTGCAGTTCGTTTGTGGTGTGAATTTGTCCGGACTCGATCCGACCCAATTGCAGGAAGCACTGTGCCTTTTCTTTAATAAATCGCCGTCAGCTTCACATTATAGGAAAGTGTTGTTGTCGCCACTGTTAGGAAGATTAGTTGTGGTTTGACCGGGAGCCCAGAGCGAATATATTACATTTGATAGACAGGACGCGTAAACATGCTGATGTGTTCAGCGATCAGATGAAGGAGAGGGGAGCATCTCCCGCACAGTGACAACAGGTTCACGCTGCGCTTTGTATGAAGTGAAGTGCGTGTTTTTATTTTGCTTACCATGTTACGGGACCGTCAATAGGCTACTATCCCCATGTCAGTTTGGAGCTGAGCCGCGCCGAACTCACACCCAGCTGACACACGGCTAAATCAGCTGTGTGTCAGCTTGAGCCTATTCCTCGCGAGCCGCGCGTCCAGCAGCAAAAATACAGTAAATATTGTGTTTCACATTGTAGGCTACAAGCCACACATTGACACAGGCCTACATATTATAACCATATGAAACAGCAATAATTTATTTTATTTTATGTATAGGCTAGATGTAGGCCTATTTATTTATTATTTTTAACCCCATATCGTATCAGTTATATATTTTGCAGTTTTCACTTCGTGCTTCCTGCTTCTCTCCACCCCACAATGTCTGTCCAATGAATGAATGACCTCAGATCACGTGTGGTTTTACTTCTTAATGCTGGTTCACTTGCAAAAGGGGCAATATGAAAGTGGACCACACCAAAAAAGAAAAATCTAAACTCTATTTGGTCTGGACCAAAGCAAGTGAACTAGCGGACTTTCCCAGTGTGAATACACCCTTATTAATTGGAATGATTTTGGTCTGACCTGACTTCTCTAAAACCTATTTATTTGGTTATTCCTTTTCATTGGATAGATACAGCTCACTCAAATAGTGAATTTAGTTCCTGACGGAAGTCTATGACAAGCAACGGAGCAGTTCTAATCAACTCAGTGTGTGGGAATATACATTAAATAAATAATAACATTTCATTCTATAGGCACCTGTCAACCTTGTGGTGTATTAGACTGCATTGAACTTAAACCTAAACAGGTTACCTGATGGGTAGAGCTCAGCTGGTTAGAATTGGCAGCCACATTTCACCACAGTCAACACCAGGGGCTTGCCGACCAACTGCATCACAGTCTGGTACAAACTATTCTCCTCATAATCACAAGAGAGAGTGTTGAAAGCTGCACAGCACATCAAGGGCAATGGGATCCAAACCATTCAGGACACCTTCACTGGCAGTTCCTGTGTGTCATCCAAGACAACATCCACCCAACCTGCAGACTGTTGTCCTTACTACTGTTTGGTAGGGGTGTAAATATCAATATCGATACCTATCTTTGCGATACTGATTTACTTCAAAGAAATTCCCGGCACCTCTAGTGATTTTCATCATTTACACATGCAGCTCCATTATACAACATGGCACTGTGATACAGAGTTCAGCAGTAGCAGTAGTAGCAAGGCTGTCTAGTAGAGACTACACTTTCAGAGTCAACACCAAGATGCTGATGGTCAATCTGTACAAACTGTTGTAAACAAATCACTGATTAAATACGTCACTAGCGCTCCTTCGTAGTTAAGATGTAAGTACGTGCCCTAATGTTCTGGTTATTCTTCACACCACCAAAGCCTTCCCAGCATATTCCCTGTAATGTTACTAGGTCATGATCTCAGAAATTGCCAGAGCAGATTTGATGGAAAATGTATTCTGGCCACCATTCACACACGACCCCCTTCCCAGCAAAAAATGGCAGCACATTACTGGGAAAGGCTGCATTATGTGAAAGGGGTTTTATATTAGTGTAAAGTCTTACATGCAGGCTGACTGGCTCTTGTACAGTGTTTTTAAAATGTTACAGCCATTTCTGTGTCAACTTGCAGATGACAAACAAAAATGAAAATTGACACCAAAATGGTTTCTGTATGCACCCTGTGGTTATACCCATGTCTTTTGCTGCTATGCAGATGTCAGTGGGAGCTGCACCTGTGGGTCTTCTATGAGAAGGATGCTGCTCATTAATCCAGTTCTTAAGTGAGGCCTCTTTGATACTGGTCACTGTGCTTGTGGGAATGAACTGATTCATTTCTAACTGCTACACTGGATGCCTAGCCACGACAGGAAACCAAAAACAACCCTGCAGATCAAAAGCCAACCGTATGGCTTTCGCTTTCAATTTAAATGCTAATTTTCAGAACTGGAAAACCAATACAGTATAATGACACAGTGACTTTGGAAAGGGCTGAGATGAGATGTTTCTGATAACAGAAAAAGAAAAAAAAAGAAACCCAGAGGGAAGCTGGAGCTGTATAGGTTACCGTTCCTCATTTCCTCGTGTGAGAGGGCAGCCTTTGTTACATTAGTAGCATTTTAGAGTATATGAGTATCTGAAGTCTTTTCAACACTGTATGGCCGAATAAAATCAATGACATTCTCTAACAGTTTGGAGAAAAATCCATTTCATTTTGGGATAAGTTTCCAGCGGGAGCCTATTCATGCACCCGTATGCTTTTTTTTTTAAAGTGCAAGGAAAGCATAATATCAGAAAGATGTTGGAAAATGGGGGACAATTCTTTGGACTTAGTTCAGCCCAACAGTCTATAGCAGCTTAGAGTAATTCATACAAGTCAAGTAAGTTCTGAACATCTTATACCCTATATCAATTGGCACTGGGACCTTAGATGACTTCTCATTGGCCTGTAGGTAACACTGCGTTTCCATGCAGACTCATAATCGGGTAAAAAAAACGAATAAGACTTAAACAGGACAAACACCTTTATCCGATCTACTTCGCACACAAATCGGCACATTAACGGACAAGCAAAGTCAGATAAGAACACCTAGATAACTCGTTCATAGTCGGTGTTCTCGTTCTGCGCTTGGTCGAGAATCCCCTGCAGAGGATTTCACAAGGAAGTGGAAGGAGACAACGTAATAAATAGTAGTGTTGTTGCCGGAAAGGAAACGGACGTGGCTCTATAACCACTTGTTGAAAGGGCTACAGCGCCACCTAGCATAGCGGAGTCAGCTATGTTATCGAATACTTTGAAGGCCATGTATACTCAGACAAGTGCTGCAGTCCGTTCGAGTGGCTCGGTATATGTCTTAATCCAATCAAGTTGTATCCTGGAAACGCACTGACTGTCATATGGGACAATAGCCTTGCACCTGAGGTTAGATGACAGGGCTAAAGAACCGTAAATGTTCTCTCAAATCTCTGTCAGATTGTGCCATCCACCCGACACTTCTGAACAAATGAGTGGCTCTGTGAGAATAGTGCTGCATGTGACAGATGGGTTGTAAAAACGCGATGAGATCAGTTCAAAGTGCTTTGGCTCATTCAAGTAATTATTTGCTTTTGATGAATAGACTTTGTATGAATACAGTTCATGCAGGAAAAAAAACTGTTGTGTGCTGAAAGAAAAAATCCAGTGTTCAAACACATCCTAGGCTCTGTAAATGGGAAATGGCCATATACAATGCCCCGCAACCCCTCATTATATGTCCATGCCGCAACCCCCTCTTGTTTTCACAAAACTATAAGCTGTGTATTATTAACTCTGGGTTTATTTTCAGCGCGCACACGTTATGAACAGGATGCCGATCATGTGGAAATATTCACTGATTTTGACAAAAGTTTTTTGGTCAACAAGCGTTCTCCAGAATCGCTGACTCCCCCTTCAATTAAACCTGTTTCAAAATGGTGCTAGAGAGAGTGGACTTCCTTTAAAGTGTATGGATGTCAGCTCTGGATGTTTTTTATTTAGTAAAAGGAACAGAAAATATCTTGGGTTTCATGCTATCAGATTTTACTATACGCGTCGCGAGCATGGTGATTGGGGGCAGACAGCTGCTCTCCCTGTGGTCGGCCAAAGTGTTTGCTGGGTTCTGTAAACACCAGCAGGCCTGGGAAGGGACCGGGCCAGCAGCAAGAACCAAACTGGAAGTCTCCTTCACCCCTTGTTTTAATGACACATGCACGGAATTGGCTCAAGGCAGCAAATGTCAGTGTTGATCACCGCTTAGCTAACATTACATATCAGTTCAGCTTAATGGCAATAGCTAATGTTGCTTTGGTTCAGATTGTATTGAACACATTTCAAAGGGGTTTTGCAATGTTTTTTCAGTGACAGAAAGCCACCGTAAACTCGTATCAACATTAATTTACCAGATGGGAGCCTGAGTCATTGCTGATTAACTGCCATTTCCATTCTAACAGCTCTACTTTTGAGAGTACCTACCGCATCTGATCTCACTCCTACACACAAACTCTACTCAACAGCTGCGGACAACAGAAGCAGGTAGAACAAATTTAAATAATGATGAAATAAAACACATAAAACACATTTTGGAACATTGTGGGAACTCTCCAAGCCTAAAAAAGGGCAAGTTTGAAAATGAGTTGGTAGAGCATGTACCCATGGGTGCTCATTGGACCTGGGTCTCTTGTCATGCAGATGATTGCAGCTTTGGAAATGAACAGAATGTATGATAGCGTGGGGGAGTGGAGTGGCACTAAGGTCTTTTCAGAGAGTGCATGCTTCATTATGGTGTCCTCCTCATCTAAAGAGCACTACATAGTGTGTATAATGTTACATGATTTGACAAAATATTTTTGTTAAAAACAGGTTCACGCTACAACAGTTTTGAGCTGGATTTTGCACAATAGACCCAACGTCTTTTTGTAATGTTTTTTTTTTATGATTTTTATGGTGAATTGTTTTGCACGACTTCAATACATTTTTTGGTCGACAAAATGAGAGATATTTCCAAGGATTTCAAGGAGCCCAAAGGGAGAACTATTCAGTTTCAACTGAAGCAATTATTTATATATGAGAAACTAAAACAGTTAACCAGATGTCAAAATGATTTTAATGTTAAAAGAAGAAGTTTGAAAACATGCACAATAAACTGCAAATCTAACCGTGCTTGTCCAGATAAGCTAAGCAGCAGTCAAACCGGGTTATGTTTGTCTTCCTCCGTCAGAGATTCAAGGACCTATTTTCTTCCAAAAATGGCTATGAATTTGTGGAGCAATATCTAACAATCCTATCACTGTCAAGAGTATGTGAACTGTGTGAGAAGGGGACGCTTGACAGACAAGTGACTGAAGGCATAAACACTTGACCGACAGGACATTATTTGAGAAGGAATCACCATTCTAAGGCAATCAACCACCTAGTGCTGTTACATTCTCTCAAACAGTCTATTTTAGAATGTGCCTTAATCTGCTAGATATATACTGAAGAAACTTAAATAAAACATGACCATATGGTGCAGTGCATATGTATCATTAGCCATCAAGTACAGAAAGAATGTAATATTCCAGTCTTAGTCTTACTGTGTGTATCTGGATCCCATGTTCTCATCTCTAAGTCCCTGTGAAATGTGCTTACAGAGCTCACACACATCTGCCCCACTCTGTGATCTATTGCTTCACAGAGTTACAAAGGGTGCCCTCATTCATTCTGCTTTCAAGCTTTCACCAATGCCAGAGTGAATTATGACTTACTATACTTTAAAGTCCCATCCATCCCGTTCATTCTCTCTCCCAACCACACCACTAAATATAACCTGGAACAGTTATTGTCCACCTGCCACCCATTAAATATTTCACTGTTCTTCAATAAAGAGCGGAGTTCCACGTCTTTGTGTGACTGTGACAGTGAAGCAGATCAGCACATTATTCCAAGGAGACAGAGTTGTAACACAAGCTCCTGTGTGACTGCGTTGGTAGGGAGTTTGATGATGTGGCATGCTGCGCCACTGTGTGTGTGTGTGTGTGTGTGTGTGTGTGTGTGTGTGTGTGTGTGTGTGTGTGTGTGTGTGTGTGTGTGTGTGTGTGTGTGTGTGTGTGTGTGTGTGTGTGTGTGTGTGTGTGTGTGTGTGTGTGTGTGTGTGTGTGTGTGTGTGTGTTTGCGCTGTCAATGTCACAAATCAATATTTGGAAAAATCGAATGAAAAAAAAAAAAGTCAATCAAGTTTGTAGAGTGCAGACCGAAAACCAAAATATAGTTGTCGATTTTCAAGTCAATGTCAGGGACTGCTGGTGTAGCAACATGAATTCATATGGGAATTATGGAGAAAATAGCAGATAAAAAACTGAACTTTTTGGACGCAAACAGAGATGTAGATGCAGGATATTCTCAAAGACAGAAGAAATAAATTAGTTATGCAATAATTATACAACCGTTGTTTTACAAAGGAAACATCTTTTACCTTTTCTACTAATCAAGCTACTAAAATAATGTATACAACCAAACCCTTTCCATTTCCATCCCCATCAAGCCTACCTGTCCTTTTGCGCCTTTGTTTGGTCTGAACAGAGAAGATGACCATTAAAGCCCCCATGATGCCCTGCTGCAGTCCTGACTTTTTTCTCGCCGAGTGATCTGGAAGTCCTGCTATAAATCTCACACACACTTTCACTCCCACAGTAGGGTGAGCTTGAGATTCAGAATAGAAAAAAAACAAAACAAGCGATGATAAAATACAAGTCTCCGCTCCGAACTTGCCTTTATATTGAACTAGGTACGTGGGCAGCTGAAAGGGAAAATAAGAGTGGGAGTGAAAAAAAAAACATGCGTGCCTCTGTTGAGTTTTTGAATTTGGACGCGCATGCTTCGCAGTCCCCTCCCTCCCCCTTATTTTTCCCGCTCTCTGAAGTGAGAGCCTGCTAACTGATCTCAGCTCTGCTAGAAAGATACTTTGTACCAGTGTGAGCACCTAGATTAAATGAGCGTTCAGAGAGAGAGAGAGAGAGAGTGAGGCAGTGACATGCTGGCAGTGAGAGTGTGGTGTGCTGACGCGCTTAACACCAGATATTTCCTCACATGTTGGATGGACAGCTTGGTGCTCATGCTGGATACAACCATTAATTCTTTATTGCTGATTTTTAATTACATCTCCTGCTGGGGATTATGTAATATAAAAGCAACACTGGCAAGTACAGTCAGTGAGCCTCTCTTCTACATATGCTGATGAGCCACTTTCTAAACACATTGATTAGAGTAAAGGGACATTCCTCTAAAAAAAAGTGAACATTATTTGTCATGGAAACTTGTCTTTAAGATTAACTTAAATGATATTGCCATTAGTTCACAGCAGGCTTTCTTTGCAAGTCCTAGGAATTTCAATTCAACTCCATAATCAGTCACGTACGTAAGCAAGATAACTTTATAGAAAAGTGGAATGACGGGTTCGACTCCTAAATCATTCAGGAAAATTATGTTACATTTTTTTTCTAAATTAAAAAGTGTCTTTAATGCAATACTGCATCAGTTTTTGTAATCCTCCTGCTTCCATGTTAAAGCTTTTTTCTGATCCCATCGTAGAACCTATGGATACAAAGTGATTTCCTCTTGTTTGATGAGGAAGCAGCCCATTTGGCAGGAGATCGTCAGGATTATAAGGAGGTCAGCATCATGGTAAGGCTCATGTCTTTTCCCCTTTTCATCTCGTCCTCAGAGCAGGAAAAAAAATAACAACACCGCAGATATGCTCATCTGATGTGACACATCAAAAGAGGAAACTAGAACGGGAAAAAAAAATACTTCCGTTGGCTGTGCACAACCCACGCGCAATTTATTTCATGAGCTGTGTGACGGCAGTCCAATTCAGAAATGGAACAGCCAACTACTGCAATCAAGTACCAATCTGCACCCACTCTAGCTTCCTGTCGGTCATGTGTACTGTACTCTGTTGCTCAGAGGACACATAGCTATCAGACTGATATAAAAGGTACATAGTGTGGGGCAGGCTTTAAAACACATTAACTGTTCAAACACAAACATGTGCTTATACACAAAGAAGTGACTGAGGCATTACTGAAGGTCAAGGACCTCAGAGTCAACAATGTGCACCCTATTTCTTTTGTAATTGGTTTTGACCAATCCCCAACCTCAGCGATTTTTACCAGCATCCAATAGGGAAGTGACCAAAATTGTAGTACCTTCCGGTGGCCACTGGGGGTGGTACCAAGACTGAGCAATTTTTCTTCGACTCACTTGTTAGACAGGCCGTTTACAAAGTCGTATTAAACCTATTTACAGCCTGGGCCACAAAACCATTTTAGTCTGTATGTTTAGGTCATTATCTCCATGACAACACTGAGGGGGGTGAATTTATACCACTTTGCCTCGGAGGTATACGTCAGCTATCTCCCTCCCCCCGACGTGAGGCGGAGTAAAAATCTCACAAGATGGCGACGCGCATAAACTAGGATTATTGGATGCCGTGTGAATAACTGATGTCAGCACGGATGATACATCCATATTATATACTATCTATGGTTTTGACAATAGGACTCTGACCAGCAACGGGAGCAATTATTTTAGCATGACTCTCCTGCATTACAATACTAACAACCACCTTAAGAGGTGGAGTCAGGGATTCTGGAGAATCTCCTCATGATCCACTACCTGTTCATACAGGAAGGGCATCGTGAGGAGATATTCACTGGTTTAAAAATGGCTGACTTCTGTTGCCCCATGAGGAATTTTGAGGAATTACAACAACGCTGCGCCTCACAAGGTAAGCCTTCGGTGATCGCAAATGGATATTATACCTTCTTCTGTACGTCCAGATGTTGTCTTAGCAGTAGAATCAACCACTGAAACATTTCTTGGGCTTCCTCTTGCGATTTTCAGCCATTGCGCCAGTGTTGGGGTGGGGAGGAGGGGGACATCAGTTTGTAAACACTGCCATATACTGAGAAATACAGTGAGAGTGTTGTGAAGCTGATGGGCTTAATCAACTTTTATGACAACTTATTTAGCGATGGCCTGAATGTAACCGAAATTCATTGAAATGTTTTAAAAAAGTTACGCACTACAGCTTTAAGGCGACAAAAGCATAGCCACTTAGCATGAACCCTTGAGCTACTAGGCCCGGTTTGAAGATCTGTTGAATTCAGCTGAGCATGGCTTTTCAAAGGGTAGCCTAATTATGTCGGAGCAGAAATGTCTTTTTCATTAAATGAGGCACTCCAGAGAAGATGGTGACATAATCAAATGTCTCTGGGGTAAATCATCATCCAGGCTTATTCCGCAACCACTTGAGTAAAACAATCTAAAAACAATCTGGTTAGCTATATGGAATTTCAAAGAAAGAAATTGCAACGACAGCAAATGTGTTATTGAACAAAAAACGCAATTGAATGTAAGTGCATAGAGACCACTTGTCGCACGGAGAACACCAATAACCATTAAAAAGACTGGTCATTTCAAGGACCAGTGTTCACATTAGCATGCAAACGTCTGCTTTAGAAAATGCTCTACTGCCCACATGTCACCTGCATACTTGAGATGGCTTCCCATTATCTAAAGTGGTGGGGCTTAGGTGTTTCTTTTCCCCTTCCCCTTCCACTTCACATAACCTTTCCCTCCTCTTTAACTTGTCACTCAAAGTGATGACATACACAGCCATGCCATTAGAAGGCTGTTAGCAGTCTGTAGGCATTCATGACTCAAGACACAAACTGGTGGACCAAAGGTAGGTTAGCTGCCCCCGCTAACAGTACAAAGATGTAGCCATGTCATTGCCAATGTGGGCACGTCTATAGCAGTGGACACGATGAAAGCGATGTTTCAGAAAAAGGTCAGCTGCATATAAAAGGTGGCTCTAGGTGAGGACCAAAAGAGGTGGTTGGCAAAAAGATATTACTGATGCATTGCTCACACTCTTGGACACAAACCCTTTAGAAAGATATTCCACTTTCATCTAAACTTTTTCTGACAGGCAAAGGTACCATGGTAACGCCAGGGAAAGAGTGTCAACAGAACAGGGAACCAGACACACTTTGAGCACTTGACAAGCAATACCTTTTACTCAAGCCAAAGTGCATCTTACTTCAATAGCAGCACAAAGCATTAGCAGTGTTCTAGCCCCTATTCACTAGATGTGCTCATATTTGGTGTCCTTTTCCTACGATGAATGGAATATATTTGGTTTAGACTGTCGGTGGGACAAACCAGGCAATATGAATGACCGTTTTCCACAATTTTTTTCAATAAAATAACAAATTAGAAGGAAATAATCAACAACTTGTCAAGCACTGCATCCGGTGGAGCCTTAAACGGAATAACTTTGCTCCGAGCTAAAAGTTACATTTAGGTCAGCTCCTTGTATATAGTATCGGTTATATCTGGCTAAATCTGGAAATGATGTTTTTATTGAATTGAATATAATTTCCTATGAAAAAATATCTAATGGTTTATTTTTCATCAATTGAGTCTCAGCATATGTATGCACACTCTGCATATCCATTAGCTCATGGTGTCCTTTTCCTGACATTATATTTATGCTGTGTGTACTGATTGTAATACAAAAAAAATCAAATAAATGATTGCTGTGTCTATTATAATAAAAGGTATGAATATGTATTTGTTTCTGCACTGGCCCAGTTTGTCCACAGAGATAATCAGTTTCACCTTGAGATAATCAGTATTTATATTGTCCACTAGGTGGCAGCACAATGTAGTAAACATCAGCATGGCCATGTTTTCTTTGCTTACTGTTGACTTTCAAATGTTGACCCGTCACGGACCCTGCGTTCCAATCCCCATACTTCCCTACTATCTAGTATGCCAGAAAAAGATTTAGGATGTCCCAATACATGCACGTCAATTTTAGTATGCTGAAATTGTAGTGACTACTGTCCAGGTGAAAATTAACCTGCATGGCTAAATCTGGCACATTTACATGTTGAACTTTGGTGCTCATGTTTATCAATGCGCAGTCCATTCTAAATAAAGAAATCTAAATACATAAATGCCACACTAACTCCAATTGCATTTTTACGTATTCGTCTTTATTCTTGACATTTCTCGACATAATGAAAAAAAAAATTCCTTATCTGATTTTCTTTTCTCTCCTTTTGCCCTAAAACTCTTCTGTACTTTAGTATGTAGTGTAGTAAAAATAAATAGAATGTGATTTGAAACAAAGGGAGAGAGTTAATCTTCTAAATTTAGCATGAATATCTAATCAATATATGACCTATATAAATCTACCAAAACAAATCCTTCAAGCACATTTTCACTGCACTACAACAAAAGTTAAATACATTTCCCATATAAGACACGTTCTTGCATCTTAACAGAAATGAATGAGAGAGAAATGATTTAATGTTTTGAACAGGAGAGGGCGCTACTGATTTGTTCTTCTACAGTACCCCTGCGTTCCAAATCACATACTCTTTCTTTTTACTACACTACATACTAAAGTACAGAAGAGTTTTAGGGCCACAGGAGAGAAAAAAAAATCAGATAAGGAAGATTTTTTTTTTCATTATGTCAAGAAATGTCAAGAATGAAGATGAATACTCCAAAATGCTATTGGAGTTAGTGTGGCATTTATGTATTTTCAGCATACTACAATTGACGTTCATGTATTGGGATATTCTAAATCTTTTTCTGGCATACTAAATAATAGGGAAGTATGGGGATTGGAACACAGGGTACATGTCTAAATGCATATCTCGGCTCTCCGAGATATGCATTAAGAAGTGTTCAATCAAGAGCCATTTCCTAGAAGAGTCTTCAGTTATCTTCATAAAGGCAATGGATGCTATAATTACATAAAAACAGTATTAAAATGTTAATAACTGCACACTACATGCAACATAGGTTTTATAACAAAGAAGAGGCGCGAGGTTGAGAAAAAGAAATGTAAATACCAGAGAGCAGACATGCTTCTTGTTCCATGACGTAGCACAAGGCCTGCCAAAAAGCACACTGCAAGGTGTCCGAACGCTCTCTAAAACAAACCATCAATCTATTACTTTCAGAAGTCATTTAGATCAGCTTCATGTTGGAACCATAACGTAAAAAAACCCCACATCAGACCAGTTAGTGATGAGCAAGACTGTATGATGCCTGCTGAGACGGTAGAAGTGAGTGTTCTTGCAACGTTATCATGCGTTTTTCTCAGAAATGCAAGCCAAGCACAACTGTTTAAAGAGGAGATTAGATGGGAAGAGAAAGGGGAATTAGTTCACATAAAGCCCTTTCAAGTGGCAAGTCATCAACACTGGACAAAATGGAAAATTGTTAACGAGTAGTGCTCTTTTACTGCATATTGCAAAGATAAAGAAATAAGCGATACAGGGAAATTGTGTTGTCTGGTACAATATATTTGAAAAAGAGACAAAATAGCTTTGTAGTTATCCCATATCATGTTATAAGCACTGATGCATACCATGGGAATGCAGGAAAGCAGTCACTGATCACAGCACAACCTCAAAAAAATTGACAACCGAAGCGGTTTATAAGAATCACTTGCCTGTACAAAAAAAAGAGGGTATTTAAGCAGCAGTTGGCAAGGGAAGGCTCAACAACCAGATGCTCATTTTGGAAGGGATTTTGCAGCCTGCTGTTTGTAATTAGGGATCAATTAAGAATGGTCCTCAGAGGATCTAAGACACACAGTGGGCGCAGAGGTTGTCATGAGACATATTTTCAAAAGGACACAGTGCCGCAGTAGGGGATGATGAGTGGGAGAGTTAGCAAATGCAAGCTTCCTCGGTGCAGTCAACGTCACATATGAAGGATGGCTGCTCAGCAAGGCAACAATCGAAGCAAATACTCTATTCTACCGTGAAAGGCTGTCAGTAGTATATTCACACATGCTTTGTTTCTTTCCTGCACATTCGCCAAAAGTCTTTCTGCTTCCATCCTCAGACTGGTCTAACCACAATATGCTGCTGCTGCTGTGACTACGGCCTACGCTATACCTGCCCAGATGGTCTGAGTCAGCGGGGACCGGCCCTTGTGGTGTGTGGGTGTCCGACTGCCATCAATCAGACAAATACGCTCCAGTGAAAAGGTTACTTGCATTCAAGTGGATGGCATGAAAAAAACAAACGCCTAATGTATGCAGATAGTAGAAGCAGGGCGGATCAGTCACTTTTATGTTTATTGAAACCAAGTGAATCCACTGTTTGTTAGCCCCTTTATCTTGGCTCATAAAAGACCTCTTTGTCTGCAGTGTCCAAAGAGGTAGCACCGGTTGTTTAGGGACATCAAGTAAACATAATAATATCATTTCCTTCCCTCTTTCCTTTGAACTATAAAAAAAGAACTGCAAAAAGTTGTGACGTCAAGGGCCGCAATCTAAGTACAGAACTTTCCTCCAGCCATAATAAAAACATGGAGGAGCCGGCCCAGAGTCATAATTTAAATTAATTTGCTCTGATGCACCGTTGAGCAAATCCAGCATTATATTTTAGTATCACAGTAAAAAAAAACTGATGAGAACAAATTACTTCGCCACAGATTTTGAAAAATCTCTCACATCCTGCACTGGTGGTGACTGTGCAACAACATGGACGCCGGCCAAGTGGTTACAGTTTAGGTGGGAGTGTCAATGGCACCCGCTCAGGTCAATCTGTCGTTAGTACAGCTCCCACCTGCTGCCATTGAGCACCCTGTAGGCCCTGTGTCACATTCTTTCATTACCCCCCCTGACATGTAGCTGCTGTCTTTGTGACACTGAGCCGAATGTTCCAGTAACGTGTTCGCCGAGGCGTGCACAACGGCAGAAAAAAACTGTCCAAACTGCCAACTAAGTTTCGAAAAGAGAGCTCTTCTAGGTGTGAAACGTATCAGGTCACGTCAAAAGCATGATCAGAATCAAAACGCCCAGCGGCAAGGAATCTCGCAATGACATCAGCATGCAGGTGTTCATGACTTCTTAACATGGTGGATATATTGCATTACATCAGTGTTCACTCTGAATCCCAACTCCTCACGTCCGCTTCTCCTCCAAATAAAAAAAAGCAAGATGTGAAGCCGAACCCAATTAACCTGTCGGTACTGCAGAGTTATGATTGCAGGAGTTATTTTGTGGCACAATAACCACTCAAACAAAAATTCCGGATGCTAGATGAACACATAATTGAATGCTCCTTTGAATCTGAGGGCTCTTTAACCCTAACAGCAATAAACAAATGACTTTTTCTGATATCAATATTTGTAAATTTTACAAATCTCATATCTGGTTATTTCCATTACTTACATAGTGTACATATTGTAGAATAATGTTCTTCTTATTTTTATATTATTTTTGTTAGATTTGAATTGTTTGACTATACCTCACGGCATTAAGCACATATTCTTTACACTGTAAATTCTTCATGTTTTTTTATCCTAAATTGGAGCAACTGCATCGAACCAAATTTCCCCCACTCAATAAATTATTTCTGATTAAGATTACGCCTCACTCTATTTTATTTTAGCAATATTGATAACTCTACATTATCATTCATCACACTATCTTAGCCAATTGTGCTCCGCTTGAGATAGCATGTGAGTAGTTTTAGTCCTGTGCTTGAACTGAGTTCTAAAGTGTGTTATTAAATATGCACAGTTCAATCAGCTTGCTCACAGTCATAAATCTTCAGCTGACAGGCAGAGGATTTATTAACTGTCGTGTAGGGAAGTGAGCCCAGCAGTGGTGCCTGCACGTAAAGAATTTGTAATGAGGCTTTTATTGTACTTGTGCTCCTCTGGAGTCCCAACAAGCAAACAAGTCCAGAGGGGCATGTTAACAGAACATGAGGAGTGTCAGCTTAAGTGTCAGCAGTTGGGAATGATATGTTAAGATAAGATAAGATAAGATAAGATTTACATTATTCATCCCAGCAGGGAAATGTAGGTGTTCCAGCAGCCATCATACATACACACAACACAATAGAGATACATATCCTCCCACCCATACAAAAAACATGAGCCCACAATATATAGCCTATATTAAAAAAGTGGTATGGATGGTCCATGTGCATAAGTAGCTGTTACTTGTAGTTAACAGTACAAAAATACTAGGTCTGCCAGTGCATAGTATGATAGGAAAATAAGAATGATGATAAAGATAAAAATGCCATCAAGTGTGCAAATATACAGGTGCAAAAATACAATTGATATGAATGATTGGGTAGACTGACCAGCTGAGCATGAATTACAAACGTAGAGTGTGCAGCGATAATGACCTTAATTAGTCCTTGGTAAATGTAACAGATTTAGACTGATGTGTCATGTCTTTTGGAGCAGGTTACTAGGCCTACTCTGTGTCAGCGGCGTCCCGGGCATTGTTGGGTGAGTGTTTAAAATAGTTTGCAACCAGGGAAAGGTTCAGAAACCATCTTTCCCTGCATGTCTCAGGGTTTTTGGAGGTGTATAGTTCCTGGAGGGAGATGGCAGATTGCAGCCAATCACCTTCTGAGCTAATGCTACACGGCAGTCTGCTCATGTCCTTGGCAGGGTTGGGCAGTGTACCAGGATGGGCTCAATGCAGAAGTTAGTGCACCATCATTGACTTTGGCAGGTTGAACTTCCTATTCTGCTTCCCCCAGAAAGAACATCTCCTGTTGTGCGTTGTTGGCAAGTGTGCCTTGATCGGATGTTAAGCTCCTACCTGATATTTCTGGTTTATAAATGGTGCCTGGGAATCAAAAGGGACTTCACAGTGTCACAAAGGAGGTTAAAAAAATGAATGGCTTTTCTTTCAACCATCTAAACTGTCTTTAGGAGTGTTCAGCTCCAGATGGTTCCGTCCAGGTCATCAAAAAATCTACCACTTTAGGAGTACGTGCAACAAAGAGTGCCCACAGCTGTCAGCAATATGCCAGTTTACAGAGCCTAGGCTGTGTATTAACCGTTGATTTTCTTTTCAGAGCGCACACAGTACAGCCAGGTAGTGAATCGTTTCACTGACTTTGCCAAAAGGTGATGACAGCAAGCCTTCTCCAACTTTAATTCTAAACTGATTTACAAACTTCTCATGGTTAATCAAGTTTTATATGCGACAGTCTTGCAATAAAAACAAGCTGTCCATGTAGTGATAGGCAATGCTTTTAAAATGTCAAGTAGGTATGGCTTAAGGAGCTCCTGTGTATGTCCCTTTGTGCAATGTGGTGTTTTTACTGCACCATTGCCAGCTGACAAATTTGTCTGAGTGTCCTTTGATGGACTAGCCTGGCACTGCCCGCCTACCTATTTCTGCTCAATTTTCATTTCCCTACAGCAGTCAGTCTGGGTATTTGCGGGTTTTTCTCAGCCAGATTTTTGGCTGTCCAATAAGTGAACAGAGGGAGAGGCTCAGAAGCCGGCGCATGACATACGTCACGACCAAACATTATGCGATTGGTTGTCAGATCCAGAGTGGCACTGGGCAGATCCAATAGTTTTAAACTTCAACAGACACCCGCCTTCAAGTGAGTTAGCGTTTGTCAATTGAGCGATTCCAGACCTTCTGTACAAATGAAATGAAGTAAGATGGTAGGACCAGGCTATTGATGGACAACCCTTGAACAGTCCTTGGGCCACGGTCACGAACAGCACCATGAAAGACGCATTCGCCTGAAGGTCTGAATCTAATCTAAAATCTATTAGGCTGCCTCTGATGACAGCTCATCATCAATAGTGACAAGTGAAACACTAACCGTGTCAACGATGCTAATGCTGTGGCGACACTGAAGCTGTATCAGGTCTCTCCCTCTCTTATGTCTCCCACATTAAGGCCAGATTAGGAAGGCTGGAGCATTCAATCCTGTTATGGCAGCATTTGCTTTACTCTCAGGGTCTGAGAACAGGGTGATTATGACGTTTGGTGGGATGCAAGAAAATAATTCAAATGTGATTCGCAGCTCGGCAACAATATCTACCTTCTTACACTAACACTATCTACCTAAGAGGAACTTGAGCCAGCAGCATACATTCTATTAGATTGAGGGGGGTTTGAGATCGAGCATTGATTTCATGACTCCCCAAAACCACTCTTGTCTGCTCATCCTAAAATTCTTTAATCCTCGATGTGATTTGTCTGTAGTTCCCTGTCTTATTAATGTGAAACTAGAAGCCAATCAAAAGGTGCAATCTACAAGATAGCTAAGGTATCAACTGAACTCACACAGACATGGACTTCCATGTGCTGGAAGACTGCAACTAAAATGTTCTATTCGTATCTAATGCATTTAAGTTCCATTGGCATTGCACTAATGTGCCTACTCTGCAATGACACAAACAAAGGCTGGACACTGGTGGCCACAGATTGTCTTCCAAGTGGAAGCTTTTTAGTGCATGTCCTGTCAGAACAATTCAGTCGCACCAGCAGCGGGGAACAAACTCTGTGATTAATGCTGTCGCTCTCTCTTAACATGCTGAGACAAGGGGAAAGACAAATTGCTTCCCAACCAAAGACAGTGTAGATATCACACAGTGGCATATAGGGGTGTGGAGAGGGCAATACACCCAGAGAAGGCAGCTTTCTTTGTGGCTTAGTTTAGTGGTTTCACACCCCCATTCAAAGCAAAGCAATGTCTACTCTACTCCAGTGTCTCTTGAAACTTATATATCTGAATTTGATTTAACCTTAATTTATACTCGAAATATCATTGAGGGGTGACCCTCGTTTGTAATTATGTTGAGAAAGAAAAACAACAATACATACACAATATACAATTAATTGATATACAATGAATTATATTAACACAAATTGTACGAAGAGAAATAAAAGCATGTGTTATCATTTAATGGAAAATAACCAAAGTTTTCTCAAATTCTAAATGCAACTGTACAATAATGTTGCTTATTTAAAATGGCCTTATATAGGCTCTATACAGTCATATTTGGTTGTTCCAAAAAGTACTTCAATTCAATACCCAGCCAGTGTTCATTTATCTCATCACTTTTAAGAGGTAGAACATTTCAGATTTTTACAATAACAGAGCAGAAGAAGACAAAAGTCCCAAAAATATACATAATTTTTAGGAAGAGAAATATGCCTTCTTCCGTTTCACCCAGTATCTCGATTCAACGTTAAACTTCACACAACATTCTACATGTTTGAATAGAAATGTGAGGTTATACTGTCAGGCAGAGTAGAACAATGGGATTTTTTTCTTCCTTAACGCTATACAATGAAATAAGCAAATGGATGTGAATGGGAGAAGTTAAAAGTGAATGTTGCTTTATTTATTTACAACGAGGCACCTCTATGGTGTGTAAGATGATCCAGTAGGTAGGTATCACCCACAGTGCAATGTAGGCCATCCATAACTGAGGGCGCAAATACATAAATTAATCGCACAGTAATCCTCCGTCAGTATTTGCTACTGCCAAAAATCTCAACATTTCGTTTCGAGCTCAGGATAACTCTACAACCTTCAAATCTACCTCAGTATGATTCTTTAGTGAATGACCTATCAGCCTTTTGGAGCTATTTCCAAGAACTGCTACAGCGTTCCTAACAAAACTAGGTTGTGTTACCGCTCCTAATAATGACATAGAGTGAACTTGACAGGCATAAATGTGTGTATGAATTATGCAATGCATGGTAAACACTGAGCTCTGACAGTGTACTTCCTAGAGACGTTTACATTTAATATAATGGGAGCATAAAGCACTGAATGTTCCCTTGGGTGATGGGAGTTAATGGTGCAAAAATCATTTGAAGAAAATAGGTGGATAACAGCTTTACCATGGTAATGCTGGTAGCTGAGGCATGTTCGGAGCTAGGCATGTCTTTAACTGACACTGCCATGGCTCATTGATTATACATGTGTGATGGAACATGTTAAGAGAAGGATTATAGTAATGAAACTAAGTTGCCAAATTGTACAGGGGCCTAAGGAGTTAGGGGGCCCTAAGGGGAAAACCTTTATCTTAAATTACTGGACACTCTATTTTTTTTATTTCTTTCATGAGTATTTAATAATATCTGAAAAGCAATTTCAATTAATGTTTTCTTTAAGAATACAGCTGCACAGCATACTGAAAGTACAGCAACAGGCAGACAAACCAAATATATTCACTCTATTCAACTATGAATCCTGGTTCACCAAGAGAATGTTACCGACAACAAAAATGTTGAAGAGACACATGACTACAAAAAGACGCAACAGGTCTTCTGCATCTCCTACAATAAAAATAATGGATTGGATTTATACATGGCTTTTCTAGGCACTCAAAGTGCTTTACAGGGTTCCAGGTTCCATTCATTCACACATAGTCATACCGGTGGCGGAAGCGTGGCTGCCATTCAGCGCTTATGGCCCCTCCGACCACCACAAACATACAGCAGTCATACACATTCACACGAGGCAATGTGGGTGAAGTGTCTTGCCCAAGAACACAACAACCATGACACAAGCGGCAGGGCGGGGATCGAACCGCCAACCCTTCTACCACCTGAGCCACGGTCGCCCCAAACAGACACAAACATATCTTCAAAGTATCCTCCTTCAGATTCACTATACTTCTTTCTCTGTACTTGCACCCAACCAACTGTATATGACAAATACAGCAGCTGAATACAGTCCAGCATTTCTCCACTCATCTGAGGGAGTCATTCATTTTCAAAAGGCTTGCACCAGAGCACTGCGGGGCCGCCACAGAGCTCGCTGTCATGGTGCCAGTTTTAAATCAGCAAAACAATGTTGGAAAGCAGCCCAATTCTACACAATTATGCAAAATGCTTTCAATTACGCTGTTGGCACAATTTTGTATAATTACACACTCTGCCCTCTGTTTACATGCCTTGGTGCAATTGTATGCCAGGCCACCTCAAATTGCAGTGAGGGGCTGTTTAACATGCATTTGTCACAGCGGTACAAGTGAACAACGCTCAAAGTGTTAATAGGGTTCATGTTCAGAGAAGAGGGAAATGTAGTTAGGTGAAATTTTCCACAGCAAATACACATACACTGATGCCTAGGGACATCTCTTACAAAACACAGATACACACCAAATCAAGGTTCCAAACCAAGGTCCTCCACCCAGAGCTCAGATGTGTCTGTGCTCTGGGGAGGAGAGACATGGTATAATGGGGGTGCTCTAATGCAGTTAGGAACCACTGCACTATGTCATCCATCTTTGCTAGAGGGCAAAGCCTGTGCCATGGCCTGAGCTTATTATACCCCTTCATCTGCTCTGCTCTGTTGGAACCAGAGGAAGTAAGGACCCACCACAGTTTAGATATAGGAAGAAAACCACATGTCTGAGAACAGCCAATCAGTTATAAGAGGACACGTGGTGATAAATTGGTCTGATGCAAAGTTTTCAAATTCATCTATAAAATGTCAGAAGGAAAATTGGAGAATCACAATCTGTTAGAAAACCAAAGGTCATGTCTTTAGATCGTGTCTCTGCGAGAGACAAAAGGCCCACAAAGATATTCAATTTACAATGATTTATGAGATAATTTAATTGGCAAAAACTTGACATTTGAGAAACTGGAACCAGCAAATGTTCTGCTTTTTGCTTCATAAATAAATCAATTTTCCTTTTCAAGAAATGTTATGGGAAATATATTCCTTAATTGGTTCATTATGTCAGCATGAATGAATGTGCTATTATATTTTGCTTTGCTAATGGGTTGGTACTGCTTCATTGACCAAAGGCAGCTGGGTAGTCCCGTGAAGAAAAGCTAGACATATGAAATGAAAGAGACTTATTTGTCCAATTGATGTGTGGCCACAAAAAACAAACACACATTTTACATCGACATTAAATGCTGCTGCTTCAAATGTGCACAGCTTTTGTTCAGTGCGGTTAATACATGCTGCTGCCAGTCAACAGCGTAACTCGATATCACACCCTCCTTCCTTTGGGCAATGTGTTTCCATTTCATTTTTCTCTTTTACTCTAATCATTTCCAGCATATTGAAGGTGTAACACTACATGGCTTACAACCAAGACAGAGTGTCTGCTCATATTTCATACTTAAAACCCGGGTTCTGTTACAACCCCCCGCCCCCCATCTAATGTATAGTGTCAGGAAAAAAGACAGAACTCTAGTCTCTGCGAGTGTGGAGACATTTGCTTGCGGCGCAGTTTTACAGCAATTTGAATTCTCACAAAATTCGATAATGTTCTTCTGGTATATATTGCAGCCGTAAGCAGTCGGGCCCTTCAACTGGAGCGGTCCCTGTTATGACAGGTGTCTGCGATTCTGAAAAATCCTTGAGGGTAAAGCCCTGGATCCCTACCAGCTCCAGTGATGTTGTTCCTAAGCCGTGCTGTCGACCATTTAGCTACACAGTAAACGCCTATATTCTTTATCTGTGAAAAACACTTCATTCTCTAAGTTAACTGAATTTGCTAGAACAGTGAAGGAAGGGTTAAAGTCTGCATCAACAGTAACGGGCTGGGCAAGCACTATAAAAATCATATTTCACTGTCAAGCTGTGGCGTCCCAGTACTGGTCTGTATCTCAGCTTGGGGTCAATAGGCAATCGATTCATTTCATTTCCCATCATAGCTGAACAGAAATGGACCAAATTCACTGAACAGAAATATAGTTCATGTCAGATCTCTGTGTGGCAGTGCAAGGATATAATCTCTATAACCTATTTTGAGGTCACAATTTTTTCAAATGGTCCGTTGCAAGTGTGTAAAACAAAGAATATTGTTAACAATGCAATGTGCACACCGATATAAATATATAGCAACCACCTCTTAATGTATGCTGTGCCTTATTAGGGGTGTATGACCTTGGAACTCTGGTCACGCAGCATAAAAGCACAGAGAGGTATGTGCATTGTGAGGAGATATTCACCGATTTTGAGAAAAAGTTAATTTGTCAACAAGAGTTCTCCAAAAATGGCTGACTCCACCTTTAACTTTTCTAGCTGAGTATCAACAGAGCCAGCCCTTTTCACAAAAAAAAAGCATCGGATTGGTTTTGAAACCAAATTCCCACCTCAGATCCTACAAAGTAAGATATTTCATCACCCGAAGGACTATAAACCTTTAAAACTCACTCAGGCTCACGCTGTTTTTTTTCCCTTGCCCTCAGACATAGCTTATGCATCAATTATTCATATTCTTTCTATTTGCCAGAAGTGGGGAATTGAATTTAAACCCAATAAAATCCAGGCGCAACACAAATCAACTGTGACTCATAGCTAAAGCAAGACAGTGTGTGTAAGAGAGTCGGTCCAAAGAGGTGAGATCACCTAGTTCCCCTATGTGTTTTACATTTTGTTTGCACAAACTAGTAGAAAGACAAAGGATAGGGTAAAATATTATATTAATTAATAATGAGAACACCACTGTCTTCTTAGTGAACATGAAGCACGTGTGTTTTGTATGCTGTGGATGATGTGTGGGGCTCTATGCGCCTTGAGAGGAGGCATGCTGAGGTCATGAATAAGAGATTTAAATTGGTTCATCATACATAAATCAACTTAAAACAATATAATTAAACTTAACTGTAGTGTGAGGAAACTAATCATCCTAATGGCGATTCTTTAAGATATTGTGACATGATTTTATGTCCGAAGTAACCTGACTGAGATAAAATAATGCATAAACTTCTCACTACAATTAAAAAGGAAATTGCTATTTTTGCCAAAGCTTTAACAATTTGCTCTAGATTTGTTAATGTGAGACACTGCAGGTGAATAGGGTACATGTTTTAACTTATCATGACACTTTACCAGTTGATGACTTACATTAAAACAATTGTTTTCTGTATTGAAAATGGTTCAGAAATGTTTCTTTGCACTGTTCTGCCAAAGCACATGCACCACTAGCCTCTGCAGTGACCACCTGCTATGGAAAAGAATCCTAGCAGTTATGGGTTAATAGAAGAGACAAGCCCTCCTGCAAGTGGTGATATCACAAAGGGACATCGTAAAAATCCAATAGAGTCAACAAATATGCACGGGCCATAGGTTTTAACAACGGCATCAGTATACATCATTCTAAGTCCTCTTCTCATCACTTATTTTGATAGGCAATCAGTATTAGTATAGGTTATACCCACGCAAAGGGTTATAAAACAGTGGTGGTCGATCAGAACAGCAGCACGTGAGGCGAGTACAGAGTGAGGCTGGATAGACATATTTTTCATTCCTGTCTAAATCAGTCATGGGACTACTACTACATTTATGGGGTGCTTTAATTGCCGTCCCATAATCAGCCAATTGGGATATGGTTATTTAGTATGTGATTGGTGTTTCTTTTTGATTTTTTTTTAACTGAAAAGAGCTATACCTTTAAGGGATAGTTAAGTATTTTTGAAGTGGGATTGTCTGAGGTACTTGTGCATAGTTAGCCTGTAACCTAATGAAGATGGCGATCAGTGCAGTTTCCTTTTTCTCATTATTTCCAGAGGTTTATCCACACCGCCAGTGAGTCTATTTTAGCATGTCCCAGCTGCTTTACAACAGCACAGATCCGCTGACTAGCACATTGATCATTATGTTAAAAGGACAACAAGTAATTGCAAGTGGCTAATGGCGTGCTGTGATTGCCTCTGGGCTGTTTCATGACCAATTTGTTTGGTTGTCACTTGACGGCCGGGGCTCAGAAGGACTCAGTGCAGGGCAGAGGACAGAGCCTGATGGGAAATGATGTGACCTTCTTTGATTGTTTGTGTACGTTTGTTTCCTAAGGAGAAAGTGTATTTTCGTGCATGTGCTATACTGGTAAAATGCAATGCTGGCAATAGATAACCTTTATTTATACAGGATAATCCCATTCAGACCGGAGACTCTTTTGCAAGGCAGACCTGATCCCATTTACACTTTACCATTCACACACACATTCACACACCGATAGCAGGCTAACTATCGACATTCACACCAGGCAAGGTGGGTGAAGTGTCTTGCCCAAGGACACAACAACCATGACACAGGTGGCAGGGCGGAGATCGATCCGCCAACCCTTTGATCATTGGCCGATCCGCTCTACCACCTGAGCCACAGTCGCCCCTATAGTAATAATGAGACGTTTAGCTGGCTGTTGTTGCTTCATAGCATAGTATTGTAGGACTCACCATGAGTTTTAATTCCCAGTGATGTATCTTTTTTTCTTTAGATTTTTCTTAAAATGATCAGGTGGTTACATTCGGCAGCAGCTGTGTGAATGTACATTTTAAATGATTTTATACTAAAGTTTAACACACTAAAAAAGGTAGAAATCACAATTTTTTCCAAAACACTGATAAAAATGAATTGGTTTACTACAGCTATATTTCTTCTCCATCATCCAGGAAGAATCCACACCTTCCACACCTTGAAAACACCTCAAATTCACACCTCACATAATCTTCTGAAAGCGTCATTCAATATGCCAATATGATTCTTACCCGTAACACACCAGCACCTTTAACAAGCCCTTCTAGCTAAATGGAATTTCAGACATCCCATCAGGGTCTTTCTCCAATAAAAAACGACATGCTGAGAATGCATTCTTCAGTGTGGAAGCACCTACAAACGCATTCCTAGAAAAAACCATCGCAAAATATAACGTAGCATCTTTAGCAGATAATTTGTCCCCTCTGCTTTGTCCCTCCTCTTCAGAGCATGTTCTCCGTGGTTGCTCCAGGCTCTGGATTTAGCCAGCCAATACAGAAACAAGGCCCCAGCCATTTTTCATGTGTAATGGGGTCGTCCATTAAACATGAACCTGAAGGGGCTATCATTTAGCTGCGGCGCCATTGCTTCTACAGACCAGCAACAGATACTAGAAGAGATGCGATGCACTGAAAATCTTAGAGAGGGAAAAGGGCAAAGAGAATGACAAATAGAACACATTTAAAGCGGTTTACATTCAACCTCTTGAATCCTAATCAAATCAAATCAAATCAAATCAGTTTTATTTGTATAGCCCAATATCACAAATAGACATTTGCTTCAGTGGGCTTTACATTCCATACAGTACAACACCCTGCCCTTAGACGTCTCCACCAGGGAAAATATCGCTGCTGGATCCTGCGGGTACAAGGGTGAATTTACCCCCAAAAGGAGCCCAATTATTCTCAACCATGGTTTTCAAGGTGAGATGTTAGGACACACTTCTTATGGGCCTCAAATGCTGTGCAAACTCTGGTCTGGTGAATCATGAGGATTGTTTTATTTCCATGTGCGAGATACTACTGTAGTAAATGGAGATCGATTAAAACATATTTTGATACTGACTAGTATTTTTCTGAAAGTGCAGTAAGTGTACTGTGGTAATGTGTGATGCATATTGCAATGTGTTCATTCCATCTGAACTAATATAGCACATTATTCAGATCTGTGAAATGGCATCAAAGTGAATTCATGATACTGCATTTAGAAAAATACCTCGTAAATGTGTAACTTATCCCAGCAGATTATATGTATTCCTTCCTGAGCTCGGAATCATTGTAAATGGAGTATGTAACGCAGTGTAAAATCTGGTAAAAACAGAGATTGAAGAATATCCAGGCTGCAAGCGACCAATCCTCTTCATAATACCTTATCAAACCCCATGAGTGTCTGATTACACAGACAATAGCAGCGTGAACCATGGCAGAGAAATCCAGCCTCCTACTGTAGCACACTGAAACCCCACACCACTAGCTATGCATAATAAACAGTCTCCCAGAGAGGGCCTTGTCTCCGATGGCTCTTTCTATCAGCACGCTATGAAGTACACTACTCCAATTGAAGCCACGCAGAGAGAACACTGGCACTCAATATGTGCCCTTTATGTGTCAATCATGGCTCATCAGACAGCCTTAAGTGAAGCTAATGAAAAGTTAAAGCAGAACTCTAATAGAAATGCATAAGGGGCGATCTGAGGTGGGAGACATTACAAGTGGGAAAGTATGGTAATTTGATAAGTATATTGAATTGTGATTGTACCTTACACAATTGGTAGTGGTATAATGCATTATGTACAGCTAGGCCGGTAGTTACAAAGCAGACACATGCATAAATGCATGCAATACTCCAACTCCACAATCTACACATTTGTTATAACGTCGCCTCTGGCAGAAGGTTCTACGTTCAAAAAAGGAAAGTGCATTGTAAGTGAAATGTAATCTCAAAAGATAGATGGGCAAAAATATATGCTTTGATGTGATAGTAATGAGGAAAACACTTGGTACCCTACTGCTCAAGCCTACAGTAATTCAAATGTCCTTTAAATTTCTCTTTGATGGCAGCATTCAAGCACAGTGGACCAAATGTTGGCCTCCCTTTCAGATCAAACTAAGGGCTTTATTAATTTAATGTGAGGCTAATCAGGAAAACTACACATGCTGCCATGGGCACATGAAAGCTTCGAGTGATGAGACTATCCACAAAAGATTATGCAATTAATCATAAAGGGTTTCCATATGACATTCATTTTCTATAGATTGATATAGCAACATCGAGCTCATTCACTGTATGTATCACTTCAGTTAGTCTGATGCATATACACTAAGCCATTCCTTGTCAAATAGCAGCTTGATAGTTGTGTTATCAGTTAAGCTTGTGAGATGACTATTTCACCTTTCAGGACGTACTTATACCTTAGCAGTGTCAACTGTGCCTTCTTCTTTTAACATGGTGCAATTTTGCTTATTTTACTGTACTTTTTTAACCAAACTGGCCAAGAAGCTGTGGCAGATCCCCAAATAGATTCTACATGACATACAATCAATTCAAATATAGTACAGCATCTCATTTATCAGTGTATTGAACATTGTATAAATAGCAGTGACGTGAATCTTCTGATCAATTGGCACCATGGAAATAGGGAAAAACAAATTATAATAATCATCTAAACAGATTTTGAGTCTTGAGAAGCCACATTCATTCATATATAAGCAAAACTCTTCATCTGACCCCGAAGGCCTGTCTGTGCCTAAGAAGTCTGAGTTCAAACTGTATCTTCAGCCTCAGTAGATAAACAGTCTAATCTCAAGATGGGGAAAACTGTCATGAGCTATTTTCATTCAAATGAAGCAATGCAGATGGTGCATTAATCTGACCTTGTTTATTTAGTTCTACATGTGTGCAGAATGCAAGATGGATGCTGAACCCTCGCGGTCAAAAAACAACACAACATTATTATTTAACATTTTATGTCTCTTGGTTTCATTTTGAGCCAGCACAGGCGTGAAAAAATAAATATTCTGTTTTTTGATGGAAATTGGCAAGAGAGGCAAAAGTTACCGGAGCGCAAAAATGAATCATAAAGGAATGATTTTTCTGTTATTTACTTTATTGCCCAATCAAAGTTGGGGCGAGGAGAAAATAGCCGGCTTCAAATTGAAACTGCCAGCTCAGGGATTCCTTTTTTTGAGACCCATTCCCCTGGCATCGAGTGATACATTACACAAAGGACAAGAGTTGAAAAATACAGTAAGCTAATATTGTTTCTTTCTGCATGTCTGCTTACTATTTCAGCCGTTCCATCCCCACTCCCCCTGACTCCACACTATTTATTTACACTATAGCAAAGCTCACATTACACTATTCTTTGCTCCACAGGCAGGAAGCTGTTTGTATTATCTGTTAGATTAGAACTGTACACTACAAGACAGGAATCACCAGGCTGAACAAGAGTCAAGAGAGAGCTCCACCATACACCGTCTGCTACACAACACTACTTCTGCTGTGCTGATCCGTCTCCTTTAATTGATATCATGCCGGCTTTGGATTCTCATACTGGCCTTCATTAATTGAATTCCATTGTCTTCAAAGTTAAGTCAAGCAACATGGCCACTTTGTTTTCAATTGGAATAGCCCGCTGACACCAGAGCAAGGCACAGTCATTACCACACTGACCAAAACATTATAATTTTCATCAAGCCCCAACCTCAGCGATTTTTACCAGTTGGCCTCAAAACCTCTGGCTTTGCATCCAAACAGGGAGCGTATATCTATCCTTATTAACCTACAAAAAAGAGGCTTATGGAAACCATTATAGTAATAGAATGTGGCCAATTAAAATCAATGCTAATTCATCCATTAAGTTTTTATGCCATCCAAACCATTATCTGGACGCTATATAGTCCACAATAATGCTAATTTGACTATTCAACAATGCCAATTAACTGAATATCTGTACCCATTAGTCATACTAGAATCAGTTTAACAGAATAAACAGATCGGAGGAAAAATAAGGTAGAGATTTTCTTCAAATCACAGACGAGAAGGGGAAATAGCAAAAGGGCAAAAGGGTGATCCATCCTTGTTTGGTACACATCTAAAAGCTATCGAGTCAGAGACAATAGAATGATGTGTTCTTTTTTTTGGGCAAAAGCAAAGTGATCACTGGGGCAGAAGTAGCCTACTGTATATGGCACAAACACAAACACCTTTTGTTCTGTTACTTTGCATTTAAATTGAATTTTGTGATGGTTTCGGTGGCGCGTGGAAAAAAAGCAGGAGACTGGAGAGAAATACTAAATGACACCTTGCTTATACAGAGGATGCTTTGTCGCTGTGTGTGTGTGTGTGTGTGTGTGTGTGTGTGTGCGCGTGTGCGTGTGTGTGTGTGTCATACATCACCTTATCTGCCCTTTGCTACATTCACACATGGAGATGGCGCTATTTAATCTGTTGGAGGGTATTTTGCAGCATCATTCCTTAAAGGAAGCATCTCAGACACCTGTCTTATACCGCCTCTACAATGTGATATGTTCACTACTCTTGAAGGGCAGTGCAAGTGTGGCTAAACTCCTAGCAACAAGCACACTGATCGCAAGTGTGTGTTAATCATGGCTCAAGATGCAGCATGTGTAGAGCAGCGTTAATATTTGAAGACCATATACGTTTACAAGATGTTTGACTGATGAAATAAAAGCTGATTGGAATACAATTTAATAATTTAAGATGCGGAATTGGACAAAAAGTGACATGCAATTGCTGATCACATATTATGCTCATTTTCAGGTTCAACGATTTTAATTTCTTCCTGGTGTAGTGTTGAAAGAAATTCTTTATATTTCTCACAGTGCCATAACTAAATCTCCTCTTTTCAGCCTTTGTCTGAAACGCTCCGTTACAGAGGCTGTCTCTCAAAGCCAGTTAGTTTCCAGAGAGAAATATATCAGGCAACATTTTAGAGGAATGTACAGTATATGAGAAGACAATGATCAGATATCAAATATTTCCATTTCATGGATTGGTTCGGAGAAAGGTAGTCCACTTAAGGTCCACTTGCTTGCTTGATCTGGATCTTATAATAACTGACAACATAATAAAAGTTTAGCTAAATAATTCTGTAGATACTTTTTTCTGACTTCAAAAAATGAACTGGCAAGCTCCACTTTTACACGATTAAGCCCAAACACTTCTACATTTCCATGATTTTTTCTTTTCTTTTTAAAAGATATTTTTTGGGCATTTTTATTCTTTATTGATAGTGTAGAGACAGAGTTGAAATGGGGCATAGAGGGGAGTGACATGCAGAGAACGACGGCGGGCTGGAATCGAACCCGGGTCCGCTGCTGGCTGAGGCCCATGGGGGGGACGCCTTACCAACTGAGCTAAAGGCGCCCCCTACATTTCCATGATTTTTGAGCAAACTTTGTGATACAGTTCATTTTCCCAATGGTTCATGTGCAGTTACTGTATACCAAAATGAAACCATAGCTCAGACTGAAGTCAAAATGGAAGATTTTAAAATATGAATCCTGTGTCTGAACAATCTACATACAATCTAAGTGCTTTTTCAATAACAAATCAAAGTGCTCTCAAGTGCATTAATGAAGCAGACAAAAGGTTACACCACAACAAATCATGTCTGCCCAAGTTAATTCATCCATTCATTTGTGCCTTTTAGCGGAGAGGCGTTTGAGCTTCTTTGTTATGCTTTAATGGTGATGTCAGCCAGCAGAGATCACTCCTGTTTACGGCCGTGTTGCTGTTGACATATAGTTAGTCAGGTAAGTAATGAGGCTAAGAGAAGATCGGTCTCCAGAATGATAGAAAAAGAGGCTCCATTTTCTGCATGGCTGAAGAGAGGCTTGAGAAAGAGAAAGAGTGGGGTGCATCTCGGCTCAGCATTAGCCATGACTCCCATCACAGACCAGGCTTTACTAGGTTTTAGTGTCCTTGACTTGGAGCTTATAAAGTGAAGAACATGGATTGAGTACTGCGGAGGGGCAGCAACATTCTGGTCACACAACAGCACTTTATCCTCTGCATGCTGCAATGCCTACAAACCCAGAGCTGGCTCCTAAGCCTTTACACCAGACTCAGAAAAAAACATTATGAAACGGGTTCATTTTCTCTGCTTAAATAAATAGAGGATAATCCCAATACAATTGGAATAATGCCGTACCTTTGATTCCACTGTGAACAATTCCATGCCAAAGTAAAAGAATAAAACAATACCACAAGGAAAAATGTATGCTAGAAATAACCCAGCGCAATACAATGACATTTTCAAATGAACATTTAGAAGTCATGCCATACTGCAGCTATTTTATACTGCAGTGCCTCAGAATCCAATAGTGCCTCAGAATCCAATAGCGCTGGAGCCAGGACTGCATGGTGCATTTACTCTAGACTCTAAGCGTGTGTGCGTGTGCGTGTGCGTGCGTGTGTGTGTGTGTGTGTGTGTGTGCGCATGTGTGTGTGTGTGTTTACTCATGCTCTTTTTTTTCAGATCTTTAATGGCCAGCTGGGGTCATTAGGACTGTTACTTAGGCGCACACCGTGTGACAACCAAACAGGCTCTGGGGTGACAGAAGCTAACAGGGTGGAACTAAGAAGTTGAACACTGTTTACACAACCTGACTTGATTATGATGCTCACACACACACATTCTGTTTTCTTGGCACAGTGCCCTTCATTAACTCAGTCATTAAAACAAAAACTCCAGAGAGATAATGGGTTTTTTAGTGTATTAAAACCTGAACAGCACTCAAGAGCATCATCCTTTTAAAAAGGGATCACTGGACCAAAACATCACACACCATGACCACAAAGTTTGGTAATGTGTCACGCTAAGAAAAGTCGCTGACGCATTACTCCACATCAGAAGCAAAATGGCAAAAACTCCACTCTTTACTGGAATATTAAGCCGTCAAATACCAACCTGCCTCCTGTCTATCATTTCATCGCCTGGGTTTATCCAACCGTGTCACATTCTCCAAATGTCGTCCTGCTTCCGGGCGAGGGAGATTGATCTGTTTGAAATTTTCAATCTGCAACCAATCAAAGTGGACACGTAAAAGCCATTTGAGAACAGCCACTTTCATCAGTGTATTTCACACGCCGCCCCAGGAAAACGAAAGAAAAAAGAAAAAAAAATACATAGCTATATTATAAATGCCCAGATTCCTGTGGGACTGCAGCAAGAAATGTCTGTCAATAAAACATGATGGGTTTGATTCAAGCGTTTTCTATTTCAGCACTTTCTTGGACATTACCAACAACACTGTAAGCTGTGCATGATTAATGATCCCAGTCATTATCCGGGCGCATGTTGATGATACTAAGCTCCTCTTGTTTACCTTGAGTCTCCTCTACGGCCTGAAAGGTGTATTGAGTCTCCTTTTGTTGGCAGGGACCTAGAGCAGGGCTGCAGTCCCAGTAATTACCAGCTAACGGTGCGTGGAGAGGACATTGTCTCTCGTATCACACACAGTCTGGGGGGCAAAGGGCACACGGCAGGTGGCCAGACGACAGGTTGAAAGAGAGAGAGAGAGAGAGAGAGAGAGAGAGAGAGAGAGAGAGAGAGAGAGAGAGAGAGAGAGAGAGAGAGAGAGAGAGAGAGAGAGAGAGAGAAAGAGAGAGAGAGTCCTCAACGGGACCTTAACATGATTTTAAGTTTGAGAAAGAAGATAAAGTTAAGTATAGAGAGGAAAGATTGGGACATAAAAGCTGGAAGCATCAAGCGAGATAATAGAAAAAAGCAAGCGGAAGAAATGCAGGTAGCATAAAGAGAAAAACTTTTTTAATTGAAGTTAACAGTTGTAATGATCACTTGAGGGAGAGTCGGGGCTGATAGCAAAAAAATTGAAAACTGGGGTAAAAAAAAAACTCATTCTCTAAGGTGATAACAACAAGGAGCGAGGAATAACAACCCAGACCAAACAAATTAAAACTTTCCTTACATAGTCTGCAAACTTAAAAAGGCAGAGTGTTGTTGTGACAGTGCTGTGGTGCTTTTTAGCTATGGTCCACTAAGGTTTCCCATTCCCACTTATTATTATCCACCTTAATCATGAAAACAGTCTTATGCTGATTCTGTTTGTTTTTGTTTTTTCACTGATGCCAACCGGTGAATTGCCGGGTTCAGCAGCACAATACCTCTGACACAGCAGCTTTGTACCTAAACCACGCGCAACCAAACTATAAATAGCCCAGCCATTCTTTCCACTCAGAAGGAGTCTCGTTTACAAGCATTAGGCGCAAATGGGAACTATGATGACATGGGCTAGGCCAGGGTGAATTTAAAATGGACAGTGGCATGGGTAACCAGAGACGCAAATCAAGAAAAATAAAGGGTACAATCCAATCCAGGCAACACAAAGGGGTATGTGGATGTAGTGGTGGTGACATCAGAGGCGATCAGTTAGAGCACAAAAAACCACAGCCTATTTTAATTGTGTTTCTATGATTTAAAGGGGTAGTCCACCATGACAAATAAAGTCAGATTAGTCCCAATTAGAAAACAGTTGTATAATATCTCCTGTGGTGCTGGAGGGAGCGCATATGACTCGGGTTGCATGATGGGAAATGTAGGATCCAATGTTTCTGGAGTTTGACATCAACTAGGGATTTAGAACAGACTTTAGGCCACAGAAACACAGGCTTGCAGGTTCCAACTGTTTCAATGCAGCAGAACCATCTAATACAGTGTGCATTTATTATGGATTACTTTGCAACGTGACACATTCCCAAGGTTTAACTTGCGATCGCCGCAATGAAAGGCAAAATAACTTGTCTCCATGACAACTTTGAAAATCCTGTCTCAAGAGTGTCTGATCTGATAAATCTCCAAGTAAACTTCATGGTTCTGGACTTTGTGTATCAATCCCTGTGTTCCAAATCACACACTTTTTCTTTTTACTACACTACATACTAAGGTACAGAAGAGTATTTGGCTTTTCATTATGTCGAGAAACGTCAAGAATAAAGACAAATATTGCAAAATGCAATTGGAGTTAGTGGGGCATCTAGGTATTTTTGGCATACTGCAATTGACATGCATGTATTGGGACATCCTAAATATTTTTCTGGCATACTAAATAGTATGGAAGTATGGGTATTGGAAAGCAGGGAATATGTTATGTCTCACCAGTAAAACAACATGCCTCTATCAATTTAGCCCCCTGAGTTGTTTCAACACAGGGCTGTTTACGGTCTGAACCACTTTTTAATCTCCCCAAACTTGATAAAAGCTCAATACCTAACCTAATCACTGTATTGTCCCTTTAATTGGGTTAACATATCCAATATCTATCTTAATAAAGTTTGTTGGAGTGATGGCTTGAGGGTGTACACCCTTAAACAGGCAACAGTGGAAAATGAGTTTCTAAAAATATTTTCATGTTATCACTCATCTCTTCAAGACCAAAGAAAAATATTTCCACATAATTTTTTTTTATACTTTGTATATTTTGGGTTTTACGAGTTGTATCTCCCAGGATACGTTGCCCTATTAAGGTATAAAAAAAGCCGAAATGGTAAAAATATACATTTTTAATTTGATGAACAGAAATTATAAATTGTTGTTTATCTTGTCCATTTAAATTACAAATACTACTTTTTAAGTACATTTTATTCAGTTTTACCAATCTAGTTTCATCAAATTGGATCAGCCACATCCAGATGGGCAGGCTTGAGACGGTCCATAGTGACCCGCTCTAGCTTATCCCCCATGTCCACCACAAAGTTCTTGGTCCCCGCCTCCAGGACACAGAAGGGCCAATCATAGGGGAGTCTTCAGGGGGACCTGAGTGAAGGGGCTGGAGTTGCCCAGGGCAAAAGTCCAATGTGACGCGCCCATCCACAGAACCGCAGTGTCCTGAAGGAACTTTCATGGGACCACCAGTGGCTGTCTGTAAACCAATTCAGCAGATGAAAACTGCAGGTCCTCCTTAGGGGCAGAGAGCCAAACAAGCCAACAACCACAGGAGGCAGTCAACCCAGTTGCGACCCTTTAGCCATGCAGCTCGGATGTGAACTGTGGGCCTCTGTACAAGGTGAGGTCAGCCGGCATACCAAAACGGGCTACCTATGACCTGAGGAACGCCCAGTCCACTTCAGTGAATGCAGAGGAATGGCTTCCGGCTACCTGGTGGTGCTGTCCACCAAGGTGAGGAGGTCAGTGAACCTACGGGAGGAAGGCAGGGGGCCCACCAGGTCCTTTTTGACCTGGTCGAAATGCCTCTCGGGGACCAGAATCGGCGCCAAGGGGGCTTTGGTATCATGTGTACCTTGAACACGCTGACAGGCCAAACTGAAGCTAGCCCAGGTCTTTACATCACTCCTGAGGCGGGGCCAGACAAATGTAACACCCACCAGCTTAGTATACGGCTTGTGGTCCACGAAGGCAGTGAAATGGAGGCCGTCCAACAGGAATGTAGGGACTTTATGGTGCCGTGTGCATGAACCTGGCACGGTGTCCTACTTGTGTACCAGTTTAATGGCTCCCTTTGTGGAAAGCAGTGCCCAAGGAAAGCAATGGATGACAGGCCAAACTGTAGCAGGATTGACTATTAGTCACTGCACCCTGATCCTTTCAAACAGCTGCCACAGGTGCGTCAGAGGCTCCTCTGAAGCCGATGCAGGCATGATGCTACACTGTGCGCCTACAACGACCAGCAGCCACCAGTTGGAAATTATATATTTAATTAACAGCAGCTTACTTTCCCTGCCAGTGGCTTTGGCCATCCCTGGGCAGTTAAGTTTGTGTTTTGTGCCTGGAAGGCACTCCCCTCCCCCAACGGTTAGGGATAGGGCCTTCCAGGCAGCACTGCCCTAAGTATACATAAATATAGAAAGATCATTTTAAAAGTGAAATACAGTAATAATGTTGTAATGGGCACAACTGTTCATGATAATATATGGTTCTGCAGTCATTATCAACATGCTTTCCAGTTTTAAATAAAATTCAGAATAATGAACATTGACCACATTTCTACCCCCTAAGCAGGCAACGTATCTCTGGGGATACATACATTTCAAATTCTGCTAAAAAACCCACAAACACAGATGGATTTTTTTTTCTTCATCAGCATGTTAAGACAAGTGTCCTAATTCAATCTATGAATTTAGATTGTTATTTTAATGAAAATAAGTATGTCTAATATATGATTACTTACACCCTGGGAAGCTGGCGCTTCACCACTGGCGTCCATGTTGATTTCTGATCAGGCTGACTAAACAATGAAAGATAACTTGAACCAAATCATGTCACCTAGATGCTAATAACAGACAAGTCTTTTGATAAATGCTAACTAGATTAGTGAAAACCTTCCAGCAAGCCCCCTACAGGATGTTAAAGAGTATGTATCTCCCAGTGCACGTTGCCTGTTTTAGGGTTTTAAAACAAATTCCCTTGACATTAAAGGTTTTAATCACTCTTTTCAACTAGGATGATGGCATTACTCCGACAAGCTCATCATTGCATAATTACCATATTTGAATCTGGTAATCAATCACAGGGTGCGGCATTGCAGGGATGCTGTCTGCAAAACAACAGAAAGAAATATGTATAAATGGCCGCATCAGCATGGTGTTTTGAGCAGAAGTGATGATGGAGGGATCCAGATGCCTATTTAACTCTGAAATGATTTCCTTGCATCCACTTCCAGACACTGCCCCCCAACCATAGAAAGGTCAAAGAACATGTTCACGAATAGTTGTAGACAAAACTAAAAGGGTGACAATTTTCCACTACAATGAGCACACTTCCCCCTCTTATTTTACATGACACACTGCCAGATTGTGGAAAAGGCTTCAACAGCCATGATTTGAGTGGACCAGCCTGGGTGTTTAGCTCCTGTACGACCATCAACCTGCAAGTTTCCATAATCCTGGTAGTAACCATAGCCAAGCACAGTGTGTGCTGAACAAACCGGCCAAATAATCTGTGCTGCTCTGGTGCTGGACGGCAAACACAGTAAGCAGAAACCAGAAACCTGAAGAAAGCATGGACATGTGACATTGTTCAGACAGTGAACTGGGCCATGCCAGGAAGCTGACATGGATACACACATCACAGTCAAATGTCTTCTTTCTGCCCATGCCAGAGCCAGTGAACCTTGGGAAAGGGGTCAAGGTTAAAACAGAACCGTTACCAGATGACACTGATACTTGTTCCATTATGCAAGAGGCTTGACAGATATGATTTCATGTTCAGGCTCACTTAAAGCTATAGTGCGTAACTTCGGTTGCCCCCCCCCCCCCCATGAGCATTTCTATGAAAATTAGTAAATACGACAACAGTGTTGGCGCATCAGCCTTCTGTGACTGGAGTTGATTGTATTCCTTCTGCTGTAAGTTTTTTAGCAGTAGAATTAAAAAAATGTACGGCCGCTTTTGATTTCTCTGAGATCCAGCGCCACTGTTGGGGATGGGGGGGGGGGGTTCTACACCGGTTTGTAAACGCTCCCAAACTGAGAAATACAGGGATAGTTTTGGAGGATTATATTTTATATATAGGAGAAAAAAAGTCATCATAGGATTGTCAGCAAAACAGCGAGTTGGCGAATACATTCTTTCACCATACGATGACGAAACATCAAACTTCGGATCGTGATATGCACAGATGCTGGTCAGGTGATTGAAGCAGATGCCACATTAGTTCACTGGGTGTGAAAGGAAAACACTTTGCAACATGACTAGCCATCTGTTACTGCCGCTGATGTCCAAAACATCCTCGATGCAAAAAAACATCAGAAATAAAGCTCTAAACTACAGCTGCAGAACAAAATATTCATCAAATCTTGGATGCTCCCTTGGTCCATTTGTTCCATCTAAATATTTGAAAAAATGCTATGCGCACTCTGCACTTTGCGTTACGACTACACCATCTATGTAATCGATAAGGGTAAAACAAGCAGTGTTAAATAGCGACTCTACTCTTGCCATTCCGACAAGATGCCAACTGTGGGTATCAGTTATTCAGTGTTTGGTCAGGGATTATGGGCTTTGAACGTGCTGTCCTCATGAGTCAGCCGGAACATGACCTGCTAATAGCTATCAGGAAACCCAAGAGAGGGAAACAAAAGATGGGTCGTCGCATCACTAGACAGGCCGCCACACACACATGTGCTCTCCTGTGTACTGTATGCTGAAGAGTCACCGAGTGCATTCTTCATTTGTCACAGCATTGACATGGATTGAATCAGTTCCTCCGCATTGTAGTCCACAAAGACCACATGAACGGATTTATTTGACTTGTAAGAGACTATTTTATGATTTCTGATTTTGGTTTCTGTAGCACCAGCTACATCTATCCTCTTTTTAAATTGTAATTACGGTATAACCAGTGCAGCCTCAAATTACTCAGCTCATCGTAAATATTGCACAAACTCGTTCTAAGCAGAAAATAAAACAGTTTATTTCAAAAGCAATTTCTCATACAGGTATTAATACTATTTTTCTCGCTACAATAAAGTTAAGTCAAGTTACTTTATGGGTCAATGGTTACATTGAAATTTGTCGATTCGCATATCCCCTCTCAAGTTACCACACTTCAGAGGGGGTCAGAGCGCAGAGTCAGCCGTGGTGCAGCGTCCCCAGAGCAGTTTAGAGTTAAGCGTCAGGATCAAGGACACAATGGTAGAGGTGGTGCCAACTATGAAGATCTAGTGAAAAAATCCCCCCCAAAAAAGTAACAATGCTGTGATCCATCCCCACTGGTAGATTTAGTGTGCACTACATTGTAATCCAGTTGGACAAGTGGAAAAAGGCATCATGCTTAAAGCTATCTCGGTGCACAACCAATAGTATTGACCACATAACAAATTGACATAGAGAAATGCGCCACTTAAAAGGAAGCAGCATAAATCACCCAGCTTTAGGACACCTAAATGATCCTGATAGATATTGCGTGCCCTTCTAGCTCGTGTGGAATCGTCTGAATAGATTATTTCCCCTGGCATGAGCGACAAATACATTCCCGCCTCGAGTTCCAATAAATTGAATATGTGTTGACACCATGGTCTTGATTCATAGCATGAGCGAATGTGTATCTGTGATTTGTTTCCCTCTTTTTTTTTTCTCATACAGTTTGGGAAATTCAAGGCCCACATGCCCCACAGTATAGTGGTGGAAGGAATACCAATCGTGGCCCACCGTCACAGTTGTATCTCTAAAACAGTTGCTGTGCCAAATGCAGTTTCCGGACTTATAACCTCATATCAGTGCTAGGCATGTTGCTGTGCACCTTTAAACATACATCTTGTTCATAGATATCCAGCTCTGGAAAAAATTAAGAGATCACTCCAAATGTTCAGTGTCTCTCGTTTGACTATTTAAAGGCATATGTTTGAGTAGAATGAACATTTCTACCAAATTCCAATACATTTTTGTCATTAGGAGCATGTTCAATAAGTTATGTAGAGAAGAAGATTTAAGAAAAATCCAGACTGGTCTCTTAATTTTTTTTATATTGAGAACAAGCCTGTGTGGACAATAACCGTTCACGACATTATGATTGTAATGTACAGCCCAATCCGCCCGGCCTCGTTCATGAACGTCATGCACATTACCCTCGACCTTACACTATGTGTGTGTGCTGGCCTCGGCAACTAAATCATCAGTGTAGCAACGGCTGCGAGGGTTTTCCAGGAGAATGAAGATCTCAATTAAAAGCCCATAGCCTGCTAACTGCCTCCATATATCATTCTCTTACACTGGTCATCGAAGAATATGGCTGAGCCGGTGTTCACTCTGGTCAAACTCCATACAGTACATACTGCAGCATGGGCTTTTGTAAGATAAGTTAATATGTCGCGTCTTTTTGAGAAATGGAGCCACTTGAGTGGAAACTCTGCAATGAATGATAATTGTTTTTTTGGAATTTTGTTAATGTTATGTCTTTTTCTCTATTGCTACATTTGTAGTTTTAGGATGTGTCCCAAACCTTGGTTTTATTTACCATCATCATGTTATGCTTGATATGTGGCTTTAAAGGACAACACCTGTGCAAAGATGTGAGATAGACTTCAATAAAGCTGATTAATTCAACCAAATCTCCAATCAACAAAACTTCACTTATCAGGCATTTATTCCTTATAGGTTGAATGTATGTACAGTATATGCAACATACTAGTATGGAGACTAATTTGAATATTAAGTCACATGCAAACAAATACTCTTCGGACAACTTGGTCAATAAAACACGTTTTGTCTCACTCAGCACCAGTGCAGGAATGTGGCCTTGACCACAGGGAAATACATTTGGACTTTGTATTTCACACGATCAATAATTAATAAGTACTGACACTGAGGTACATGCCACAATGTTTAACGTCTGACTTACACTGTAGCCTATAGAGCGGTATAAAGCCACAATGCTGCATTTTTCATGCAAAGCTCCATTGGTACTAATATAATGTAAGAGCCAAGTAAAGGTATGGCTAAGAACTAACCACCTCTAAATGTATGCTGTGCCTTATTAGTTGTGTATTAATTATGTATTTGTTCAACCTACTAATCCTACTAATGAATGATCCTGTTTTACTTTTCTTTCTTTCTGTTTCTCCATATTTGTATAAAGCAAATATTTCTATTGTATATCTTTGTCATTTTTATTGTAACATCAACCTGCCTAATGGACTACAGATGGAAATGAGCCCCCGGGCTACAATCTGGCATTTTTACGTGAACTGCTGTACATGTTCATTAATGTGCATTGTCCTGAAACAAATAAATAATAACTTCTTAATATAAAATCATGTAATCACCAAGTGGGAATTGTAACATGACCTCATAGACATGCTGGTAGCTATGGAAACCAACAGTGGGATCCTTTGGGCAGATACAGTAGGTGGTTTCCTCCACCCTTGGTATATCTCCCACAGGCCTAGAACCATTGGTATGATTGGAAAGCTGAAGCCATGACTTGTTATATACGGCAGCCCAGCCATGAAAAGACTATCTGATAGCTACCTCCATTCTTTACCACTAGTTATCTTGGTCTCTGAGGTCAAAGAGGCTGTATGAAAATATTCTCTATTGTATGTTAAAAGAATTCATTTGAAAATCTCTCGCTTCTTGTAATGCAGAAAGCAATATGGAAGGTGCCAGTGCTAGATACAATGTTGGAAGTCTGACATGTTCGGAAGCAATGTTGGATTTCATTATCATGTTCGTGTAGCACCTCTCTGGGGCTTAGCACCATCTCTCTCACACGCAGTGTGAAAATACAGCAACTTACTGGAAACAGCGCAATGAACTGAAAAGGTGGAGACAGTAGCCAGGGTGTAAGTGTATGCTGCAAGCGTAGTCACATCTGTACAGCTCACTAGAATAACCATAAAGGCACACAATGCACCGTAAGGAGAAGCAATTGAATGGCCGTCTAAATGGCATATGTAAATAATCCTTAGGACCAGTCTGATGCAGCTAGGTCAGCAATATGTGCCAGTGATATATGCATATACTGCTGGTAACCTTCATGCTGTATTAGACTCTTCATGGAGTGATCTACTAGTAATCCACTGTAATCCCAGATGTAATCTTGTTAATATCATTGATTCACTATCAAATCCTTTTAGAAAAACTATTGGTGTGTGTGTGTGTGTGTGTGTGTGTGTGTGTGTGTGTGTGTGTGTGTGTGTGTGTGTGTGTGTGTGTGTGTGTGTGGAAGTTAAGGGAAGCCACAATCTATTAGGCTTTGAAGCAGGTAGAGAAAAAGTGATGAAAAATGCTGTTTGCGTGCACAAGGGTGCAACAACTTGTGCTCCTGTAGATGATTTCAGAAAGGTTACGGTATCAGCATACTGCTCCACATTATTACTACTGTTCTGCTTCGGATTGCCGCACATTTACTAAACAAAAGTCAAACTCAGCAGCTGATAAAACCCAATTTAACAACAAAAAGTACAACTTTAAACTAAATCTGAAAGCGAGGGTGGTCCAACATATTAAAAGGTGGACACACACACACACACACACACACCCACACAAATGATGATACAAAGAAGGTAATAAATTCAAGCCCACTCCAGAGGAAGTCCTCATAATGCCTGTCTGCAGACATTTAAGTATAGACAACCTTTATGCTGCTGTGAGGCATTGACGATTTGCAAGTGTCCTAATAAAGCGCTGTGTTTCCTATAGGTCAACTTTGCAAAGGGGAAAATTTGATCAAATCAATGAAAGTGGAGATGACAGAACTGAACAGAGGATAGCACAAAATCGTCCGAAAAATGGAATCGCGGGAGGGAGAAACCTGCGTCTCAGAGTAACACCTTACCGTCGTTGAGCTGGCCCGTCACGAGTCTGAACAGATACTGTGCGAACTTGAAGATCTCCCGTTTGCACCTTTTCCTGCAGCTCATCTTTGCTCCTGGGATGTCCGACAGGAGGGCGGGGGGAGAGGGGTGGGGAGGGGGACTTGGAAAAGGTCAGCGCAAAAAGGAAGACAATAAAAAAATAAAGGGGAAAAATCCAAGGAAGAACTTTTACGAGAGTGTCCCACCACGGGGCGAGCGTCCTCTTCTCTCCTCCCCTCCTCTGGCTGTGACAGCGTGGCCCTTGTTTCTGCTCGTGGCGGGAGTGATGATCATTGAGTGAGTGGGTAACAGTTGAGGATGTGAGGCTGGCTGTGTGTACACGTATCCAAACTTGTCTGTTGCGCGGATCGAGTGCTTTTTTTCAGTCAGGTCATTAGTATTTGCTTACCAGCGGTTTACATCCATCTCTCTGGGGAAGGTACAGAGGGGGGGGCTGGTCCATCTCTCTTTTTTTTCTCCTTCAACACTCCCCTCCTTGTCTTCTGACTTTTTCACAGCAACTTCTTTGTGAGTAAAAACGTGCTCCTACTCTTCTCCTGTGTTAACTACAGACTACTCTTTTGGCTTCCCCATTGCAGTGGTTATATCCAATGAAGTTTTCCCCCGCGTCTGTGTCCCCTCTCAGACACACAAACAAACACACGCGCACACACACTCCCACACTTGATCTGGTAGTGCGCCTGCTGCCTTGCTCTACTCAGCACCATCTGTGGATGTTTTACACTCGCTGACGGTTGCCATGGAGGTGTGGCCTGATTGGCTCGAGAGGAGAGGGAGGAGAAGAGAGATAGAGAGCACACATGGAGGAGGAGGAGGAGGAGGAGAGAAATAAAGGAGAATTAAGGGGAAAGTGCCCACTAATACATCAGCAATGACAGAACATTATGGGCCTGCAGCATTGTGTGTAACTGCATATTGAAACAATGACAGTAATGGACGACCTCATGGTACATCATGGGCTCTGAACGTAAGTGGTTGACAGAGTGACAAATACACTGTTACAATACTGTATGTCTGGAGTTTTACAGGCCAGGTTGGTGAGATTTTCCGACGACAAAACTGTCAAGGTCAGTGCTAATAATGACTGACAGCCAAGCGTGTGTGAGGACATTGAGGCTAGCCAGGCCCCAAGTGCATCGTATTCAACGCTAATTGGCCAAAACTGTACCTCAAATGCACTCATCTATCAATGCCAAGCCCTCCCGTCCGAAAAACCCGTCATTTACTCAAACCCTGGTTATATTGTTGGAGTGAATTTGCTTAAGAAAACGCTGACAGGCACATTCTCTCATTATACCATGTCTAGCAGGCTCACAGGCAGGAGGAAGGAAATATAAGATTGGGCTTGTATCTACTCTGAAACGTGGTTTTATATCGCACAGGTCACTTGACAGAAAAGGCAGGTCTATTTTGGTGAAGAGACTCTGACCTTGGAAGTTCTACGCCAGCACACACACACACACACACACACACACACACACACACACACACACACACACACACACACACACACACACACACACACACACACACACACACACACACACACACACACACACACACACACACACACACACACACACACACACACACACACACACACACTCTGGACAGGAATGAGCGGAGAGGGGGATCGTTCAACAGGCAGGGAGAAAAAGTTTTGCATGGGGGAAAAATAATTTATTCAAGGATTTGGACATATTGTGTGAAAGCTCTTACTGGGGCAGAGCAGCAGGGAGAACTGGTACACTGTCTCAATGAGGTGAATAATTTACGAGGTACCTGAGGGCGTAGCAGTGCCTGTGTGACATGGCTCGCCATCACGTAACTACCAGGGGACATGACCGGCTAATTGAAATAGAAAATTACTTTTTTAAAATTGCTTCATAGTCGTCCCCCATCTAAAGAAGAGCTGTTTCAATTGGCCGATTGCTTAGCCCCTCCCTCTTCTGGCGATTCAAATAGTGTATTCATGTCTTGTGTTATTTATTACAGCATCCTGGGCCACTGGGCTTGGGTTGCTGGGGTGTCAACTTCCCCCAAATCTGGACAGGGAAAGCTAATGTACTATGCGATGCTATAGTAGGAGATTATCTATTTATGTAGACATGCTAACATTTGCATGTTACATTACAGCAGATGAACACACACTTTATTCCATTCATAATAATAATATATTTCATTTATATAGCGCTTTTCTCGCACTCAAAGCGCTTTACATAGGAGTACAACAGTTAACAAACTAAAGGAAAATTAATTCATGACACAATTGTGTTATGACCTGTTGCTATGCATTCATTTGGTCGCCCACTGACCCCTCCCCACACTTTAACTTCAACATGTGTGTGACTCCATCACCTGTCATCTAGCCCCTGGTTTCCATTTCTATCCATGTTTCCGATAAACAAACACACCCCTGAGGTCTGGGACAGGCGCCTGGGAGCAACTACACTGAGTATGTTCAGGTCACACAATGCACACAGATCTGCTTGTCCGTGTCAAAATGAGTTAAATGAGTTCACCAGTTCACTAAAGTCTGAGGTGCTACTGCAATACATCATCATTCAGGCACAGTGTGATGCTGGCATACACAGCATTTCCCCTAAAAGTCCTATTTTCTTCCAACAAGCAATTTACAGATTACTCTCAAGAGCCGCCCTACCCTCCTGTTCAGTGTGATGCGTGGAACGAATCACCACATTCCAAGTCCATATACAGAGAGTCTCGACATGAGTATGTTCAAGGCAAAAAGGGAAACTGGGGTAAACAAAAACATATTTTTATTAATCATTTTAAAAGACAAAAGAAATGTGATATATGGCAAAAAAAACATGGCTTATACTTAACCACGGGTTTATTTGATGGCCCAAATTCCAACTGTAAAGATTATTAAACATTTGTAATAATTTGTGTTGATTAAGAACAATATACAGTATACAGTATGTATGTATGAATATGCAAGGACTGATTGTTTAGCCTGCCATACACTTTGGACACCTGAACAAAGCAGATTAGTCGATTCAGCTAAAGTAGCATATCGCACTGTAAATTATACTACTGCATCTGATTCTGATTCAGACAATATCTTCTGTTATCTTCAACTGAAACATTCCTGTTCATTATTGCGGCATTAGCCATATACAGCTATGGAAAAAATTAAGAGACCACTCCAAATGTTCAGTGTCTCTTGTTTTACTATTAAAAGGCATATGTTTGAGTAGAATCAACATTTTGGTTTTATTCTATAAACTACAGACAACATTTCTACCAAATTCCCATAAATCTTTTTGTCATTAAGAGCATTTTTCAATAAGTTACGTAGAGATGTAGATTTAAAAAAAATCCAGACTGGTCTCTTAATTTTTTCCGGAGCTGTATAGCTATTGAGCATCAAAGTAATTGTGGCTTTGACGAACAATGACTTTGGCCAGATTCTCGGTTTCTAAGCACCTGTGAGCCTAGCAGAAGAGTTTACTTGATGAAATGTGGACTGACTTCACCTCTGTCTGTCCCCTCCCCCCCCCCCCCCCCCCCCCCGCAGAGAGGAAGCTTAACAATGTCGATTTGGCCTTACAACCTCTATAAAAGAGCTCAGCTGAAGGGAATAGACAGAGTGCAGGTGTATTTCCCCAAAATCCCACCGTTCAGCATTCACTATGTCATCTAGTAAACATAAAGTCCATAAGAAAGTTCTTTCCAGACTTTGATGGAAGATGAGCTATTTCATGTTGCACCCTGCAGCAAAGGCTAGACACATAAAACAAGATGAAATAGGCTCCGCTCAGGGAGAAGTTGGCAGAAAACCACCACTACCACAAGATATATTTTGTCATTGTGAACAGAGCTTGATGAGTGGCAAAACTAAATAGACCCTGCGTTCCAAAACACATACTTTTTCTTTTTACTACACTACAAAGTACAGAAGAGTTTTAGGGCCACGGGAGAGAAAAAAAAAATCAGATAAGGAAGATTTTTTTTCATTATGACGAGAAATGTCAAGAATAAAGATGAATACTCCAAATTGCAATTGGAGTTAATGGTGCATTTATGTATTTCAAGCATACTACAATTGACGTGCATGTATTGGGACAACCTAAATCTTCTGGCATACTAAATAGTATGGACGTATGGAGATTGGAACGCAGGGAGAGTGTGGCTTATCAACATGGGGGCCAGAATGTATTTACTACTATACACTTCCTTCTTGTTGGGATGTATACATGCCTGTCTTCTATTTAGTTGCATAGGTTGTTGGTTACTGATAATTATAATCAGGAATGATTGATTCAACTGTCTAATTAGTATTTGTTTGCTATCAAATAACACAACAGCTACTTGCATCATGGAAGTAGCAGACATGAAAAATGCGATGAAACTGTTATTTCATCCAATACACAAACAACACAAGAAACTCATTAACAGTGAAGCCACAGAAGCCAGCCTCATAAAAAACACTGCAGGCACAGTATACCTGCAGGCTGTCAATTGACGAGCGCCGGGTGTAATGTCTTCCAATACCAGAATTTATCACAAAACACCACAAGCATGCAGGGATTAGAAATTAGTTTGGAGGTATTTAGTGCCAGCAGCCAGTTTAGCCAAGTTTTCTTTAAACAAGGGACGCAACCTCGCCAGTGCGCCATGAGCACAGTACAGGAGCCTCGGAAGCAAAACATAATTCACAGTAAACAACCTGTGGATGAACACTATAAAGCTGGTTTTGTTATATTATATATACTTTTTTTACTTTCTATAAAAATATCATACTTTCTTTTTAACTTTGTGGCTTCAGATATTAGTATGTGCATAATGAGTATGACTATATGAAGTTATTTTGGTTGAATGCATGTGGTTGAGCCATCCTCCGTTGACCGAGCCATTCCGATACGCACAACAGTGTTTTAGAAAATCTCTCCGCGGCGTACACACGGCAACGCAATTTTTTTTATCATGCCAAGCCAACAGGTGGCGATAATGTGTCGATAACTGATCATTGTCCACATCATTTTCAAGTATTTAAATCTACTCATTTAAATACTTGAAAAGGCTCCACTGTACAACCACTGTAATTCATCTTGCACTCATAGTAAAAAGCAACACTGTCATGATCACAGAAGCTAAAGTGCAAATGAGCATTGGTTCTAACACCAAGCTCCACTCTAAAAAATCAATGCAATAAAACAGCAACCCATCAACATGAGTCACCACGCCACGACGCAGGACATTCTGCTGAGCACATAGAAAACTGGCAGAAGACTATAAATGCAATATCAGTTGTTTACCATCTTATATATAAATACATCCTCAGCGACTGCATGCATTAACATTTTCTACTGCAGTTTATTTGTAGAATATGGGGAGAAAGAACTGCAAACAGTAGATATGTCGTATACTAAGGGTTATTGATTCAATGTCGGTTCAACAGTTTAACTGGGCTCTCTGCCTAACATTGCTTATACTGATGAATACACATTGTCTTGAGCCTCAAAGATGAGCTGGTGTTATAATGTATCATTGCCAAACCTGCACAATGGGAGTACAATGGGATATTCACACAGCAGAGGAAGATATTGTGAGGAGAACTAAATAATTATAAATGAAAAGGTTAAAAATGTACAGACCGTGCCTCTGCAATAATCTCTAAATCCATATCACATTAACCAAGGCGGTGAAAAAACTGATTCAGAAGCACTTTTTTGACCGCAGTATTTCAACATTAACTTTAATATAAAGAACAGCTTTTTGGAATGTCCTCTTGTTAAAACGAAATAGATGAGCTGATACCCTGACTTCTTCATTTATGTCCCGATAAAGTCCGGGCCGGGCATGGGTGCACCGCAGCAGTCTTTTATCCACATGAAGTTGATAGCTTTGCTCAAAGGCATGAAAATAGTGCTGCCAAAGTCTTAAAAACCGCTGAATTGTTAAAAAAAAAAATGGATGTCAGTGTTCCAAAATATGAAAAAAGGACAATGTTCTAGACTAAATAGCGTTCAGCATGGGGTCTGAATTGTGCAAACAAAATGGAACAAAGAGGAAAGTGCCCTGCCTCAGGAGATGGCATGACACTTGGAAGCTATCAAGCCAAACGGCTGGCATAGCAACCTTTATGGAGAGATAAAGCACACTAATGCAGTCATTAAGAGGCAGGTCGATCAGTTTTGTAAAGTTGCCATTAGGGAAAAGGTTAGCCCATTTGTTTAGGGGAATATAAGCAAATAAATAATGTCTGAGGGGTTCTTTGACCAAATGATGATTAAGTCCACCCATGAAACACAAGATGCATAGCAGTATGTTCATCTGAATCAGGTTAGCATTCTGGGTCTTAATGCTATTGCTAAACACACATCCAGACAAAGCAGGGCTCTATAGTTTGAGCCTGTCTGGGCATGAAACAACATGAAGTACCAACAACATATCAATGAGTGACAGATAATCGTTTCTCCTTGCTGATCAAGACTAACTCAGTTGAAGGACAACAAGCAGGTTCATGTTATTTGAATTAGTTAGCATTCTATCACGCTTTTTCAAATGCGAAACAATTAACATAATATTGCTGTAAATTAGATTTTTTTTCTTTATTGACCACATCAGTACTGATTTGAAAAAAAATTAAAAAATTGTAACAAAACAAAAACACCCTGTGGTTCCATATTTCTTGTTTTGTCTGACCAAAAGTCCAAAACCAATATATTGTCAGTAAGCAGTATTAGAATCGTCACATTTAAAAGGTCACATAATGCCTATTTTAAGATTCAAAATTCAAATTTGGGTTTACTCGAAACTGATTAAATTGTGTAGTGTCCAAAGTAACGTTCATATTTTTTCCTCACGCGGTGCCATTGCTGCATCTCTTATAAAGTGTCTGTTTGAAATGCTCTGTTTAAACTAAGCCCCGCCTTCCAAGAAGCCCAGTCTGCTCTAATTGGCCCTGAATCTAACTGCCCGTTTGAATCTAACTGCCAGTTACCCTGCGTTCCAAATCGCATACTCGTTCTTTTTTATTTATTTTACATACTACATCTGATCATAAAAAAATATCTAGATAGGATGCAGTAGGCATACTATTGGGACATACTTTTACTTATTTATTTCATCATAACATTGCTCCTTGAGCTTGCCTCTTGCATGCATATCCGTCGCATCCCTGTTTGTTTTCATATGGAGGCTTCGTCGATGTGATGTCACTTCAGACACTGGATTGTGGGTCAGAATCGCCCAAATAGGATGCCGTTTTCAACACTAAAAATCTTCAAACCATACTAAATCTCGCCACAAGAATCGGGACATCCTAAATCTTTTTTCTACCATAATAAATAGTAGATAGTATGGGTATTGAAACGCAGGGTTAGATTCAGGGGTATGACTTGTCACAGGTGGAACTAGTGCTAAGTTAGGTTAGTAATGAAGGGGTGTGGCTTATCCCCTTATGACATCTTAAGGGGGAATCAGAGCTTTGGAGGTGGAGAAAAAGAGATAGGGTTGTATTTCCTCATACTTTGGGAGTTTAGTCACACCGAAGACCCATATAACTGGTGAAAAACCATGAAAAAGTGCATTCTGCATAATAGGCGACCTTCAACACGCTGGGACAAGCAAATGTTTGCCCATGTTGGTTATGATGTACGAAATGGATACTAAACTACTCAACAAGGTTAAATGTTAAAGTGCATATTATGGAAATCTAGTTTAGTTTAATACATGTACAAAACATTGTAATAGGCCTATATATTAAACATATATGTATGAAGGTTTTCATACTCCTTGGGCTCTCATTATTATCCAACCTTGTCACCTTCAATCCCAGATAACCCGATGAGACTGAATACAAAGAAATATAAAAGAGGCCACCTGCTTCCCTCGAGGGGGAAACACTGCTGCCGGTAAGAACACTTTTGAGCCAACCACAACAATCCGGTGCTCATCCGAAACGTGAGGTAAACGGTAGTTATGACAATGCAGGGTGTCACTGCAGATACGAGCCGGGGTCGATATCTATAGACAGTAATGAATTGCTTATGACATCAGTGCACTAACGTTAGCACAACTGCTCCCTCGGGGCACTGCTGAAAAGGCATATGGGATATGCCTCCTCACATTAATTCACCATTCTCCTACTTTGTATGCACTTCCCGGACCACTCATACCGAACATGAAGCAGGTTGGAAAGGGTGCGCTGTGTATAATGCTTATCAGGAAGCATACTGCACACTGTCAGTCTTTATCAGCACTTTATTATCACTCTATGGAATAAGATGGAGCTTGTATGGAAAAGGTCATCACATAAAAACTGATATCCTTTTCATTTTAAAATCTGATGATGAGATAGTTATGACAGCACAGTGAACTGGTATGCAATCATCCTTTCCTTTTAATATCACTATGTCATTACTCCTTGGTTGCAAATGTGACATGTAATCTACATTAAGGTCTCATGCCGGTGCGTGGCTATTTGGAGAGAGGAAGGCTTTCAAAGAAGACACTGCTTTATATGTCCATTCACACACAGCTTAGAAGGGGCCCTGAATGGAAAACTCATATTTCCTGAGACACATCAGTACCAACCATGATAGATTGGCCAAGCCTTTTCTTCAAATATGCTTTATTTCCTCCTGATTGTATTTTAATTAGCAGGCTCTAGAATGGTAACAACTAGCTTCCAGCGCTTTTTTCAAGGGGCATTAGGTCTTGTGTTAACGACTGCTGACAAAAGCATTGTTCACAACCCAAGGCTTAATGCTTCATTCTGATGTATTGGGGAGGTTTCAGGGAAAGGCAATCCAACACCAAATTTAAAAAGCCTGCATGCTTCTGTTCATGCTTAAGATATTTCAACCTGTCCTAAAGTCTCTTTTTTTGCCATGTCTTGGAGCTGAGCTATTCATTTTATTTCAAAGACAGGCCGGTTATGAAAGGCGTTTTGAATGTTATAGCTTCAAGCATTTCTCTAAATCCTTATGGAGGTCCAACCACCTCCACTGACTGATGTATTTCATTCTCACTAACTTCTGCCAACAGTTCTGCATTTTAATATGACTTTAACATTGCTAATGTATCAGATTTGTGTGAAAGAGCACCAAATCAGGGTTTTGAAAATGTCCAACTCAATGCATATGTTTTTTTTAACCAACAATCTGTGAGTGTATCTCAAGCACTGTCATTAGACCGTTCTGAACAGATTACGTGTAAGAAAGGCTGGTGACGTTCTGTGTAATAGGTGGGCTTAACGAGGAACCAAGTGTGCTGTGCATCTCATACTGTACGCAGCATACATCTGTGTGTACGGACTTTTAAATCAATGAAGTCCAGATTCAATCACACTCACATTTGAGTAAAATGAGAAAGTACTTGGTATATTTAACCAACCAAAAGTTGAAGCAAGCTATTTTCACAATTTTCTTTTTTCATTCTTCCTATTAGTCCTGTTTAACTGGTGTTTTCATTTGCAATAGGGATTTGTCTTTCCTGTGTTTTAAAGCACAACAAAACAGTCCAAAATACAGCAGGGGAAATATGAGCAAGATAAACACACAGCAGAAAAAGCAGTTTTACAGAACAGAAGAAGTAAAAATGTTTAAATAAACTGTATATTTCAGGGGACAAGATACTGACCAGATCAGAACAACCACGTATAGAATATATTACTGACAGTGATGGGTGGTGAAAATGGTAGAGAGAGAATAAAGGAGGAAAGAAGAACGACATCACGATGTGAGTAATGAACACATCAGGCCCAATGACAGTCATGAGCTTCTTCCTCTCCATCACTCAGTATGATGGAGAGACAAAGGGGTCAGGTTCCTTTTCACTCATTAAGAGCAACAATAATAATGATCTAGAAAGAGACACAGACAGCATGCATCTAGTTTCTGGAGTTGACTGAAAGGGGGAAAGGGGACAGAGTATGGCAGTAGGGAAATGTAGATGGTGTTCAAATTGTGGGTATTGAATGTAATATAATATACATGCTCTCATAAAATAACTTGCATATGAAAAAAACCCTCTGATTATAAGGATGATTATCTAGCATCTAGAAATATTGTTTTGGGGATAATCATAAAAAAAAACGAATACATCATGAAATAATTGTAGAATACTTCCAGTCTCAGAAGAAAATGAATGTCTTGCTGACTCCCAAATCTGGCTTACCAAAAAACGCTGATATAAAAAGATGTGATGAATTATGAAACATGAGGACACAGCTTATCCATCTTTTTTATTTAAGTGCTCACAATGTTGTTGACGGTGTGGATTTGCATGCAAATCTTTTTTAGCAAATCTTTGGGTTTGAATAAATTGGAAAGGTTTTTCTAGGGCATCAATCTTGATATGCGGGGCCAGGCAGCTTGTATGCAGATCGGTCTGTTGAGGAATTTGCATCAGAGACCATTTTTTTCCTCAGCAAACGAGTCTCATTCTCTCAAGATATGAATATGCTTGTTTTAAAAATGGTTACTTTGATACATATTCAAACAATTGCACAACTAGTTTGTATTATGGTAATCAAATGGGAGCTGGTAATGTAAAATCTCTCAGAGTACGAGCCAATCTCTTTTCCCGATCTCTCAGGAGCACAATGTGAGGCTAAGCAGAGCCAATAAGGGGGGGGGGGTTATATTGCTTCTTAACATGCTGATGAAAACCAATGAAGACCAATCCAAATGCACAGGATTTATATAATCTCAAGTACAGCCAGAAAAATCGCCTGTTTGGTCTTTTTTTCCCCTTGTAAAGCCCGACAAAAACGATTGTTCCACAACACTTGAAATCACTGAACCAAAAAGAAATGGCCTGAGCATTTGGATGGAGTGTGCACATTCATCCTGACACACTAAATCATTGATAAGAGATATACTGTGCTGGAGAAAAAAATCACCAAGGCCACCTTTTGTTGGCACCCCAATAATAAATGTGGCAGATGTAGCCCTGAGCTTCGGTGAAGGGTAGAAAAAAAGTATGAGGCTGTAAATTGGGTTTTTACTACTGTGTGGGCCGCTTTTTATATCATATTTCAGAGGCTAACCTACAAAAGGTCCACTAACTGCCATTGTTATGGACCATGCAAAAGACTATAGCACCAGAGGGAGTAGTTAAGGCACAGACGACAGAATTACACAGCAGAACATAGATCCAAGACTCAACCAGGCCGAACACTGTCTGACAGGACATGGCAGGGTCGACAAACAGCTGCAGCAGTATATGATGTCATCTCCATTCCCAATAGAGGCTACAGCCATGCTAATAGCTCTGTTAGAATGGAGCCACTGCTGCCATGGTTTCAGCTAAATGTTAAAGGTGAAGTAAGCGATTTATTTATGTTAATATAAGTGTTAAATCACTCTTTATTCATACAGTGATCTCTTATATAGTGTGCACGTTTCATAAAGCTGATCTCTCAATCACCTGCTCTGCATGTAATCGGCAAATAAACTTTTCGGGGATGCCACTACTGATAACCAATCAGAAGAGAGAAAGCTCCAAACCGGCACCCATCTCACTGCCGGTGCACGTGCAGAGCGACAGATGGGTGAATGTGTATGCGCCTACAATGGCGGAGCACATAAAAATCCTTCTCAATGTCTGTTTTGATGTTTTTTATCATGTTTTATCACACTTATGGATCTGAGATGATGCTAGATAACTCGCTGCTTGAAGACTGCAGCGCATTAATGTGGTGACGTGGGGACGAGCGAGGGGACTGCTAACTGCAGTCACTGACAGGAAGTTAGCTAAACTGACCATTACACTTACTGAACCTTTAAGATCAACACATTTGGGTTGCTTGATCACCATCCATGTTTAAAGGTTAGCATGCTGTCATGTGCTAAATAGAACTTAACACAAAAGAGGGCTGAGGCTGAAGGGAATGTTATGAGTACTGTTAAAGTGTATAATTTGATCTGAAAATGTTGAATGAGAAAAATAAGGGAATCCCTATGGTTATTACAAGTCTTTCCCTGGTCACCATACTGTAGACATCCGTTCCGCATTTCATGGAGATCCATCCAATTGTTATTTAATAATGTGAATATAGAGTACATATCCTGATATACTATATTTTCATTTGGTATGTCTAGAATTATAAATTATTTTGTCTTACACAAGATTGTAATTAATGTTAACGATGTCATTACTGATATGTGTACTCGTCTGACGTCAATACTAAACCTAATTTACATTAACTCACGGCCAACTCAGGCCTCCGCGATAAATATGATTTCTGCATACAATCTACACTCCTGCATGATTTGCAAGGGAAACATAGTTTATGCTCTGCATTATTAAGTTAATCCAAATGGGAGGCCAACTACGTACAGTAGGGGTGGTATAATAACCTTGCTCAATATTCAAATCACCTAAAGTCATTCAAAGTCCTCTGAGTATACACATAGGATTGGGTGTTTTGTTGCCTTAAACTGCCACCAGCCAAGAAACAATAAGCAAATCAAAGTACCAACCTCCCACTACCCTGGATGAATTACCTTAGTCTGCAACCCAAACTGGGACATTTTCCCCCCTGAAAAAATCCCCCCCCCCAGTTAAAGAGATATGAAATGCCATCATATAAATGTATCAACTACAAGGTGTTTCTAGAAATCAGACTATTTCAGAGTTTAAAATGACACTTACACTACTGTGCGCCTGGAAACACTGTTACAGTAGGATAACAGACTTGGGGCTGGGGCGGGAAATGAATACACTGTAGTCACAATATTTCATGTTCATCCGATTTGTGTCAAAATACACTTTCTTCACATATTCAGCAACTGCCTTTCAACCTTTTAACAGTGGGGGGGTGGGACACACACACACACACACACACACACCACGACTCTCACGACGAAAATATTTACTGAATGACTGCCTTGAAGATGAGAAAAATAAAAGATCTTAGTGGCTGCCATGGGAAATGGGCAAATTACACCCACCACCATGCAGTACAAATGATCATTAGCGCTGGTAATTACTGGGAGGCCATCAAGTTTGAAATTCATCATCAGAAGTGGATTGCCAGTAAGCAGCACTCCTCCCTACAACTACGAGGAAATGCATCATTGTATGCTGGGCTAATGTCCAAAAAGGTGCCACTATAACAGTTCCTGGAAAGCAGTCCCATGTACAGTAGTCTTTGCAAACAAATCGTGGATCATTCGGCAGTGTTTGCAGTTTGGATGTATGGATGATACAGTGAATGTTAATGTAATCCATCTACTTGATACAACAGTCTGTTTCAAAGATGCTGAACACAACCCAGGCATGCACGCTATTAGTCTGAGTGTAACGAAAAAAGTACTATTACTCCATAATAGGCGCTGCTGCAGGTTCCTTTAATGTCAAACAAACACACAGCAAGAAACCCAAGCGCAAAATTTATTCTAGCGAGTGACTGTTAGTGTTAAGTTAAATTAACTGTCATAACAAGGCGTATATTGTGCCATGCTAAAGAGCTCTGCGGGCCAGCTGAGAGCCTTCTCTCTTTTTCCATGACCTCATCTTGTTTGGGTTCTTGCAGGAGGCCTGGTGTGGTTTGTTGACCTATTTTTCTACAGTGTAGATAGACATACACATACTACAACAGTCTTAAGGGGATAGGTCTCAACCAATGGGAGCACTGAGATCTAATGTGTTTGGTGCCATTAGCGGGGAAGTAAATATAGAGGTTGCCCTTAATGGGTTTGTTGCATTGGTGAGACATTTCCAACCTTGTTCTTTTTCAGTGCCATTAAAGAAAAATCGGAATTGGGTCGATACTAATCAAGACACTAATAAGAAACAGGAGAAAAGGACCTTCAGAATGACATTAAGGAAACTAAGTGAGGTTTCTCTCACAGTAGGAACATTATTCTCCTAGGTCGACCATGTGCAAGGCATTGGTTAGTTTTTTTTGTTTGTGAGTCCATTATAGTAGGCTCAGTATTGTTTAAATATTTAAATGATATTACCAATACAAAAAAAAAATAGCAACGTAATAAATAAATATATAAAATGAAATATTAAACATATTTGCCATTGAATTTAATCCATACATTTGTCTTCCATGCAGGTTGGGGGTTCTCTTTATAACTTATATAACTTTTAGTCCAAAAGCCAGGTTTATCAGTCCAGCTGTGGCAGACCCCAGTCCGTTCAAAGGATTTTTTTGCTGGCGTCTCAGGGGAGCAGGGTTTCATTCTGTTGCAGCCTGCCAGCTTCAAGCTGTTAAATGTAACTTTTTCTCTGGCATTTCGGGCATAGGTTTCAGCCATCTGCTCCTGTCTCTTTTGCACTGCCCTCATCTATTCCTTCCACAGCTAATTAGTCTCCCCTTTCCATCTCCACTTCTCTTTAGTCTGAAATGTCTCTCTCTGTGTCTTCTTTTCTTCACCCTCAAAATTGTATATGCTCAAATATGTCCCTCTTGGCTGCAGTGGTCTGCATTGCTTAAAAGGTGGAGTCAGTGATTCTGGAGAACGCTTGTTGTCAAAATCACTTTGTCAAAATCAGTGAACATCTCCTCACAATACGCTACATGTCCATACTGTGTGTGCGCTTAAAGAACATGTATACACAGCCTAGCTCTGTAAACTGATACGCAAACAAAGGGGCCCCACTGTAGCTAGCAACTTATTTGTTTACAGAGCTTAGGATGTGTATAAACACTGGATTTATTTTTAAGCGCACACAAAGTACAGACAGGTAGCGAGTTGTGAGGAGATATTCACAAATCGACAGACTTCACCTTTAAGAGGTTGCTTCATCTTTTCAAAGTCTGTAGAGCTGTTTACTATTCTGGCCAGATAAACTGCAGTGTATTGGCACACAAAGTCGCTATCTATTTTTTTGAAACCGTCAACAGTAATGCTAGCCTTGTGTGTTGTGCTATCAGTGTGTATATCAGACTAGAGGACATAGAGGGAGGAGATACACTCAGGCCAAGCCTATCTCTTCTATTACAGGGGGTGGTGTTATGCCTTCCTAATGAGGTTGTTGCACAGTCACTACACAGTAATTTAATAATTCATTCTGGTCTGACTCACGAGTGCAAAGCAAATATGCATCCTTCAAAAGAAGCAGCCACAAATAAGCAAAGGAAAGAAAGCCCATTATCAACCAAGAGGTAGAATGACTATATCCTGTTTTGCATACTAAATCAATATAACAGCCACTAGAGCCTTTACTTCTTAATTAATCGTTTTTACTAGAATAAGATAAGTGCTCGTTTAAAATCAGTATCTTAATTAGCAAAGCTGTAAATGTCAATACTATGTCTGCCACGGAACACACTCCCAATAATTCTGAGGTGTTTTAACTTCCATTTTTTAAAGGTTTGAATTATAGCAACTATTAAAATAACTGATTAGAACTTTAGTTTTCAGCACGACTTAGACGTGACGTAAACATTAGGATTTCCAAATATTTGAAATTGGGAGAATATATCAAAATATATGAACCCAATCCTTTATTCAGCAACATGCCAATTAAACGTCGAGCATTTCATGTTTTCAATACAACTATTCAAGGTACTTCCAATTCTATATCACAAAATGGGATGCCAATTGTGAAATGTTTCTACTGTGCTAGACTGAGACACGGAATAGCACTCATTCAGTCGCTTGGGACCAATCTGTAGACAGGGGACACTGTTGAATGGCAGTTTCACTTTGGAAAAACTCCCAATAGGACTTCAATCATATTTCATGTTTCTCCTAGCAGTGACAGGCTGATGCAGCTATCTGGAACAATGGCCACAACTTGTCGCATAGATTGTGATGATGATGTCCTAAGCCGGTCTGCTTAATAAAACAGTACTAATGATCGAATCTGCAATAAAAAAAGCACGGACATGGCCATTTTTAATATTTATTTTATAAGGAACCCACTACGAAAGCTCCATTCATTCATTCATTCATTCATTCATTCATCTATGTATATGAATCAGCTGTTCTTTCTGCATATAAAGCAATGTTGTGTGGATAAAAGTGTTCTAAAGACATATACAGACAAGGGATTAGAGAAGATAAGTAAACATACCACCAACAGGGAGGGACCACATTAGAACTGTATTGTGTTATTCTAATTAGAACAATGTAGATCTGTGTCTAAACGTTGGCCTCAGGTCACTTTCAATTACTTTTTTACTCGATGCACAAATAATATCCAGAAATTCTTAATTACAGTTTGTGCGTATCCTACACTTTGAACATTTAAATCCATCACAAGTTATTAGACCTTAGCCAAAGCAGGGAAAAGGAATGATGTTGAATGGTCTCAGGGGTTCACAAAACACTTGTGCCTGCTGCCTGAGAAAAACATGGCGGGCAGATAAATTAGACCGTGACAAGGACAGGTGTGTTAAAGTCAAGTGACACAGACACATAGAAAAAGTCATTTCTGCCCCGCGGCAAACCAAAAGGCTTATGAGGTTTCACTGTACCGGGAGGGGGTTCAGTCAGGAGGAAGGGGCCTATTTATAGAGGGGCCCAGGACAGCGCTCAAATACAAACACTTGAATGAACTAGGTTACCACCAGAGGACAAAGGAGGACGAGTAAAGATAAAGAAGCTAACAAGTTCACAAATTCACAGCAACTTTTCCAAGACAAATGTTGTAGCTGAATTAGGAGTCTTTTTTTGGTTTTTCCAGCTCAAATGTTCATGTTCCAATATATATAGGGAACAATGTCTTAAATTAATTGATGGTTTTGTTTGAAAAATGGGAGAAAATCCCCCTGAAAATTGGTGACATAGTCAATTTGCTTGTTTGTCCAACCAAAGGTGTTTTAGCTAAAACAACAATCTATCCACAAAGTCCATTTACTCACTCATATGAGCAACACTTGATGATTAAGTAATCAGATCCATTCATCCCTTTTAATTATTAACTAGAATTAACACCTGGCGGTTTTGATGCCTCCAGAACGCATATAATTGCCGAATGGTGAAAGTGCAGTGGTAGCAGGCAATGCTTTAAAGAAGGTAAAGCTCCTGAGAAGCTACAATATGTAAGGTTGCAGTAACCTAAGACCTTTCAAAATCTATTCAGTTCATCTTTGAGTCACAGTCAACATATTGCAGTCGATAAAGAATGGCCCGAAGACATAATGCCTCCGGCCTTCATCTATCACTGACGTGGAGGCAGAAAAATACCAACGACTGACTGGTTTCCACTACTGAAATATAAATGTATGATATTTTTCTTAGTCCTCTATGATAGTAAAACTGAACATACTTGAGATATTTGTGCTTGTTGTATAAATCAAGCTATTTCTCAATTGTATTTATTTATTTATCCTTTTCAGTGCACAGGCTCACACGTGGCTCCCTCTCAGAAACAAAGTAACGTTCAGACAGTGGAAAAACACTTGCATGTGGCACAACAAAATGCATATTTAATGATGTTTAGAATGAGTTCCCAGGTAAAGGCACGGGACAAAAGAACCCAGGCTTGGTTACAGATAGTGCACCCTGACCGGGCGCAACGCTCACGTGTCCGAAAAGCGCACGGCATCTCACTTAGCTGGATACCAATCGACAGGATGGAGTGTGAGTGTTTATGTGTCTGTCAGCGGGCTACTTTGAGGTCTTTTACAAACAACACAGGCTTGGATGGGGTCGCCTATTCTCCCGCTAAGCCCTGGCCATTAGCCGCTAATCCCTGGTTATCAACAGAGGGACGAAAGAGAACGCCAGGCTCACCGTGTGTGTGACATGATGGAAAGTGCTTCGGCTGCTGGGTGATATTTGACCCTATTATAGAAGTGTTATGGAGGAGTATTAACTGCAACACACACAATGGAATTAAAAGCAAAGCAATGACAAGCAATGATTGATAGTGTTGTTGAGTGGGCTGGGAGCAATACCTGTGCCAATTTTTTGAACTCTTGTGTATGAATTTTTTATTTATTATATGGAATTATTGTTTTTTTTAATATATGTGTGCACTGCTGGATATTCAAATTTCCCCACAAGGATGAATAAAATATGATATATATATATATAATCTATCTATCTATCTATCTATCTATCTATCTATCTATCTATCTATCCCTGGAGGAACATATAAAACAACAATGTATGTAACAGAATAGAACCTGCCAGTTCCACCTAGGCTCTGCAAGTGAAATACAGTACATGCACCATTAGAAGTATTGCAGAGATGTCAGCCACACTGGCTACACTGTGGTTCAACAAATCCGCTATTGTCATCTCTGAGCCCATTAGTTGTAAACAAGGTCTCTCTGGCTGTCACCCGTACAAGCTATAGTGCTATATGAATAAGATTCATTTCAGGGAAAGGTATCACTGTTGGATCCCCCTCCCCCCCAGTGGACAGTGGGACATGTCTGCAATCTCAGCCAGCAAATAGTCCCTGGTGGGCATTCACTCCTTATCTTATTTCGCCTTCCTCAGCTTCCCCTATAATCCATCATTGCCTTTTCCCCATTCCCACCTTAGATCTACAGAGGACAGCACTCCGGACCAAGTGGTAAAAAACAAATTAAAATGGAAAGCAAGTTTCTTTACTGCGAGCTAGAGATCAAACTACAGGCGAATTGGTGATCCAAACAATCCTGGCCCCACTATTTATCACTGGAGACAATCACACTCAGCAAGGACACACACCACCCTTAGGGCTCAATGATATTTAACATTAGTCACACATGGAGAATGGTATTAGTCCTTAAGGTTTAAGGGTCCCTTTAGCGATGGGGTCTCACTGTTAAGTTGAACTGTCGGATGGTGCTATCACACAGTGAGCAAACGCTGGGCAATTAAATTCCGATCAGTCAGGAGATGCGGGGGGAATGAGCTGGGAAGTTATCACAAATAACATTGTTACGTGTGTAGAATTAATAAAAAAGCTCGTTTTAGTCTGAGAACAGAAAATCGTATTGAGGAAGATATGCACCATCGAACTACCTTATGAGGTTTCATAATACAGTACGTAAATCAATTTTCTGTTTATTTTTGGTACTTTCTGAAGGACATAACCCTTAAATGCAATCTTAGGGTGTATTCACACATGGAAAGTCCGTTAGTTCACTTGCTTTGGTCCAGACCAAATAGAATTTGGATTTTTTTGTTTGGTGTGGTCCACTTTCATATTGCCCCTTTTGCAAGTGAACCAGCATTACGAAGCAAAACCACACGTGATCTAAGGTCATTCATTCATTGGACAGACATTCTGGGGTGGAGAGAAGCAGGAAGAACGAAGTAAAAACTGCGAATTTATCATTGATATAATATGGAGTTAAAAATAATAAAAATGCCTACATCTAGCCTATAAATAAAGAAGAAAAAAATCTAATTATTGTTGTTTCATATGTTTATAATATGTAGCCCTATGACAATGCCACGTTATGTGGCTTCTAGCCTACGATGTGAAACATCATTTTTACTGTATTTTTGCTGCTGGACGCGCGACTCGCGTGAAGAATAGGCTCAAACTGAAACACAGCTGATTAAGCTGTGTATCAGCTGGGTGTCAGTTCGGCGCAGTTCAGCACCAAACTGACACGGGGACAGTATTGACGGTCCCGTTGGGAAGAACAATAAAAACACACACTTCATGCAAAGCGCAGCGTGAACCTGTTGGCACTGTAGGCTACGGGAGACGCTCCTCTCCATCTGATCGCTGATCCGCACGCATCATTATCAAATGTAATATTTTCGCTCGGGGCTCCCGGTCAAACCACAACTAATCTTCCTAACAATGGCGACAACAACACTTTCCCATAATGTGAAGCTGATGGCGATTTATTAAAAAAGAAAAGAAAGAAAAGGCGCAGTGCTTCCTGCAATTGGGTCGGATCGAGTCCGGCCAAATTCACACCACAAACGAACTGCAGCAGAGTGCGTTTTGAAGCGCATCGAGACTACCTCTTCAGCTGGGTCTCGGTGCGTTTGTTTGGTCCGCCCCCGAGTGCGATTGCTGTATTCACACCTGTCTGAAAGATGCGCACCGAAGGTGGAAGTGCACCTGAGTTCGTTTCAACCGAACTAAACACAGCATGTGTGAATACACCCTGAAAGAGGTAAGGTTCTGCCACCTATAGCTTTCCTAGGTAAAGGAGGAGTAGTGAGGCATGAAAGAGAAAATAGGTGAGAAGCAACTGGGGAAAAGTACGTCGAGATTGCACGTCTAAAGCTACGTTTATCTGGCAAAACCCTGGGGAAAGAAATAGCCAGAGAGTGTGAAGTTGTAGTGGCTAAGGTGGGAATTAAACGGCAAACTGTCTAGTGCAAATGAAGATCATTTCAGGATATATATGTTTTGTCTGTCCAATCATAGAGCAGAATACAAAAGGAGCATCCATCATTGGTTAATATCGTGACGTTTATTTTTTCCACTAGCAGCAATGACACACATAGATGCAGCGAGTGCATCCGGGGCCCATGAATTACTACCGCAGTGTAGGGATTCACAGAGTTTATGGCCTTATCCCCACCTGACCTGAACGTTACAAGACATGATGTAATGGAGGGGGGGGGGGGTTGTCTTTCAGACAGTGCTGAAATAAATACTGAATGATGATAATGAAATGCCTCATTTTAAATTATCGCACATATTTAAGTTAGGGAAAATGATTTAAGGCATGGCAATTAAACTGCTCTGAGTGCAGCAAATAGAACACCATGTGAGCCATTATTTTTATTTTGTAGTGTGCTGCCCTCTGCTGGCAGTCAAGGTGAAGTGCAATGGATTTTTACTTAAATTAAAAGGAATACTTCACCCATACAGAACCGGCGTTCTATCATTATAAAATCATTATTATTATATAATGAATGAGGTTTTTCTTCCCTCAGTCTTTCCTCAGTCTTCCCTTGGCCCAGCTGTCCTTTTAATCCTAACCCTATGTGTGGGGTTAAACAGTGAGACCATGAAACACTCTTTCTGCCTTTTCAGGCTAGGATGAACCGATTTCTAAAATGTTCGCACATTTATACTACATAGGATCTCAGAGTTCCATACACCTTCATATTTCCACCGGTGAATTAGGTCTTTAACCTAATTACAGATAAACTGAAAGAAAATGGTCAAAAACAAAACTTTCCACAATTTGGGTATATACTGTACATGTACTGTATTTCATCCCTTCCTTCAGTGGATAGAACAGAGCCATTTTGAGTGTGTGACAGAGACAGCAGGTATTTGCATACATCGTTAGCCTCATAGCATAATTGCCTATATCATATTTACTCTGCTCTACTTTTACTCTAAATCTACTCTATTCTACTCTACTCTACATCTACTTTTGTTAGCCTAATAGCATAATTGCCTAAGTCATATTTTAAGTAGGGCTGTCAAGCGATTAAAAAAATGTATCTAATTAATTACAGGCTCTGTGATTAATTAATCTAAATTAATTGCATACTTTTATGACACTTTTATACCTGTTTATAAACAGCTGTATAGCCTGCTACAGTTTGTTTCTCTCTCTCCGTCTCTCTCTCTCCGTCTCTCGTAACTTCTGTCTCCACAACAGACAGCGCTGCACTGCCACAGATGCCTATGCCGATTCATTCACCATCATCGTACTTATAGGCAAAAATATTGACACACACACACACGGGGCGGGTGTCCGTTTACGTGGGAGACGAGACAGCTAGCAAACAAAATTGAGACACACGGAGGGAGATTGAGAGATACTTTTGAACCTACATTGTTGCACCCACTAAATCAATAATGCACAGACACTGCGGAGAATAAAGTGAGATGTCTTCCTACCTTCATGCTTATTTGCCCGAAGCATCCCATAAACCGTCCATAGAGCCCTCGGCCCCTTTCCCCTGCTTCTCTCTTTACTTTTCTCCCTTTCACCCGTGCGGGGTGTGTTTGCAAGCTACAGGTTCAGCTCGGTGCAGCTGCGCACCACTTTTGCACCGGGTCAAAGGGCATTGTAGAAGTGCGATTAATCTGCGTTAATTTTTTTAAATCGCGTTAATTTTTCTGTGATTAATTCATCGAAATTAACGCGTTAATTTGACAGCCCTAATTTTAAGGGTTATAAAGTAGGGTAAAGTAAATGTAGAGTAGACAGGGTTCGTACAGCTTTTTAAGAGTAAAATTCAAGCACTTTTCCAGCACTTTCAAGATACAATGTCAACTTTTTCAAGGAAGCCGAAGCTTTAAATATATACAGTATATAAATAAATGCTTATGATTTCATACATTGCCTTATCTGTAAAATGGGAGTGTTCATAATATAATGTGTATGGACAATCACCAAATTGCAGTATGGCCCTAAGGAGACCTTTATCAGTTTAGTTCATATGCCAAAAATGACCATCTATCAGGTTAATAACAACATGACTATACTTGAGCAATATCACATGAGATGGAGCATATTGTCACTCTATATCAGTGCTGCTGCAGTGTCCTCTCTCCCAGCCAATTATTTTTGCTAGTGTCCTGCAAGTTTACATATTGTTTATAATAAATCAGAAATAAAGACAATTGGAAAATGTGATAAAACATCAAAAATCTTATTAAAATAAACTAATTCATGAATTGCAAAGTCGTAGGACAAATTTTAAGTAAACATTGGGTGTGGACACATTAGAAGTGGAGGTCTGGGGGTCCCCCCCAAAAATCTTTGAGCATTAAACACTTAATTTCCTGCATTCTGGTGAATTTTTATGAAGCAATGTGTGCCTTTTCTGCATTCATTTTAATGAAAAAAAGGAGAACATTCACGGTTCCGCTGACACAAATTTAATTGAATAGCCTACAATGCATGTGTAGTGCTTTCAAATATCTCCTGTAGCCTATTGTTAAAACATTTGGTTAAACTGTAATAAAGGTAATTATTCTATATCATGTCTACTATTGAGGGTTGAGTGGCTGGTGGTATTTTACTAGCAGCATTAGGCTTTATTCAAAGAAGAAAACAAGTAGGGAACAGTTCAACACCAATGCAAACCAACCTACTAAAATAAAAACATCTGGGGACCAACCCAGATATTTTATTTTAGTAGGCTCCCTCCTCTATGCTACCTTAATTTGTGTTATGAAAAGTGCTATAAATGTGCAATACATAGGATACAGTTAATTACACAGAAGAATAAAAGCATTTTTATTGGCGGATGAGCCATTAATAACTTTGCAAACCTAATTTTCAAACAAATGTACCAAAAACAATGTACAAAACGATCCAAAGAACTTCTGAATTTACTAGAGTGAAATTGAAGCGTTAATATGTTTGATGCATGCGCGATTGCGCGCTCACCGGCCGGCGGGGACACAATTCAGCGGAAATTATCAGCGGAAACTTGGCACGCTATCAACACACAGAGAAGGTGCAGGGAGGGGGCTCGCCTCACGCTTCGAATGCACAGTGCACATCAAAGTATAACCTTAATGCGCGTTCAGAAAGAGGAAGTCACGGCACTCATGCCCGTATCTCACTGGGCTGCGACTGTTTGCGACAAGTTGGAGACTGCAGTCGCGAGGGAGTCTCTAAACTGTCTCCAAACGTTCGCGGAGGTCTCAATTTCCTCGCATGAGTGTAACATCACGTTACAATGAAGTAACCCCCAAGCTTACGTTATCTAGCTAACAACATGAATTTGGAGCAATACATTATTGAAAACTAGCTGGTCAGCTAATTGCTAACGGTGTTGAGCATCAATTTAGCATGCTATTTATTTGTATCAACAAGTCAATTACACATACAAACTCGGGATTTGGTGTAACTTGCAAAGAAGAACATGATTGAACAGTCAACCAGAGTGACATAGTCCGATACGTTTTAACGAAAAAAAATTCTCAACTGATTTACCTTTGGCAGGAACTCGAAGTGCCGATTCCCCCATTGTGTAGGCCTACAGCTGGAGGTACTTTAAGCAGACCGTACAGTAGCCTATGCCTGTCGGTTATTAGGGCCTCGTCATAACCAAATGGAAACGGATATCTGATATGGAAGTATCGGGAGCAATAGGTCCATGAGCAGCGACTCGTGGTTCTGGATAATTCCTGGAGCGATCGCCAGGTATGGCGCGTGTCCCAGGAAAGAAAACACGGGGAGCAACTGCACTCGTGCATACAAGACGGCGGCGAAGAAAACATTGCGACAGATTTTTTTTTTTAATTTACAGAATAAAAAAATGAAAGAATTTGATGAATTACGACACTGGTCAATAAAGAGAAAATCCAGCATTTTCCAGCACAGTGTTCAGATTTCAAGCACATTTCAAACCTTGAAAACACTCGATTGAAAATCAAGCATTTTCCAGACTTTCAAGCATCTGTACGAACCCTGGTAGAGTAGATGTAGAATAGAGTAGATGTAGAGTAAAAGTAGAGTAGGGTAAATATGATTTTGGCAATTACGCTATGAGGCTAACACAATGCTCTATCTTTGCTGTGGACACAACATGGAGCTTGTGTATTTCTAGAAACACCTGCTTCAGTGAGCATGCTCATTTTCTGGAGACTGCTCCAACATGCGGAGGGAACGGCTGCTGCCACCTGGCAGGTTTACAGTGTGATGGTCTGCTAGAGTGGAGCGTATTCTGGGCAACGCCAGAGGATAATGTTATTAGTTTGAAAGGCCAGCTAATGAAGAGAACACCTCCGAATAGACATATCACTGGGCTTAAGCTGGGGTGGGTAACTTTTTCACTGTAATAGTTGGCAAAAATGTCATATTAGCCATTCAGCTATATGTAGGTGAAGTGGTCTGAGAATATCTACTCATCACTTTGCTCTCCCCTGCCTCTGTGTGCCACCCCCAAAAATTGCCACTGCTCATGTAGGGGAGGCCGGGGCTAGTAGGCACACTTTTTACTCTAGTGAGAATTGCTCATCACCTAAACATCTATCAATAGTCATTCCTACATTAAATTGATGCTTAAGGTGTTGTCTTGAAATGCGTACCCCTAACTTTTTCTAACTTATTGTAATAAAGAAGAAATTTACCATCAAAGACACTCTAACACATTGTGACAGCCAACCCCATCAAGGGGTATGGTGTTGTTTGTCACAATGTTATCTTAATGGGAAAAATCTAAATTTGAAAGTTTAATTTCATTGTCAAGTTGAAAAATAGGCCTACATAACTTTATGCATCTAAACACAAAATGAGCAAGGAATACACAAACAGGAAATCCACATTAAAACCAGCCTATGTAACAACATAAAGAACAAAACAAATAGGTCTAACAATAATAGCCTACACAACTAGGCTACACACATTCACTATCTGAGTTACAGTGATGGTATATGCAGGGTCTGCTCACTCTAACTAAGCAGAGCTTGTGTGCCCACTGGTTGCACATACAACACTTCTCCCTTACCTCCCCTGAACAGGTGCTGGAGAACGTTTCCATACAAACCAAACACAAACTATCCTCTTCATCTGATGAAGATTCCTTCTCCTGTCTCTTTCTCTTCTGTTTCTTCTTCCCCAGCTGGTGTGGAGTGTGCTGGGGTGCAGTAGCCTTGGCAACTGGTCTAGTTTGGGATGCACTGGGTCGTTTTGATTGTGTTGCCCTTTATCTCTTTTGCATGCTAGCTGCCTTTTCCTGCTCTATTCTCTCATTCTCTGGGGTGTCAGTGAGGATACAGCTTGACAATTTATTTTGTTATTGGGTTCCTTTCCTGGCTGCACCCTTTGGATAACATGTGACAACCAATCCCCCAAAAAATGTGACGACCAACCCCAACTGGAATTTCTTTCTAGCATCAAGGCCAACAACCATCTGACAACTAATTAGCTTGCTAACAACAGACTAAACTGTTGCTTACCCTTCACGCTTTTTTAGGGTAACAAGTGGTTTGTTATAAACCCATCGTGTAAAAGCCTAGAAGAAAAAACTGAGGAGCTAAATATTTTCAATTTGACATGAAAAACAAAAACAGTCCTCTCACCTCAAATTCAGCAGTCTAAAGGCCTTTGCACACCAGGCGCGTTTTATTCGTGCGATTAATCCGTTAATTAACGAACGTATACAGAGTCAATACAAGCCTCCACACCAGCGCCGTCATTTCGCATCGCGAATTTGCGTTTCTAATTTTTTCGAACTGAGTTCGATTTTTCTAGGACGTCGCTTCTAAAGTGGGACGCGACAAAATTCACATTTCAAAACATTCGCTTTTACGTTGCGTTTATTCGCGTCGCGCCCGGTGTGCAAAGGCCTTAACTCCAAGGAAGACTAGGTGACCTCTGATCCCAATTCTGGATATTTACATACCAAAATGTAACAGACAGTGTCTTCTGGTTCTGGGATATATAACGATTGTGACAACCAACCCGTGTGACATATAACCCCATTCTCCCTTACACTTTGACCAATCAGAGTGAGGGTCCGATTCTCCGTTCTCATTGGCTGTTGGGACTGTCCATTCACTTTGGCACCGACGTTGTTGCGTCAGTTGCGTGAGCGTTCACGACCCTAGCAGTCTGTCAGTTTGGCACTATGGCAGCCAACAAACAGCAATGTCTACAATCAACGGCCCCTAAATGTCCTATTTCCCGTTTAACAACAACTGCTTACACCACTAAGACAGCAAGGATACGAGGAAAGACACTAGTTGAAAATAAATGAACGCGCATAACTGTCTTCCGGAGGGAGGAGCTACAGCAGGTGGAGCGGTTGGGGTATTTGGATTCAAATCTCTAAACCAACTTTTTTTTGCCACAATCATATACCCAAGCTTTAAAGCTCCAATCTAAAAATAGCTGTTCATTTATTATTACTGTGGTAATTTGAGCTCTAGAATTTGTGCTGTTTTAGGCTACAACTAACGGCAGTATATTAAAAATGCAGCCTGCTCTGGGATGGAGGCAGCATGTTTCCAATGAAAAGGGAGCAGTGAAAAGAAAGCCTCAACAAATGTTCTGTACAATTCAAAATGTGCCTGACAGCAACACCTGGGTCTCTGGTGTGGCTTCCAGCTGTGGTTGCCAGCTTGCATGCTATTGGATGGATGGATTCAAATATTCAGCCACACACAGCACAATACGGCAGAACACGAAACAAGAAAAGTCTCAAAGGGGATGGTGGAGGGGGGAGGAGGGATGGATATACATAATCTCTCACTTCTTTTTCATGACAACAACAGCTGTTTCGGAGTCCTTGTGTTGTTGTGTTGCATAAAAATCTCAACTGCAGAAGTCACCCAGTCCCTTTATTAACACTCATGACTGGTTAAAGCAGGGGTGTCAAACTCATTTTGGTTCGAGGGCCACATACAGCCTCTCTGATCTCAAGTGGGCCGGACCAGTACAATAATGGCAAAATAACGTACATCAACTCCAAATCTCTAGCTTTGTTTTTCAGTAATATGCTTTATCACTCAGTCTACATTTGTAACCTACATTATCACGGATCACAAGGGATCTCTGTACCCCCCAGGAAATGTCTTAGTAAAGGTTGCTGCTGGCCATGGGAATAGGAGGTGCGGCGCTGTGCGCCGCAGCAAAAATTTGGGGGGTATTTTGCTCAAAGATGCCAATACGCACTAATGAAATAAACAACTGTTTATTTGAATACACAAATACAACAGGCACTGACGTTACAGTTGTCCAATTTTGTTTACTATATGTACAGGGACACATTTTGTGCAAACATGCAGACAGTACAAAATAAAATTTAATAAAAGTGCAACTTCTACTGTTTTGATTTATTTTTAAATACAGAGGTTATTGGTTGTTTTGGAATTCGTTTTTCCCAATTTAAAACATAAAAATAAAGCAGCATGGAAAATTAGGAAATAAATCTTGTAGGCCTACACTAGCATGCTCCTGCTCGTTTCGCACGTGCAGAGCCGCGGACACATCGCGCTTGCTAGTACATTAATTGTTCAGCACTAAAAATAAAAATTGTTTTATTTATTTTTTATTTTTTTGGTTTTTACTTTGCCATAAAGCACTGGAGGAAACATTAATAGCGGTGAAGCAAGATTGCCATTTACCATTTCCCACGTTGCTAAAATGTGCTTTTTTTTAATTTAGGCTGCCCCCTAGCGGCTGGAGTGAGCATTTTGGTTATTTCTTTAAAAATTCATATCTCCTCACAGGAATGGGCTAGAGACTTACTTTTTTTTTTGAAATGCTCATAAATGTGTGCTCTACAAGTCGCGGGCCGGATTAAATCATCTCGCGGGCCGCATCCGGCCCGCGGGCCGTATGTTTGACACCACTGGGTTAAAGCGTTGTACATCTTACCCAAACACAGCCTATCTATCTGACAAACCATTTGAATATTAAAAAGCAATTGCCCACTAAAAAAGCTCCAGCTTTTGTGGTGATGCCTGACATGTCACTGAGCTATAACACAACCATGGAAACTAAGGTAGTCTAACTAATAAACGGAAACAACAAAAACATACAAGGAAGTTGCTATTTTAATCTTCATCCATAGCTTTCAATTAAGTATCTCAACATACAGTAGAACAAAAAAAGAGATGTTCTCATTAGCAATGCTTTTGGAAGGAGGGAGTGCATATACCACTACATAGGAAGGAACATTCAAAATGAAGCAACTTTCCAGTCAGGATTAATGGTGCCTGCCTGGGAAATCATCAATTCATGTTTTAAAATATGGAAAAACCTGCAGTTTATGTGTTTACATATCACAGTCAAAAATAATCACAGCAGACCACAGGTTTGAATTTGGCCCGTGGTCGTTCTCTGCATGTAATTTCCCTCTCTGTCCCATTTCACCTCTGTCTCTCCAAACTGTTTAATAAAAGCATAAAAATGCCAAAAAATTATCTTAAAAAGATAATACAAAATTAAGATTAAGAAATAGAAAAATACTTTTTTTTACGAGAAGGGGCTTATGGCCTTAGCCAACGGCAGCCCAGTGTTTCCGTGTCTGATATTTTGCCTGTTCCAGTGGCAAGAACATATTATACTGTAGCTATATAGATTAAGGCAATGTGGCCATTTTGACTATATAACCAGAGAAGAAATCAATACTCATCTAGGTTAGAAGGGAATGCATTAACTGGAGCTGTCGACTGTGTGTCGTGGTGCAACGCATTTCCATAATTTTTCACCACGCAGAAGTCATACATCCTGGTGGTCTTATAACAGGTGAAAGGGTGACTGATCAATAAAGTATTATTATGCTTTAAATGGCATCTGGGCAGATTATGGGCTTTTTTTGCTCCATTTTGTCCAGTCAAATCTAAGTTTAACAGTACATTTCATTTCATGAGGTACTATACAATACAACTCCAACTATTTGTGTAATAGGCTTGCACACATTTCTATTGTTTGCAGTCATTTTTTAAGTGTGCACTACACTACCAATATTCCCCCGGACATGAGTTCTATCCATCCAGTATAGACATTAAATCAGTTCTCCACTTTGATTTCACAAAATAAAATAAAAGGTTTATGGTGACTATGTTTTGTGTAACTTTTTCATTTGTCTGTTGACTTGAAGTTCAAGACATGATATGTCCTACTTGTTTTTGTTACCAGATGTAATCACTAGCCAAAGCAATTCATCTGAATTATTTTGTTCGTATTAAGTAACGTTGTTTAATCAGGCAGTTTCTTGGGATATACAGACCTGAGAACAATCATTTAAAACCAAAAAAGGTTGACAAGAAACCAATTGCCTTACAAATGAGATATTAAAATCACATTCTACTACTATAGCTCCTATCATGATTGTGTGTAGGTTTTTCTTTGTACCTTGTGGGCTGGGGTAGGCCCAGGTCATGATACGTCGCACCAGGCAGCAGTTGAGCAGGACTTTCTTGGAGAAGCCGTGGTCTTTACGGTAATGCTGCATGCTCTCCCTCCACTCCTTCCTCTTGCTCGGTGAACTCATGGCTGCAACCTCTCTATTTATGAAATATAGTGTTGAGTTATTGGAGAGTGAATGATGGACATATACGGGCCTAATTATCTGAGTTTGCAGTAAAAGTAAATGTCAACTTTAACACAGGAGGTGATGGCTATTATTAGCCAGGTGATTCAAATGATGGCTCATAACAGCCTGTGGTAAACATTCAAACACAAATAGCTACAGCCCCCCTGCAGCATTCATAACAAACTGTCAACAGTTTAGGCAATGCAGATGAGAACATATGCTAATTTGGGAAGGTTTTTTTGCCTCTAGTTATGCAAGGCCCATAATGGAATGCAAGACATTTCAGTTTGCCCTTTTGGAATCGGAAAATCTCTGAGCTGTTGTTTCAAGTTATTCCTCCTTCGCTATTCTACAAATAGTGATGGTAAAAATCAATACACCATGCTGATAGACTGCATTCAAATTGGCATTTAATGATGCTTTAATTTCATTAAAACTAGACATTTTTTGTATTACCATTTTTTTTTCCAGAAATATTTGAAGAAATATACAAATTTGGAAATATCAAACTAATTATGCGTAGATTTTAATCTCTTTAAAAATCTAGATGTTGGATAAAGCCAGGGCTTGCTTAAAATCTTTATTTCAGTTTCTACACAACACATTTTGGATACAGCCTTTTTTTCATCTGTTTAATCAAAAAAATACTTAAAATGTACAGGTCTTAAAAAAGGCATTTTGGGAATTATTTTAGGAAGAAAATGTATCACAAATCAGACACATATGAACAAATCTCTCTGTAATAACTTTCAGAATAGTGCTAAACTCATTATAAAGTTTGTTGATTTAAGCGTTTTAGAAGTTGCGATTTCCGGTTCAGAGGATTCAAAAAACTAATATTACAATTAAGAGATTCTGATATTAAGATAATGGCCATTAACTATGGTTGTATAGGATAAATAAACAGACAAGGTTTAGTCAAATAAACACCTACATTTACATTTTGCAACTTTTATTTGTACTAGTATTAAATAAGACATTGTTATAGAAGCAAAATAGCCAAAAATCTATAATTTGACCAGTTCTTGAAAAACAATGATTTGGCCTGCCTTGTCTCCCCTTAATAATACCAGAAAACACCCTTATTGTCTTCAGATAATCATCCCAGAGTCCATCAAACAAGATTGTTAAACAATACCAAATGATTCCCCACCTATTTCAGAACTAGGATTGCAAACTCGCCGAAGGTCCCACTTTAAAAGCAGAAAGTTCAGACATCAACAGATCACACCATTTAGCTGCTCTAACTATAGGGCTTTGGCTTTGGTCAATGGATCCCACATGTCTCTCAGTGCACAAAAATCCAAATCCAAACACAATCAACTGTCCCTCTGAGCATCATCTTACCTTGTCGGCTAAAATACGTTGTGCTCTCTCTCTCTCTCTCTCTCTGTCTGTGCTTCCTCAGTCTGCACGGGATTCTCAGGTTTCAGCACAAGCGCTTTCCTCTTTCCTGAGCTGATCAACTGAGTGTGAACAGGGGATGGGAGGAGGAGGAGGAGGAGGAGGGGGAGAGCTAGGACCACACTGTGCAGCGGAGTGAGAGAATGAGTGAAGAACACATGGACAATCTTCAACCAACACATCATACACATACCTTACATGCCCACTCCCTACAAACAGAGCAGTGTCACAATTAATACAAATGTATCAATTGCTTCAATGTATCCACATCTTCAAAAGGTTATACACTTACTGAGTTAAGAGAATGGCTGGGTAATAAGGCAAGGCAAGGCAAGGCAAGGCAAGGCAAGTTTATTTATATAGCACAATTCAGACACAAGGCCACTCAAAGTGCTTTACAGGGGCAAGATTAGAATACATAAAACACATTATAAAACATTTAAAAGCGATTAAAAGAAGCAATTAAAAATAAAAATAAAATAAAAACATGAAAACTGGATTTAATAAAAGAAGCAAATAGAATGAAAATTGCAGGTTAAAATGGAAACAAAAAAGTCTTCAGACTCGATTTAAAAGAACTGAGAGTTGCAGCACACCTCAAGTTCTCTGGGAGTTTGTTCCAGATTGTTGGTGCATAAAAACTAAAAGCTGCTTCTCCTCGTTTAGTCCTAACTCTAGGGACTGTAAGTAGAACTGTCCCAGACGACCTAAGGGCTCTGGACGGTTCATAACTTATCAGCATATCAGTAATGTATTTTGGCCCTAAACCATTTAGTGCTTTATAAACCAACATCAGTATTTTGAAATCAATTCTTTGAGTGACTGGAAGCCAGTGTAAAGACCTCAGAACTGGGGTAATGTGATCCACTTTTTTGGTCCTAGTGAGGACTCGAGCAGCAGCGTTCTGAATTAGCTGAAGCTGTCTGATAGATTTTTTTGGAAGGCCAGCAAGGACACTGTTACAGTAGTCAAGTCTACTAAAGATAAATGCATGGACAAGTTTTTCTAAGTCTTGCTGAGACATAAGCCCTTTAATTCTTGATATGTTTTTTAGGTGGTAGTAGGCTGATTTATTAATTGATTTTATGTGTTTCTTGAAATTCAAGTCGGAGTCTACAACAACACCAAGATTTCTGGCTTTGGGTGTGGCTTCTAACATAACGGATGTAAGCTGTGCGCTGACTTTTAATTGTTCATCTTTGGCACCAAAGACAATTACTTCAGTTTTATCGTTGTTTAATTGAAGGAAATTTTGGCACATCCAATCATTGATTTGTTCAATGCACTTACTCAGTGCCTGTATTGGACTGTAGTCTCCTGGTGATATGGTTATGTAAATTTGTGTGTCGTCTGCATAATTATGGTAGCATAATTTGTTCTTATTCATAATCTGAGCTAGTGGGAGCATATAGATGTTAAATAGAAGAGGGCCAAGAATGGAACCTTGGGGGACCCCGCATTCAATATTTGTCCGCTCAGATGTGAAATTGCCTATTGACACATAGTAGTCTCTATCCTTTAAGTAGGATTCAAACCAGCTTAGTACAGTTCCAGAAAGTCCAACCCAGTTTGCTAGTCGATCTAGTAATATGCTGTGGTCAACTGTGTCAAAAGCGGCACTGAGGTCCAGTAAAACTAAGACAGAACTTTTGCCACTGTCTGTGTTTAAGTGGATGTCATTGAGGACCTTAACCAGAGCAGTCTCAGTACTGTGGTGTTGTCGAAATCCTGACTGGAAGACATCAAAGCAGTTATTCATTGCTAAGTAGTTATTTAAGGACAACATTCACTTTGAAAGTCACTGTGTTTACAAAAGTGCATAGCAGTTAATACCCATAGAGGTTGAGAGATTGCAATATGGACGAAATTGGTGGACTTTCGTGAAATATTCGTTCCTAAACAATTCATACAAAATGCTAAGGAAAGGAAAAATAATAATCTGTTTCAAACACCCCATCAGCACGCATTACACTCTGCTGGGTTGTCTGATTGTCTATGAATATGAAATATCCAGAAAAACCCTCCGCTACCGGTGGAACCTTGTCCTGTGAGTGACCCTGCCCTCTGATCTCTGTGTGCACTCAACCGTTCATCATTTTAATTAACAAGTCAAGCTGAGCCATTAATGTCAGATATGTTCTAATGTTATTACGGATAAATAATGACGTGGCTAGATCAGTCGAAATAGAGGGCATATCTAGGCACTTTTTAAACTCTTGCAAATGTCTGTACTTGTGTGTTTTGGTTGAAGATGACACATACCACAATACAGCCATTATCGCATGGCCTTTTCCTTCCCTAACATTATTAACACAGTGCTAATGTCTCCTGTAATATGTTGGCAGTGGAATATTTGTCAGCAGTGCTCGCAAATCTGTTTATTTATGCTACGCCATACAGCAAGTTTTAATACCTATTGCATACATCATAATGCAAAATGATTGGTCCCTGGTCATCGGCCAAATGGGCTTAAGGCTTTGCATTTAAATGCACATAACATTAACTAGTGTGCGGCCGGTCGGTCTATGATATATAGGTGTGTTTAAGGGGGTGGACAGCAAAGCCTATTCTAATTGCTTCCCCTGAGATGAGCAAGGCATATTCTGTGTACCTGTAGTAGAGAGAGCTGGGTGGGAATAGAGCCATCCTCTTCCCAACAGACACACACATGAGGAAACAGAATGGTTACAGCAGAGTTACACTATGATATACAGTAGTATTCCGTTAGTTGTAACATTTGTTAGGTGAAGCAGCACAGCCCGAGGTACCGTCCCAAGTCCTGAGGGAGACGGCTAGAAAGCTAGTGTCCCCAATCTTTTGAATAATTTATATTCAAAAAGCCGATGCTACTCATTGATATTCAAGAAGACCACCTTTAGTCAAGTAAAACCGCTTTTAGCCATAGTGCCCCTGACTCCTGGAACAGCCTACAACATACAATTAAAATAAATACACTCATATCTGTTAACCAATTTAAAAGTATTATTTTGAATCAACCCCCCTACACTTGTAACTGTTTTAATTAGGCTATTATCTCTTTCATTCAATTGATCTGAATGTTTTAAATTGTTGTTGTCTGTGTGTGTGTGTGTGTGTGTGTGTGTGTGTGTGTGTAAACTTGTTATGTATTCTCATTGTATATTGTGTATCTGTACAAACTCGACGTCATTGTAAAAGAGGGTCACCCCTCAATTGATCTTTCGAGGTTAAATAAAGGTTACAAGTGCTAGTCAACTCTAGGAACAACTCCAGTGGACTGGAAGTTCAGACCAGGTTTCTTAAGGTGAGACACTGCAAGGTAAAAACATACATTTTGTCAAGCACTGGTCAATTTAGAATTGTTTCTTCTATTTTGCTTCCATTACATTTTATTTAGGTTTTTTTAATTCTACTAAACCTTGCGTGTTTTGGTCTGTATAGTTCTACATGTTCTAGATTTTGAGTGTGTTACTGCACACTCATAAGCATTTAAACAGAATATAAATGTAAATGGTGTTGGGGGGGACGGCAGGATTAGTATTCCCATCCGATCAACTGCATCTGCCCAGCTCAAGTCAAGCCATGAGAAATGACTGGAACACAGTCCACATCCATTAGCTGCTGATGGGAGACTTTAAAAAGGTGCTATGTGGTTTGTGTATGACACTTGTGATTGAAGATGCCATGCACACTTAAATCTTAATTCTTCCTCTAACACAGACACCTATCGATTGTGTCAGAAGAAATTTGCTGTTATGTACAGTGAAATCAATTTAGACAGCCAGCTGATGTAAAATGTATTAGAATTATATTATTATTTAGTATATACTGAGTTAGTATTCAGTCAGATGTAATTTGCTGATATGGATGGTGAAATCAGTTAAGGCTCCTCAGTTATTTTCTTAGGTCAGAAATGGTTAAGATTTCAATTGCTTTAGTTTGGACGGCTGCTGCTCATTATTCTCTGTTGCAATAGCTTGACATGCCATTAGCTAGTGTGGTGGTGTGTTAGCAGCAGGTCAGACAGACCATGCATTGAGCTATGGCCAATGTAGCCTGGTTGTCTCTCTGCCTTCTTTCAAGTTTCTTTCAAGTTTCAGCACGCACGCACGCACGCACGCACGCACGCACACACGCACACGCACACTTCCTAATTTCTCACAAACCCAGCGTGACCTTGTCCTCCAACGTGGTGGCTAAAATTAGCAGAATGCATCATGGGAAACAGCCCTGTGGGTAAAATAAAAAGTCCAATGCGGTATTTAAAGATATGGGAGAAGCAGGAAGTTCTCTTGGGGAAGTCACACTATCCCTGCGTTCCAATACCCATACTATCTACTATTGAGTATGGCTTGAGTATGGTAGAAAAAAGATTTAGGATGTCCCGATTCTTGTGGCCAGATTTAGGATGGTTAGACATACCCGGATGTTTAATACATCTGGCGAGATTTTTACTGTTGAAAACTGCATGCTATTTGTGCCAGTGTGCACCTGAAGTGAAGTCACATCAACGGAGCCTCCATATGAAAACAAACGGGGGCGCGATGGATATAAAAGCATGAGGCAAGATCAAGGCGCAATGTTATGATGAAATAAATAAGTAAAAGTATATCCCAATTGTATGCCTACTGCATCCTAACTATATTATTTTTACGGTCGGATTTAGTATGTAGAATAGAAAAAAAGAGTATGCGATTGGGAACGTAGGGATAGTGTATCAGTTTATCCCAGATATATTTTCTTTCTGCTTTTGAAAGCCCTGTCTAGGCTCCCTCATGGAAAACAGTGGTTGTCGTTCACTTATTTACTTATGCTGACCTGAAATCCATACCGTCATCTCTTGATCCTCGGCCGAGTTATCTGATAGGAGGGAGCGCGTACTGGGATTGAGAAAGAAGAAAACACCAGTGTCAGATTTACAGAAGAAAACTGTGTCCATTGCTTCTTTATATAATGATATAATATTGCATTAATATAAGCTCCTTTGTCTGGTTGTAGCCTATGTAAGGACTCCACAGCCCACAGAATGCAAATGGTTAAGTCTCAACAGCAAAGGCTAATTGAAATATCCCTCAAGATAATGGAAAATGGGCTGCGATACACACCCAACAATGTTGCTGATACAGTAACGTGTCAATCACAGCGTTTGTTCATTACTATGCTTCAATTAAGCCATGCACCAGTGTTAATTATTGCATGAATCAGGGTTCAGCACTTTTTTTTAAATGGGTAAGTGGCAAGAAAGCTCTAGGGAGAGGGCAACTCAGCATAATGAGAATGAACAGTGCAGATACTTTGGTCTCTCTCGTACTTGTTAAAAGGTGGAGTCAGCCATTCTCCAGAACGCTTGTTGTCAAAATCACTTTTTTGTCAAAATCATTGAATATCTCCTCCTGACCCGTCCATACAAAAATAAAAAAAGTGGTGTCAATCCACAGCCTAGGCTCTGTAAACAGCTATCTAAACAAAGGGTATGTAAACAGAGCGGGCCCACAAAAGCTTGACAACAAGCATTGTGAAGAATCACTGACTTGCCCAATGTTGCACATACTGCGTAGATAAAGTTGTATACTAGCGCACGCCTTTCAATATGTTCTTTCAAACAAGAAAACCTGCCACACACACACACACACACACACACACACTCATCTGTAGAGACACACGTCAAACCGTTCACCACTTCCCTGCACTCTGTTGGTGTGTGGGTCGTTTCCTGAGTCAATGCGTTGGAATGTCTCCATAAATTATTCAGCCGCAGCCCCTGCTATCAGAAGATAACAATGGCTCTTTATCGGTCAGCATGTACACACAGACACCGCGCTAGGTGACTATACAAGCACCTCCAGGGAATTTCGGGGGCCGCCCTCTGTGTAAGGGCGTGTGTCATTGTGGCAGCCAGGCATACAAAACAATCTAAGGTCACTTTCATTTTCTCTGGGGATACTCTCATTTTCAGCTCATTTAAAAAAAGGGCTTTTTTTTACCCAGCTTAACAAATGCAGAATACAAGATCAGGTAAGTAAGTTAAAGTTACCAGCCATCTTTACTTGTTTCAAGGACAGAGTCAGTTGACTTTGAATAAACGTATCAATCAATCCTAAATACCTGAATCACTCAATACAAGCCATGCATTAACTTACAAGTTTAAATGATCACCTCCAACTCTCAAATGACTTCTCACAGGATTATGGTCACTTAGACTCAGAAATATAACTCTACATGCTCTAACTAACTGTGATGGCAATTTTTCACTCTTTAGTGCCATTTCATAGATCCAATTAACAGAGAAAATGGGCTGACAGAAAATAAGCAGCTTCATTAAATGGCCACCATAGATTATACAGCACAATACATACACCACAGTAGACCGGCATGTATGCAAGCTTATGGCTAAACAACTGGATGAAAGGTGTATGAATATCTTCTTTACAACTGAGACACCATCTTCCTTGAATAACCACTAGATGTCAGCCTTGCACACCGCATGGACGCTACACCTAAAATGCAGCAGAGACATTCTTTCCATGATGTTCAAGGTTGTAACTCACGTTGTGTTAGTTGACATACCACTGATAATTACTAGAGCCACTGAGGATCAGCCGATTGACAGTCACTGTTATTCTATGTAAACCGACGTTATAGTTTTACAAGCTACTTTCAGGTACACAAGATGAGCATGGCGTCGGTATGCTTTTGCATGTGATAATCCCCCAGTAGAACATGGACTTTTGGAGAGACTAGAGAGCCCAGAACAGGCTTTTGAACAGCCCCGCATTGGGAGGAGAAGAAAGAACAGACAGACGGAGCCTCCAGTTGGCCACTCATACCAGGCCTGCCTCCACATATGGCCTGTATGATGTTCAGCTCTGACATCGTTTCATCAAGGTGTCCTTGGAAAATCTCATCCTACTAGACATATGTCTGTTTCTTCTTTAAAGGGTAAGAGTCAGCGATTCTGGAGAATGCTTGTTGTCAAAAAACACTTTGTCAAAATCAGTGAATATCTGATACAGTCCACACTGCGTGTGTGTGTGTGTGTGCGCTGAAAAAAAATCTGGTGTTAATAGAAAGCGTAGGCTCTGTAAACTGGTATGTAAACAAAGGGTGCCCACTGTAGCTAGCAACATCCCCGTTTACAGAGCCTGGATTTTTTTTTTCGACATAATCGCTGACTACACCTTTAATGTCAACTCCATAATCGTTATTACTTTGTTGTGCGGAACGGGGAATTGAAACGTGACACAAGTTCACACTAGTTTGGAGCTGATATCAAGAGCATGTAGTGATGCATTGTTACAGGTTGAATGATAGTAATTCAGGCAGGCACAGTGACAGTGGTGAATACAAATGTTAACTCATTTACAAGGGGAAGATTTACTATCCCATGATAAAGAAACAAAAGAGAAAAAAAGATGACAAGTAACACACAGGATGTGAATGTTAAGTTGCCCATGGAACAGAGTGGAATAAGAGGGTCCGTCCATATCCATAGCAATGAGGGAATCAAACTAATTACATTTTCTTAATGCATAAATTTAAGTCAAGGAGAAAGCAGAAGTATTGAAGACAGCCAGGTCGCCATTATTTATTCATGTTCTATTGCGGTTTATCTTTTTGGGGTTGTAAGGTGCTGAAGAGTCTAACTCATTTTGGATCCAAATAAAGCAAAGGAACTACCCGAGGAAGAACTGTGTGATACAATGTAAATGAAAAAAGAAAATAGATGAACACTTTTTCAATCTTCATTCCTATCTTTTCATTTGCTTGCTTTTAACAAATGTGAAGACAATCAATTCACTTTGTAATCTAGGTAGAAAAAAAGTCCTTGATAATTGGCTTGACTCACGGGAGTAACACTTTTTTGGACTATATAGAACATTATAGAAATAGGACGTTTGGTGGTCACACAAAATGTGAGATGAGCGAAGTTTCTTGTTTCTCTCTTCCTGCCCCAAGGGTCCTAAGTTATGCACTTGGCACAAACAAAGAAGGACCAATTGCAAAGTGAAACCAAGCGTTGCCACCCAGTTGGCGACGGGCTGTTTGGCACTACAACCAAGGAAGCCAAATGGAGCGGATCAGTGGCATAAACAAGCCTGTGGGTGCACAGCATAAACATGAAAGACGGTCCACTTTCTGTAGCCTTCAGTGATCCTAAACCTGCACCTTATGTTCGGCTTTCATCGAAGCCACTGCAGCAGCAGCAGCAATGGTTTTTACAGCTCCTTTAAACAGTTTGCATTCAACCCTCTGTTTATCACTATCTTACTCTTCCTCAACTCACCCTCTTTTCTCCCCTCCTTCTCTCATTCTTCTCTGGCCTGAGTCCCAGGGCAGATGGTCTGTGCGAGCAGACGCTCCACACCCACTCTCTCCAAGGGGAAAAAAACAAAGGTTGGATTCCAAAGCAAACAAACTCTGCTGGATGGAGCCGCGGGAGACAAGCGGGGATGTTTATGGTACAATTGGTCCTGGGTTTGGACCAAGGACCAGGGTGTCATCGACAGGTAGAGAGGGAGCGCAAAGGTAGTCACAAAAAATAAATATATATATACATACAGCTCCGGAAAAAAATTAAGAGACCAGTCTGGATTTTTCTTAAATCTTCATCTCTACATTATTTATTGAAAATGCTCCCAATGACAAACAATTGTATTATAAACTAAAATGTTCATTCTACTCAAACACATTTGGAGTGGTCTCTTAATTTTTTCCAGAGCTGTATACACCAATGTCTCCCATTCTAAACCTTAAAAGTACAATTGACTTAGCAGCAGGTGGTATAATGCCATTAATACCATATGAAGATGTGCCAGAAGAACAGACTGTTTGAACAATCAAACGCTCCAATTTTTGAATCTATTTATGGTGAAGTGATGATACAACTGCAGCATACATATCCAAAAAGAAAATCTGTGATCCTCCCAGATTTCTTTCAAGACAATTTTCAAAAATAACTTTCTTCATCAAGAGAAGTGGAAAAGCAAAACTGAATGAAGTGAAGTCACATAATTACTTTTGTCATTTTTATTATAAAAAAAATTAAAAAAAAGGGCAACACTTTTTTTTTCTAACCAATCTGTACCCTTGGTTCACCCGTCATCTCTGGAGTGGACACCTGGCAGACAGATGCTGAGGACACACACACACACACACACACACACACACACACGCACACACACACACGCACACACACGCCTCTACGCCATTTAAAGCTCAAAGCTGACATCTTGAGACTTCTTATTGGTCAGACACACTTCTTTCATTGCTTGCATTTGGTTGCAGCAAAACCAAAACACATAACTGGCTCCAACCTTAGAATCATGACTCCGTACAAAATGTCAATTATTTCCACAGCTCTGTGTGTTTGTGTTCTGTGTAATTTCTTAATTCATGCATATGCAGATTGGTTGTTTTCACTCACCTTGTAGACATGTAACTCTCCGTCGCATGATTGTACTTGTCCCCACTGGCGTACTAACATTATTTTGGGGTGTGTCTCTTGAAAAGTGTTCAGTGGACTCACTAGTTCTGTTGAAAAGTGCTGTGTGCATGTAGCAGGCTAAACACTTAGCCAAAGTAATTAGATCCAAAGTAATTAAATGCAAATCAGAGTAAATGAAGCATCGATTCCACAGCTATTAGGTAATGACTCATGGTAACACTTTAACTGTTTCATTTTATCACCCACCAGTGTTGTTCAGCACTGTTCCAGGCCTTGGATATACAATGCATGGGAGGCATAATTAGCAATGCAGAACGGACACAGCAGCTTGTTCAATTTATTTTTTTTAAGATTATTTTATTGGCATTTTCTAGCTTTATTTGATAGTACAGAGTTGAATACAGAGTTGAAATGGGGAGACAGAGAGAGAGAGAGAGGGGGGATGACCTGCAGTAAAGGTCCACGGGTCGGATTCGAACCCACGACCACTACAACGAAGGCCTGAGCCGATATGGTACGCGCTCTATCCACTACGCCACCAGAGCACCTCCCGATTGTTCAACTATTTTAAGTGCAAAAGATGGAGCTGGCCATGGTGCTGAAAAAAAACAGCTCATTCGGGGAAAGCAGAAACCTTCACAGAGCTGCGTTTTCCTTATAGTGCCTTTCAGAGACTACAGGGGGATGGTGGTGCTAAAAAGGAGGGAAATGTCTAGGGGAGCCTTTGGCAGGCAGGCAGGCAGAAGTTACAACGGTGAATGTGAGAGAAAGCTCCAAGGCACTGATGCAAAGAATGACAGCCGCACAGAGGAGGGTTGCTCCTGGGAGGATCCACTCACGGATGGGTGGCTGTGGTATCTTCTTATTTTTTTGGTGGGGGAATCGTCATTACGTAACGTTTAAAGATTTTCCACCCCCCAAGGGAAGGGCCATGATGTGGAAGAAAAAGAAGCCCACTGGGGATGAAGTGGTAGGGGGCTTTAGGAAGTGAGGAAGGATAAAAAGAATAAAGAGTTGAGAAACAAAAAATACCATTATAGTGTCTTAATTCGGTCTCCTTCTACAAGGATCTGTAATAACTGGGTAATATTCGCTAGAAACAAATGATATGTAGGCATGTCTAAAAGCCTCTTAGACTGACCCTCTATAGAATAAATTGAATTAAGCCACGACTTAGAAACTTGTTCAGGAGTGCCAATTAGAGCAAGCAAAGGGGAAATCATGTGTTACTTGCTGCTGCCAGAGGCAAACTAATGAATCCCCAACATCCTTCAAAATGGAGTACAAAATCCAAGTAAGCAATCATTTTAAATGAAGCTACTAGGGACCACGGAACAGCAATCAATATCCGTCAATAACACAACACCGACAACTTCTACACTCTTAATACTGCAGTATCCCATCACTGAGACATTAGAGATGAGACTGTAACAGACAAGATGTCTTCACAACAACTCATCATGACTTGTTCTGTTCATTCACACTCACTGTGGCCATGTATCCACAATCTGGTGCATTCCACTCCATTTGTCAAAGCCTGCATGTCCTTAATAGTTGGCACCATAGACTGTATGTAAAATATGTTTGCAGTGTGGTACGCATTCTACCACTAAACAACACTTATTTTAGCAGTTGAATACAATATTGTTTCCTGTGCCGAGGGGGTAAGAGCCATTAATAGGAACTTAAAATCCCGGGTCACATTATTGAATATAACATTTACTGAAGGATTTTTAGGTTTGAGATGTTATACCAGCCAGACAGGTCAGATGTATTCAAACCTTAAGATGATTGACTCAAACACTTAGGGAAGGAGAATTAAGTGTGCAAACAAACTTTAACTTGAGCCAGAAATGTTATGTAGATAACTGATCCACAGTGAGGAGATAGCGGACACACACACACACACAGACACACACGCATAATAAGCTCTTGAATGCAGTATTGTTTTTTTGTAATGATGCCCCAACATGGTTTAAAAAGAGTAGGCATTTAGCTACACTTGTCAGCTATGGTGAACTAACTCTCTTTATTGCAACAGGGGTTTCTTAACCTTTCCAACCCAAACTAAATGACAATGCCTTGCAGCAGCAAAATAAATAGAAACAGCACGAAGAACAAAAATGGTTGCTGCCCAGTTGTTAACAAAAAATAAAATAACCCGACCAATGTTGCCCATTGACCAACCGTGTTTTCCTTTCAAGAGAAGGCAAAAGTCAACAACACAAATAACATGTAGGATAGCGACTTGAGAAAAAAAGCAAAGTAAATACACTTTCTAAATGTACGTTTCAGAAGCATGCAGGCTAAACTTTGCCATGGGAGAATAATACGCCAAACCCCCATTAACACGTCAATTTAATGTTGCCTTCCAAGACGAGTCTACATCATCTGGGAATAGATATTGACCAAATTCGAGCTATCGTTAAAAAGTTACATTTCATTCAAATGTTTTTGTTGTCGCATGTAGTTCATTTGAAGCCGAATTAATGTGTGGTCCTATGAACACACGAACACAACTAAGTTTCGCCGTCACAAAGTTGACACTCGTGACCAAAAAGCAAGGCAAGGAGGCAATATTAAATTGGAATTCTTAGGCTTGGAGTTTCGCCTGACGTTTATTTGTTTCTCCACATGGATCCCAACATAGCAAAGGGATTTAAATGACCATGACATGCGACCACTGTCCTACCGGGTGACGAAACGGCAGCAGCATCCACACGTGCTGAAATGGTGTCCACTCGCTTTGCGTCCATAGCTTCCTTTATTTTCCAGTATTTATCCTTTATCCGACTTTTTTTAAGTCGAAAGTGCCTCGTTTCAGTCAAGGGAGCTCGCCTGCACTATATGGTCTGCACTCTCTTGTAAATGGCTTGGACTAGTTGCTGCTCAATCAACTGCCAAGTTTCGCAGTGAGTGAGGAAGAGAGAGTTTTGCTCGCGAGCGCTCACGCTGGTGTTGGCGGCAGCGCGCGCACAGGTGAGTGGCATACTAGATAGTATGGGTATTGGAACACACGGATACTGAACGTCCCTGCCCACAATTAAACAAACCCACCAAAGCTAAGAATAAAAGCCAAAAAAATAAAGAAAAGATAAACCCAGAATAAAACAGATGAAAGCAAGCAAAGACAGCTGTCTGCTTTTTTTTTTTTTTTTTTAAGATAAGAATATTTTTAATCACGTCGTAGTACAACTGTTTCATGGCTGCAAAGACTGTGTACCTGCGTCTCCCTGGAAATAGCACAAAGGATAAAGCTTTACTGTAGAACCACACTCAATTGAGTTCAACACAACAGACAGCTTTAGACAAATCATAAAGCAAGAGGCTGTTTTTTTCTGTCATCTGGTAGGTCTATGATGGGAAAATTGCAGACAAGTTTCAAAAACAGAAGCTTCTTTTGATGTAGCCTAGAGTGTGGCTACTTTGAAGCTGGTGTAATGCATATTTTTAGACATAGGCCTATTTATTTATGGAAAATGTGAGGCATATTTAGCCAATACTAGAAAGAAATGTAAAAACCAAGTGCTTCCATGTTCCACTCAGCTTACTTGGTGAATGTCTGCAGATTGATGAGAATAAAAAGGAAACAGATGTTAGTCAAAGTGAAAGGTATAGGAAATATAAAGTGGTTTAAAGATTAATACCAAATCAAGAATGTATCATAAATATCCAGTCTGGTCTGTCTAGTTTACAACTGTATTTCATCCACTAAACCAAATGGGACGTTTTATAATGTAATGAATGAAACGTTCCATTTCGGTGCCGTACACATCTGGGAACATTATGTGATGACCCCTGTGCTAACCGTTTCCAATTGTTTTGCTGTACAAAGCTAACCGGGGGTAAACCTTACACTTTGAAAAAAAAGTGAGTGTTGTAGATATTCTCATAAAAAACTATACCAGAAAGCCAGTATAGCCTAATGGTGTTTCCCACAATGTCAAACTTGTGCTTCAAATGAGGCTAATTGATTTTGGATGTAATTAGCTAAAATAGTATTAAAATAGTTTAAGGTTTTGTTGCCAAGGTGTCAAAAATATAGATTTGACATAAGACAAAAACAGCATAAAACAACTGCTTTTACATAATATGTCAGAGAAGATTTCCCTCACAATTGTTCAGTATTTATTAACCTCCATCCACATGTATGCATGAGGCCTCTCTTCCAAAGAGTGCAGAGCGAGTGGACAAATGCATTCCAATAGTGCGTGTGTGTGTGTGTGTGTGTGTGTGTGTGTGTGTGTGTGTGTGTGTGTGTGTGTGTGTGTGTGTGTGTGTGTGTGTGTGTGTGTGTGTGTGTGTGTGTGTGTGTGTGTGTGTGTGTGTGTGTGTGTGTGTGTGTGTGTGTGTGTGTGTGAGTGAGAGAGAGAGAGACAGAGAGAGGGTTTCTGTCTGCAACTGTCGCCGTGAACAATGAGTTTTTGAGGTGACTATAAATAACAGAGCACCTGGACAGACAGATGAAGCCAAAATGGGTTGAGACAGACTGGCACGGGTAGATGGATGGCAATATGAGGGCATTAATGAGAGCACAGGTCCGCCAACACGTGGGCATGGAGTCTCTGCAGATGGCCTGATGTCATCATTATATGGCATTGTGTGCGTGTGTGTGTGTGTGTGTGTGTGTGTGTGTGTGTGTGCGTGTGCATGTGTGTGTGTGTGTGTGTGTGTGTGTAGGGAAAATAAGATGGAATGCGACTACAGAGTGACCATACCTAATTTTTCCTGATATTTCTAGGAAGAAGTTGGAGTAAAATAACAGCGAGTATAGAAAGCAGCAACATACAGTATGCGTTTGGGTCTGCTGAGAACTTTGATTTTCCTTTTGTTTTACACATGCCCAAGTACGTCTGTAATACAAGAAAAGGAATATCCTCTGAAATGTATTAACGGTGGAGTCAGTGATTCTGGAGAATGCTTATTTTGCGTGATTCTGACAAAAAGGCTCTGTACACGGGGCTTGTTTCTAACTACGCCCCCCCCCCCCTTGTTTACATACCCGTTTACAGTGCCTAGGCTGCGTATTAACACCAGATTTCTTTTTTCAGTGCACACACATACAGTATGGACAGGTAGTGGATCGTGAGGAGATATAAGCTGATTTTGACCATTTTATTTAGACAACAAGCATTCGACAGACATACTGATTCACTTTTAAGTCTCACTTTAGAAAAACTATTTCATCCACAACATTCCATCAGTCCAGTACCATAGCCATGCTCTCCTCCTCTTGAGATCACCAAATGACTTTCTATTTCTGCCCTCCTGTCTGACGGTGCCCAGAGTTTAATCATGATATATTTTGGTATGCATAAGCGCTGTTTAATGAGGGGACTGTGTGACGATATTAGAATTCCATCGCAATCGATTCATCTCAATATACTGTTAAACAATGAGCATAATCTTCTTATTCAAACACGGTCTGGGAGTATACACACACACACACAACTGCTGCAGGTTAGGCTGTATTATTTTGGTCACTGCTAAATATGGAGTTTCAATTATGAGGTGGAAATAGTATAGCTGATTTAGCACAAATTTGCAAGGCAATCTCCCGCTGATGACATATGGCATATTCTGGATCTAAGACTCCATTATTGACTTCACTGCCATGAAGCCCTTTGGACAACGTAATCAGTTTGATTGAAGGGAGACAGAAAACTAGAGCATTCATCTTCTCCAGGCACAAGACGTGAATGTCACAAAGGCAGCCTCAGAAGCTATTAATGTACTGTCATACCAAAGAGAGTGAGAGAGGCTCTGGATTGGTCTGCTTTTGTCCTTTCAGAAGTCACGGGACGACAACGGCAAATGTTAAGCTTGAACTTGGAAGGTTACATTGTGAACAAATGCAATGGCTTAGCACAGAGGAAGGCCTTTGATGCTCCAAATTAAAGATGCAGCCCCCCGGACCTAATAAGTAAATATGTTCTGTGTTACACCAGCTGTCGCCAATGTGGCCATCCACTTTGAACAGTACAATGTAAGGCCAAGGTCAAAGTTTATATGAATCCAAAAATGTATGAAATATACAGTATATTCCCCCACCTGAAAACACCAGCTAAAAGACCTCAAGTTTGATGTTTGTTTTTCTCTTCATTCCACTTTTACTTTGTTTAATCAGATTCATGATGTGAGCAAGACAGTTTTTTTTTCCATTTCTTCTGACTAAGTTTCCCTAAAATGCCTCTTAGGCTCCATCAGCAAAAAAAAAAAAAAAAGTTGGCATAGCAGAATGCAAATGTGTAGACAGCCCTTTCTTTGGGGAGTAATATGCCATTTTTTTTGGAGGAAACAATGTGCAAATGTGAAAATTCTTCCAAGTATGAAAAATGTCTGATGAACAATATAATACACTAGTTATAAGAATAATGTGTGAGCATCCCCGTATACTGTGAAGGACGGTTGGAGGAAAGTGGTGGAGTGTTGTGTCGAATGTCTAAGTGCTACTGAAACATTTGCAAAAAAAAAAAAGGCCTGACCCTAGCTTAAACACAACTTGAATACTGATTCAACTTTGCCTGATTTGCATTGAAATGAAGTCCACGTAAATAGTCACCTAACTACATCCATCCCCCAAATGATCTCCGCAGACAGCTGCTTAGACAGTGACGATCATAACAGACCCTGGATCCTTATTGATGCTTTCATCTATACGTCACGTCAAGGGTTTTTTTGGTTGGTGATTAACACACACTTGCAGGTATAAAATATCCCTGCTTCCCCTGGACGGCCCTAGCCTCTCTAATTACAAACCAGCACAAGTCAGATGGCTCCACTTTTCCGGAAAGTATCAATCTTCATTCCAGTGGCAAGTTTCCACAACAGACCCAGAAGCTTCCTGGAGGCACCGGCGAGAAGAAGCCATTGGAAAAATGTAAACAGCACTTGATTTGTCTAGGTGTTATTGGCAGTGCCCGGGGCCTCCTCCTGGTATAAGGCATTGGGGCTCAGATATGCTCCACGGAACATACTAAGTGGAAGTATCTGAAAATAGACTGGTTTATAAAGCGAGCGACTCTCTCATCCCTGATTCATTATGTCTGGGACGTTTCGATCCGACCCCTAAGACTTCACAATGAGACTTAGAAAAAGATCTAAATGGACTCCCATTTTGTTTTATCTTAATTTGTAATTGATTTCTGCCCAAGGTGTCCCTGTGATCTCTAAGCAGAGATCCTATCAGTTTATTTGCTTTGATGAGCAGCGCGCGCACGCACACACACACACACACACACAAACACAGCACAAACATCCACCGACTGTCATTCCCTCACATGAACTTTTCTAACAGATGGCCTTGCTAAAAGAACCTTGGCAATTATTTGAAGATCACTCTGCGGTGCCCAGAGGGGGGAATCAGTGAGGCTGCTGCCACTAATCAAGGTGGAACTGCTCTCTCCATAATTCAAAAGTCTTATTAGAACTTGTCACATCCAAGATGGTTCGGGCAATATATCTTTGTCCCGAAGTTGATATATGCGTTTTATTAATATGCCATTAATGGGAGATTTCGGAGCTGCGGTCGTCTCCCTCCACTTCCTCTGGTGACTGGGATGATCAGTAGGCGAAGGATTGCTTGTCATTTTTCTCAAACGGGGTACAATTGGGAGAATCTATCTTGCAGCAATCGAGCAGCCGTATTTCAAGATGGCGTGCTGGAATGACATGATCGGTAGCGATTGCTGTATTTAATAATATCTTTGTATTGGAGAGCATTCTTATAAGTAAAAATGAGGCGAAAAATGCTACTTGGCTGCCTTAAGAGTACATTTACTCACTGTATAGTAACTCTACTTTAGTGCTATTTTGAGGTATTTGAGTATTTCCATCATCTGCCACTTTACACGTTCACATCAGTACTTCTGGACTGAATCTAGTTTTTACAATGTGTGTTTTAAAAAAAAAATTGTGACTACTGCTAACTAAAGATTGTTGTGTTGAGCACACGTCACACACACACCTCCATGAGCACACTCTGCAGTCACTTGTACTCTCTCTCCCCTAAAGCAAATGTCAAGGTGTGAGTGGTTGGACAGAGAGAAGGAGATGCTTTCCTGTCATTATTATGTTCTTCTCATGATAGCTGCCTTCACTCAGCCTGTGAATCAGCTGTCAGTCAAAGCACTGGGCCATCAAGTCAGCAGGAGCCCACAATGTAACAGTGCACTCATCAAATCTGCCAGCGGGCAACAGAAAAACCCCTACAGAGACAAAAAGCCACAGTCGGCTGCAATTAAAGTGCTGCTCCAGTGCAGAGGGGGGGTGGGGGGGGTAGGGGGTACCTGAGGACACCTGAAGGTCAGTGAAAAACCCCAATTAAGCTATTGTCAGCAAGAGAAAAATTCTTGGAAACAAAACAGCTTTTCAAATCACCTTTGCACTGGCTGCAAAGGCATGAGATAAGATTGTTGTCGGTATCACAAGTATAAAACAACATGTAATCAGGTCAACGGAACTTTTGTTCTTTTATTATTGTTGGGACAAACTAGAAAATGGAAAAAACAAAAAAATCCCCTGGGGGGGGGGAGGGGGGTATATGCACAGGGCCACAGCTCAGTCCATGCAGTTTCACATACAGAACGACTTTAAATGGAATAAAAAGGTTTGGATTAAAAAGTTATAAAAATAGACCATTTAAAAAACGTATCTACAAAAGACAGTGGCAGTGAAGATGTAATTGTCGGAAAACAAACAAAACAACTTTTTTCACAGTTTTCGAGATGAAGCATTATCACAATGCAGTCCTTTGGGGGATGGAAACTGTCACTACACAGTAGTTTCATGTTTCCACAAGCCAGTCTTTATACTGGCCGCACTCTCTGCTTTAATCAAAGGCTGTGAGACTGCTTGTCCATTTTCTTTAAGTGTGCCACCATTTTGAATGATGAGATTGAGCCCGTAGGACTTGGGTTGACTCTCTAGTTCAGTGCTGCTGGGCTGCTTTATGGGAGCAGCAGAGTCTTTACTTGAGGTGGACAGTGCTGCAGTGCTAGCCACCTGCTCTGTCTCTACAGTAACCACTGTCCCGTTCCCCATGGGGCTGCCTCCCCCCCCTCCTCCTCCTCCCTTGTCTGCATAGCGTGAGCGGCGTGGCAGGCTGGCGCTGTCACTGCTGTCCTGCTGCAGCTGGCTCTGATGTTGCTCTCTGTACGCCATGTAAGCTGCTCGTCTGCTATTGCGCGCCGCTACGTCATAATGGTGGCTCCTCCTCTGGGGGGCGCTCTGCACACTGCCGTCCACGCTGGTGGGCACGTCGTAGGCGTACTCTCTCAGCACGGTGAGCCTGCTGGCCCTGTGTGCCCGCGCTCTGTTTTTGTGATGCCGGCCAGCGTGCCCGTTAGTGGCGGCGTTGGGATTTGTAATGTTGTTCACCGGGCGGAACTGCACCTCCACCGGCGCCACGTGCATTTTGATTTCATTGTCTATGGAATGTTCCGTCAGGCTGTTGTCCATGACGGCCGCACCGTTGGCCGTGGGCGGTGCGGAGGCGGACTTGCACTGGGCCGCCTCTGCGTGCAGATTGGTCAGCTTGCTGCCGTGGGCGGAGTTAGGCATGCTGGGGCCCGTCTTATTGGTGTAGGAGGACTCTGCGCTGCTGTGGCCACACCTGGACGACTCCCCGTCCGGCTTGTCAGCAGACCCCGCCGTGGAGGCGAGCGCCAGGCCGGACTGAGGCAGGAGCACGTCCTCTTGTGCAGAGTAGGCCCGTCTCCCCGAGCAACAAGCCTGGGACCAGTAGCGCCTCATGTCCTGCCTGTTGACACAGTGGTGCGCCACCATGAACGCACCCAAGGCTAGCGCGGCTACTCCAAACAGACAGGTGAAGGCTAGGTCAAAGGGGTGCTCCTGTGACACGGCCATGGCCCCAAACACCCAGAGGGCCACATACAGCCCCATGGCCCCCGCAGCCCCCATCAGCTGAGCAGCAAAGGTGTGCTCGTTCTCCAGGGCGGACAGGGGCACGGCGAGGGGGGCAGACACCACAGAAGAAGAGGCCTCGTGGGGCTGCAGCTCCATGGTGAGAGGGTGGAGGCAGGTGGGGCCGTCTGGTCCTGTCATGGTGTGGGCTGGAGTCAGACGCTGCTGCTCTTCACTGGGCTCCTTGAGCTCGTAGCGCCGCTCAGGGTGGCGCCGCAGCTGTAGCAGGATGCTGAGGAAGTACATGCAGTCCACAAACAGGATGAAGCCCACCGGGCCGTAGAAGGCCCCGATACTGGGCTCCCAGGCCATCCAGCAACTACACAAGACCAGAGAGAGACAAGAGAGTGAGATCAGCCATTTGATACACAGACAGATTACAGCTGCAGCTTTTAAGATTCGCCAACAGATTGTAACCCCAATTATAACAAGATCAGATTTTAGCAACAACTTAAAAAAAAGTGGAGTGAGTGATCCTGGAGAACACAATCCCTTTTTGTCAAAATGAGTAAATATCTTCTAATAACCTGCTACCTGTATGGTTTTATGTGAGAGCTGAAAACAAATCTAGTGATAATACACAGCCTACGTATGTTGCTAGCTACGGTGGGCCCCTTTGTTTTACATATTGTTTGTTTGCATAACTGTTTATAGAGCCTAGGCTGTGTATTAACACTGGATTTCCTTTTCAGCACACACACAATATGGACAGGTGCCAGGCAATGATTTTGACTCAAACATATTTGACAAGAAAAGAAAAATTGCCAACAGTGCTCAATAAAACAATTCCACATGTCATCTTAACTTGTCACATCCTATATCTACTTCTTAATATGACTCTTTGAAAAACTTTGTGTGTATCAGTTTTTTTTTATAGTGAACTGTCCCATTACATTCAGGGTTCGACATAACGTATAGCCCGATGGCCCGGGGCCAGTAAAATCATATGCAGGGCAAGTTGATTGGCCAGTCACTGTCCCGCCCGGGCCAGTGACTGGCCAATCACAGTTCAGTATCTTTTTGTAGACTACATCATGGTTCATTGAAATGCGCGTTGAGAGTCAGAATGAAAGCAGTGTTTATTTAAGACTCAATATAATAAACCTAATATAAAATATATTTTTTAATGAAAGGCCAGTGGACACCGATGCGTGGGTGTTTTGACAGGCGGGGCAACAAGCGGGTGCACTCTCGCTCCGTTGGCAGAGCTGCCTACTGTCCGCCTGCGAGTCGACAAATCAATCGACTTGCTTTGCCCCCTTTCTTTCTTCCCACAGCAGAGGTTGAGGTGCAGAAAATGATAACTGCGCTTTTCCTTTATCTGCCGCCGTCATGTTACAGTATTTTCATCCAAGCCCCAATGGTAATACAAATGAGAGGCGTTATTTAAACGCTGTGAATGCGTCTCCGGTGATTGTGTCGGTTGTAGACAGAAACGAACGGAGGGACTCCGCTCACTGTACAGTATAGTCGCGCAGTTTGGCACTGTGTTTTCAGGCTCGAGACATTCAATCAGATCGCGGAAGTCTTTCCCATTGAAATCGCTAACGGGGAGAATATCCCCGGTTATTATTTTAGCCACAAACCACAGTTCATCTGCGCGGCGGCTCACTCGCTGGCGAGATCACACGGTGAAACGCTGCTGTGATCGGACGAAGGCATTGTGTGTTTCTAAGGTGATTTAACGTCATAGTCTTAGACGAGCTTTTAACTTATGCTGCATATTTTGCACTGCATTGTTTTTTATCAATAGTTTGAAAAAATGGTCCCACACCGGACTCTTATGTGAAGCTGACACTTCATGGAGAAGTGACACTCCTGCAGCGCGCTCACGACCAGACGTGAACTCACATACACGGTGAAATCTCCCATTAAAAAAACGGCATAACCCACTGATTTTCGGATTTCTATTCTATTTTTAAAGTCAACTTGAGCGCAAGTGGAAAACCGGTCATATAGAGAAAGTAATAAAAACAGCCTACCACACCACAAAGAATGATCAGACCTTCATCTCTTATTTTTTTTTATGTTTGAACATGACTTCTGCAGGTGAACTATTCATTAAACTGCCCAAATTCAAGAATAAAAACAACCATCAAACTACTGGACTTTAAAATACTGGCCGACTCTTTCAACATACTTTTAGTTGTAGGCTTCTAATTCAATATGTTTGCCTGGTTTTATATTATGTGTATGAGCAATATCAACATTTCATATAATTAACTAAAAGAAAAATAACCAAATCTAAAGGGAATATCTATAGGCTACTGTTACAGAATAGATATTCCCTTTAGATCTGGTTATCTTTCTTTATTTTTCTAATACAGGTATTATAATTATTGACACTAAATTATGAAGAAAAAAAAAGTGTGTGCAGGGCCAGTGAAAATATACAAGGGGCCAGTAAAACTCGGATCCACTGGCCCGACGGGCCAGTGGGAAAAAAAAGTTATGTTGAACCCTGGACATTCTATAACGCAGGCTGGATTCATCTCGCTCGCAAGGAATTAATTAAACTCCAAAGACTTCAGACGGACACAGGTCCAGATTTCTCAATTAGCCGGCAGAGTTGCACAATCCAAACAGCTGCCACTTTAGGGAGGGTTGGGCTCTGTGGGTGGTGGGGGGGGGGGGGGGGCGCTTGCTATAAACTGGCAGCAGTTGCTTGCTGCTTGGATGCACACACAATTAATATGAGGTCCGTAATCAGAACTTCAGGGAATAAACTTTTTCTACCCTCGTAAAAATATCAATTATTTATTAAATCAACACAGTCTGGCCTGGTCGATGGCTAAAGCCGACTCCTCCAGGGAACAGAATGTAAATGATAGTGGGCTTCATTAAACAATGCTGTCCAGAGACAATGGCACAGCATTGACATTGGCATATGATGGGGGGGATAGACACGTCCAAGTACTTTCTATAAAGGGTCTACTTACTATGGCGCATTGGTGCGGCTGCCGTAGTTTTTGATGTTAGCCGCTGCGGTGATGCCACAGACAATGATAGGTATCCCTCCGCCGATTAAGTAGAACCTTTGGGAGAAAACAAAAGAGAGGAGGTGCTGCTTTTATCTTTCTGTTTTGGAAGCCTGGAGGTCCAACTGGTATTTTCAAGCCTCTACACTGACACCATGTGGCAGTTTGACCAACACACATGACCACCGGACAAATTCTCGCTTTAGAAATGCATGTCATAGTGATAGAGTATTTTAGTAGCAGTGCATTATTTGTATACACATGCACCCATCTTAGGCTTGGGTGACATGCTGCTGCCAAGAAAGATAAAGAGAGGTGTAATATTTAAGATATTTATGTCAAACCATCCTTCCAAAAGCAGTAATAAGTTCATATGAATATTACTAATTCCGGAGCAAAGTACAAACTTATGTCTGTCTGCTATGAATTTATCTCTGTCTTTGTCTATCTGCATTCGTTGTAATGAAACAGTGGAGATGGTATCATACCTCAGCATAGGCCGTGGTGGCAGTGGCGGTTCGTCCAGCTCTTCGTAGCGCTTGGCCTTGCGCGTCACCTGTTTGTAGATGTTGCGCGCGGTCACGCCCACCCACAGAGCGGTAGCCAGAGTGGAATAGTGCAGCAAGATGCCCACCTAGAAAAAAGACAGCACCATTTAATAACATGTACTAAAGCAAAAGAAATGCAATCAAATATGTCAGGATTATAAAATGCAGTATTTTAAGTAACATAATGATTGTTTACAAATGTAACAATGAATATGTCATCATCGACCAGAGTTAAAAAAAAAACATTCTTTATGCCACAGGGGATTAAATAAAAAGGGCAAAAAAAATATCTGCAGAAGTCATTCGTCCATGTACTTTGTGGAAGTGGAAGAGGATGTATCAGTACAACAAAGCATAAGGGAAGGCGCAGGATTGGCCTCCAGCCCAGGAAACAATCTACTGTAACTGTCTATGTCACTTTTACTCTGTTTCCACAAGTTTTTACGAGCAGAGTGAACTTAGCCAGAGGCGACTCTTTTTTTTCCCCCCTTGAAAACATCTGAAGCACTTGTTCACCTGTTTTTACCGCTGACTGTTAGGGTTTGTTAGGAATGTGTGCACTGGGGGAGCGTTTGGCTGTGTGTGTGTGTGTACTCACTGCTTGACAGGCGCTGGCGTAACGTGTCTGATTTATGCCGCCTACGAAGACGGCGCAGGTGAGGGAGATGTGGAAGCACAGGTTGACCAACATGTGCCAGAACTTGCGGCTCACACGGACAGACCTGGTGTCACAGAAAAACAACAAATCACAAAATTAATGAAAGGAAAAGACTCTTTAATTCAGGCATTTTGGTTCATTTATTAACCCCATTAAGGCTGGATTGAACTGACATTATATTGATGATGGCTACTGCTCACAATAGAACAATATAGGTCAATGTCTTACCTGTGATGGTAGATGTAGCTGATGATAATGGTGAACAGGCAGAGCAGTAGTATGATTGAAGTGGCGTAGATGACTGGATGCAGGGGCTGGATGACTGGAGCAAAATACTCCACACTGCTGAGGTCCTGTATGAAGTGATACATACAGTTAGGAATAATATAATAATGACATACCCTGACCCTACGCAGTATTTCCCAATGGCCACTAGAGGGCCAATCAGCTAAATGAATGGGTGGCGGTGCATTGCTTTCAAAATCCTTTAAAAAGGTCACCTATTATGCTAAATGTTAATGTTTTTTTTCAACATTAAGATGGGTCCTCGGTGTGACTAAAGACTCTCATAGTATGATAAAAAAAGTTGTCTTTTAGATTCAAACCTGCAGTTAGTTTCAGGGCCAATCAGATCAGACTGGGCTTTTAGGAAGGGCGGGGCTTAAAGAGACTCTAAAACGGAGTGTTTCAGACAGAGGCTGAAAAGAGGAGCTTCAGCAATGGCACTGTGATAAATACAAATGTTTTTTCCCGAACACTACACCATGAAAACAGTATCTAGTAGAAACCCGGAGGTTACAATTTTTGAACCAGAAAAGGGAGCATAATATGTGTCCTTTAACCCAGACCAGACGTACCATCAGCAGGCCATAGTTGCCCAGAGAGTTGCAGGAGATGGTGGTGAAGTTATCGTGGTGACCCAGGATGCTGCATCCGTCGCTCTGCCAGCCTCCGTGGCCTCCCACCAGGCTCAGGTTCCAGCTGGCCGACACCGCGTCAGAGCCACGGGCAAAACGCCGCAGGGTGATGTTAACGGGCGTCTTTAGAACGCGCAGGGACAAGCCGTCTGAAAAACAGGGACAGGGCTTTCAGAAAAGACTAAAAAAAAAACAGCCTTTCAAGTTTTATGGAATAATTTGTTTTGAATGAGCTGAATGTTTTTTTTTTTGGTGCTTCTCAAGTTTTTTTGGCAAAAGAATGTGTCAGAATTTATCTAGATTGATCTTCTCTGGTTTAAAGGTGCAGTGCGTAATGTCAGAGTATTTAGCATCATCTAGCTAGTGACTAAAGATGGCAGCATCATCCACCACTGCCTCAAGTCTTTCCACAATATCATGTGATGAGGTGAAGATTTATTTAGTTATCTATTCTGGTGCATTTCCCCATGACGCCCGCTTTAAATTTAAAATCGCGTAAGGCAGGCTGTTAAGTTTGTCCATGCTGTGCTACTGTAGAAAAATGGAAACCAATTCTGAAAAAAACTGCAATTATTTCTACACACTGTACCTTTAAAAAAAGATCAAAACATATTTAACACTTCACACTATATGAAAACATTATGACTGAACTCACCTATCATGGCCATGATGACAGGGGTGGCCACGCTCCTCCTCTTACCAGCATCAGCCAGCAGGGAGGAGTTGCCCGTGGAGGGAAAGAACTTGCCATTGCGGAAGCCTAACAGATGGAGCTTGTAGATGGCGTCGTCTGCCTGCCCGGGCAATGCACTCTGGGTAAAGAGAGACTGGGGAAGCTGCAGGGAAGCCTCCACAATGGTGCTCTATACGGACAAAACATGAAACAGATACTGTATATTGTTTTGTTTGGATCATGTCAAGCATTTGAAGGGTTTTGTTTAATGCGCTTACAAGCTGCAATAACACAGTGTTATTAAAGACCTACTTCACTGGTGGAAATATGAAGGTGTATTGAACTCTGAGAACCGATGTAGTATAAATTTGCAAAAAAAAATTGAAATCGGTTCATCGTAGCCTGAGAAAAAGGCAGAAAGAGTGTTTTAAGGTCTCACTGTCTTAACCCTACATTTTCCCCATGCGTGACATCACACATGGTAAAATGTAGGGGTTAGGATTAACAGGACAGCTGGGCCAAGGGAAGACTGAGGGAAGAGAAACCTCATTCATCATATTATAATAGCGAGTTTTATCATGATAGAACGCCGGTTCCGTATGGGTGAAGTATTCCTTTTAACAGGAGGCAGGAGCTGACCTTGTGAACGATGCTGGAGAAGGAGCTGGTGGTGTTGCATTTGAAGGTGAGCTGGCGGTCCTGTCCGGGGGGGCGCTCGGGGCTGGGCCTCTGGAACAACATGCAGGTCATGCCATTCCAGTCGTTGGCCCGGACAGTGTGAGCCTCCAGCGCTATGTTAGGGGAAGTCTGGATATAGACAACAGGGAAAGAGAAATATCAAGTCAAAGTCAAACGTCAAAGTCCTTTATTGTCAGTTCTGATATATGCAGAACATACATCAGAATCTAAATGGTGTTTATCACTGACCCACAGTGCAGTTAGAACGATAAAATTAAATAAATATAGAGTTACATAAGATAAACAAGATAAACATAAACAATATTTACACAAGATAAATTCTTAATACTAAGTAGTGCAAAGGAATGTTCTGTGCAATATAGAACAGTATATATAAACAAACAAAGTGGAAGACCAAACATAATGGCACTGCACACTCGTCATATCAGAGGCTGTAGATTTGTTTCGACTAGAGCTGCAACGATTAATCAACGAAACGATTATTAATCGATTATTAAAATAATCGCCAACTGTTTTGATAATCGATTAATCGTTTGGAGTAATGTTTTAATAAAACATTTCCAAATTCTCTGATTTCAGCTTCTCAAATGTGAATATGTTCTGGTTTCTTTAACCCTATTATGACAGTAAACTGAAATATCTGTGTGTTTTGGACATAAAAATACATTTGAGGACGTCAACATGGGCTTTGGAAAATTGATCAACATTTTTCACCATTTTCTGACATTTTACGGACCAAAACACTAATCGATTAATCGAGAAAATAATCGACAGATTAATCGATTATCAAAATAATCGTTAGTGGCAGCCCTAGTTTCGACATATCTTTCCTGATGTCTTCAGATGGCTGCAATGATTTAATGAAATGTCTGAAACTCTTCATACAGTATGTAAGCAGCTGTGGACAACAGACACTAGTATAAATGAGTGCCTGCTTTAACAACATTAAACGTTCATTTTGATGCTCAAGTCAAATGTACCTGATTGGAGACTTTATTCAAATGGTTTATATAACTTTGAATTATTATTCTGCAACTGTTGCACTTTATATAGTTTGCCCTTGTTAATAAAATCCCCAAACTGGCAGCATATTGAAGTTGATGAACCATTAACTAAGCAAATAAATAAGGGTCCATAAAGCGCCAGGCCTTACCAGGAAGAAGGCCTGTGCTGTGGCCAGACGGTAGACAGCGATCCTCTGGAGGCAGGAGATGATGCGGGAGCAGGCCATGGCTTCACGCTGAGCCATCCACAGCACCCTCTCATCCGCCAGCATCAAGTTACTGGCCATGCTCACTATAGCCTCACCCAGCTGAGGGAGTTAACAAGATAAAAACATGTCGACACCAGTCAATACACACAGACATACAGCCGTGGACACAATTAAGAAACCACTCCAAATGTTCAGTGTCTCTTGTTTTACTATCTATAGGCACATGTTTGAGTAGAATGAACATTTTGGTTTTATTTTATAAACTACTGACAACATTTCTACCAAATTCACAATAGAAATATTGTCATTAAGAGCATTTCCATGAAGTAATGTAGAGATGAAGATTGAGGAAAAATCCAGACTGATCTCTAAAAATTCAAGGCAATGACTTAGAGAAGTTATACAACTGGAGTGACACTACAAAATGTACTCATTGCAACTCAACAGCTCACATTCCAAATGACTGTGAAAGTGAATCTGTTTGGGTCAAAGAAAATGAACATATGCTGCAGAGAGATATTTGCCTCCCACACATTTCAAGCACGATCTCGCCCCCAACTATGTGCTTTAAAGTTGTAGTGCTGGTGGTAGCCTAAGGAACTCCTTTACTTTGAGAACGTTTCTGTTTGTTGGCCTACAGCTGTGCCGAAAGTCGTGACAAGACATCCTTCCTCATTACCCAACGTGACAACAAGCAGCCTGTTGAGCCTTAATCTATTTAGCGCTGGCAAAGAGTGATACACCAAATGAATGCTTTGATTAGTTTTTGCTGTGAAGGGCTACGCTTGTATTGGTATGTTTACTCACCTCTTTGAACTTCTCCACAAATTTGCCAATCTTCTCAATCATCTCGGCCACAAAGATGATGTCCATCTTGTCTGAGAAGTTGGCCGCGTCGATGGTGTAGACCAGCAGGCGTTGAGCGCTGGCCACCACGTTGCTCTCATTCAGAGGCATCTGGTGGAGAGACACAGAGACAGAGAGAGAGAGAGAGAGAGAGAGAGAGAGAGAGAGAGAGGGAGAGAGAGAGCATTAGTGTGCGTCAGATTTGAAATGGCCCGTGCAAAGAGGGACAAGCAGAAAAGAATAAGAGTGAATTAACCTATTAAGATCCGAGTCTACTTAAACAACGGAGGGTTTACTGCACATAATGTCCACATGTACTACATTCTTTATTCCTCAGCCCCTGAAGCAGATGGAGGCATGAGAAGAAAAAAATACATATTTAAAAGCTTAACTGTGCATCACTGCCTTTGACCTAAAATTCAGGAACTTTAAAAAATCAATTAACATAATACAATTTCAAAAATTCGAAAGATTGCCTCTGTAGCACATTTAACCTTTGCCTCAAAATGCATTTACATGTTTTTAAACTTCATCAAAGTAAAAAAACTAACTTCAACTGTATAACTTTAAATCATTGCCTTTGGACAACTGTCTTCCACATGTGTATTTCAGCGAATCACATTGCATATCATTGGTCATGTGTCTTAAAAACAATGACACCGGTCTAAATGGGTGAACATAAAGACAATGATAAAATACAGTGAATGAGGCTACAGTGCAGTTAAAATAACATTCTCGGCCCATCCATGATACAGACCTGGTTGATGACGTATAGAAATCTGGTGACGGCTTTCTGGAACTGGCATCGGGAGTAGTCCTCGTCCGCCCACAGCCCCTCTCTGTCACAGTCTCTCCAGGCCCTGTGCTCCTCCCCTGAGCTGCCTGAGTAGCTGCCTGCACTGGAGGGCAGTCTGTTACAGGGCAGGTAGGCTCTGATCCCTGCCAGGGTACGAGGCCATCTGGAAGGAGACAAAAGCAAAAATCACATCGGTCCTGCCTGTTTCCATTTCCCTTATTAACTGATACATGCGATGTCCTTATTTCCTCATTGCTTTGCGTCACGTGAGCTGTACTGTGTGTAACATCACCTGCACATGGCTCATTTCATTTTCGTTTCGTTTTTTAAAAATGTAGCACTGGAGGAAGGTTGTTTTACTTGCAGGATATTTGCGATTTTCTGGGTGGAACAAACATGGTTATTTGAAGTCCCTTTGGATAAAGGTGTCATAAAAAAAAGAAGGAAAAAAGATAAATGTGGTATTGTAGTGATTATGGCCAAAAGTAATTCCTATGTTTAACCACAAGGGGGAGCCACAGTGCTGTGCATGCTCCACTTACAATATATTGGTTCAAATTCCCATTAGTTGGAATACATCTGTGTTCACATTAATGTATTCAATTTGGAGAATAACAAAGTCAGTAAAACATTTTTTAAGTCATTAGTAATATGTATGAATAAGTCTGAATAAGTTTGCTATAGAATTTAGTTCCTAAAATGCTATTTAAAACATATAAACAGCTATTTGGAGCAATGCATACATTTAGAAGTGTGAAATTATTGGAACTAGGTGTGGGGCCAGGTTAAACACATCTCTTTAAATTACATCGAGGGCTAATTAGCAGAGACCTGATCATCAAATCTAACATAGGCTTTCACATAGGATAGAGCTGCACTCCATTCATAGGAGTGTGTAGTTTAAGTGACCCTACGTTCCAAATCACATACTTTTTCTTTTTACTACACTACATACTTAAGTACAGAAGAGTTTTAGGGCCACAGGAGAGAAATAAAAATCAAATAAGGAAGTTTTTTTTTATGATGTTGAGAAATGTCAAGAATAAAAGGCGATTACTCCAAAATGCTATTGGAGTTTTTGGGGGCATCTGTGTATTTTCAGCATACTACAATTGACGTGCATGTATTGGGAAATCCTAAATCCTTTTCTGGCATACTAAACAGTAGGGAAGTATGGGATTTGGAACTCAGGGTGAGTCTGGCTATGCGTGTGTGCACTCACCTGAACTCTCCTTTGTTGTTGGAGACGCGTTCAGGAGCGCAGTACTTAGCAGAACTCTCCAGCACCACAATGTGGACCGTCCTAGTGGTGTTTCCCCTGCTAGTCCACACCCGACACTCCCACTTCCCAGTGAACCCGGGCTGGATGTTGGAGATGGTCAATGCACTGAAGAGAAATGTGAATAATGAGAGAAATGTTAGAAATGTATGCACACATCACCCAGCCTAACACAAAGAGCTATATAGATGCTGTTAAAATATGCTAAAATAATTGTCTTGGTATACTGCTAATGGTCACAAAAAGTACACATAGTAACATGAACGTATATGTATAAATAGTAGATTTCAAGGTACCTTCTTTCTGTTAATAACTATTGAAGATATAACTTATTAGGTGAGCAACTGTATGTATTAGACATTGGGCTTTTGAGCTTGTGTTGAATGTTGTGTGATGTATTTGCTATGATTTGTGTTATGTTGTGAGTATGAATGCTATGCAAGTATATGTTTTTGCTGTACTTTTGATGTACTGTGAAGTATGAATGTCATGGATGGATGTAATCCAGTTTATGTACCGGTAATATTGTTGAAATAATGGAGACCCCAGGAAGACTAGCTGCTATTTAAGACGGACAGAAGCTAACAGGGATCTTAAAGGAGAACTAGGAGATATGGTCCTTTCAGCTAACTTCCTGTTAGTGACTGCAGTCATCGTTCACAGGCACAGAGACCCGCCTCTTTATAGCGCTGTGTCTCCTGATTGGATAAAACTTAAAAATTTTCACTGGCAATTACAGCCAAGCTGAATGACTGGGAGATCTGTGTTATGAGCAGCGCATACTGTTTAATTGATCACTGTATGAATATAGAGGGATTTAACACTTATATTAACTAAATAAATCACTTACTTCTCCTTTAATAAACTAAACTAAACTAAACTAAACTAAAGTAAACTAAACTAAACTAAAGCATACCTTGCGATAAGAGAGCAGTTCTGCACCATGCGCTTCTCAATGACGATGCCTAGGGCGGCGTCGGGCGTCACCATGCGTCCGTTCTGGTACCACAGCACCTGCATGTCCTCGGCCACGAAGGAGGCCTGGCACTGGAAGGGCAGGCTGTCCCCCTGGAACACCACCTGACGCTGGGAGGGGGTCAGCTGGAAGGAGGGCAGCTCCAGTGGAGCATCTGAGGAAAAAAAATCAGGGTTTTTAGATTCACATATAACCATTGATTTTGACCGTCTTTTTTTGGTTTCATTACTTTTTAATAATAATAATAATAATAATTGCTTGGATTTATATAGCGCCTTTCATGATACTCAAAGCGCTTTACAGGGTTCCAGACAATTCGTTCACACACAGTCATACCGGTGGTGGTAAACTACCATAGTAGCCACAGCTGCCCTGGGGCAGACTGACAGAAGCGAGGCTGCCATTCAGCGCCATCGGCCCCTCCGACCACCACCTCAAACATACAGCAGTCATACACATTCACACGAGGCAAGGTGGGTGAAGTGTCTTGCCCAGGGACACAACGACCATGACACAAGTGGCCGGGCTGGGATCGAACCGCCAACCCTAGGATCATTGGCCAACCAGCTTAACCACCTGAGCCACAGTCGCCCCAAGAGACACAGAGGGAAACCAGATCAGTCCCTTTGAAACTCTGCTGGCTACATTTGTGCCATTTGTCATTCATGTCCGGCCACGGCTCCCCTGCGAGAGCTTTGCCATGTATTTCATAATCCCTCAACGCGATGAGTGCCAAGCTGATAAGACATGAGCAAGTACAAACAAAGGCAGCATTGGCCTGGGCAGCCCTTCTCTTATCTCCTGTGTCAATGCACAAGCCCCCCCCCCACCCCCCCTGTCTACCCTGTTCCCCAAACACTGATACCAAAACAGAGATACGAAAAGAGACGGCGCTCCGTGTTGACGCTACTACAAACTATAACAAGTTAAAGGTGCACTATGCAGGTTCAAGGGAGGGGGATCTGTATATATTTGTAGAGCATGCAGTAAGTTAACAACACATATTTCTTCTAATTGTAATTCTTTGTCTTTAATAATTATATCATCATAAATCAAAACTAAATTATTTTGAAGCACCTGCTGGAACCAAAAGTAAGACTAGAATATGTTTGCAAAAAAAACCAACAACAACAACAACAACAGTGCATTTTAAAAGGTAGCATTCTAGTGTTTCAAGGATACAATTGTCCTGTGAGGAAAGTTTGTCTATCAGTTATGAGAAATTAGAAAGTGGTCATACAACGCCAAAAGTTGCATAGTGCACCTTTAACTAGGCTGTGTGTGTGAGTGTGAGTGTGAGAGTGTGTGTGTGTGTGTGTGTGTGTGTGTTTATCCCTACCACAGGTCAGGAGCTCTGGCTTAATGGAGGTGATGAGTCCCTGTCCCTGGAGAGACTGGGGGTAGGAGCACTTGGTGTTCTTCACCACCACGTTCCTGTCTTTGATCCAGCCCAGCAGCCACAGGAGGTTACAGTCACACAGCAGGTAGGGCGTCTGGAACTCCCTGTGGGGGTGCACAAAACAAACGCACATCACATTAGCACTCGTTAGCATTTGCAAAGCGTATTTTGACTATGGCATGTAATTGTCCGTGAACTTATAATACTCACAAGGCCTTCAGAGAAACCAAGCTGTCAAAGGTTCCCTGAGCCAATGAAGAGAACATGTTCCCTGAAAGGTTCCTGGATAATACAAAAAAGAACGCATAATTGATGAAAAACAGAAGTATTTGTCCCGGTCTATTTAGGATATAGTTATATCAATGTCTGTTTCAGAACACAATTCATAAAAATAAATACTAGTAGTTACTGATACGTACAGTCTGGTCAGGCTTGTGAGGCCCTTGAAGATGTCTATGTTGAGACAGCCGATGCTGTTGTTGGACAAATCTCTGTAATACACACGGAAAAAGAAGTTTCTGGTTTATTTCTTCATCATTTCAGGAATAACACAACATGACAGCTACAGTGGTCTAAAGGGCTAACAGTTAGCAGGCATGCTGCATTAAAGGTGGAGTCAGTGATTCTGGAGAATGCTGGAGAAATTGAATCAATTTGTCAAAATCAGTGAATATCTCCTCACGGTCCACTACCTTTCAGTACTGTGTGCGCGCTGAAATAAATCTGGTGTTCATACACAGCCTAGGCTGTCAACTGGTATGTAAACAAAGGGTATGTAAACGAAGGGGGTCAACCATACCTAGCAACATGCCTGTTTACAGAGCTTAAGTTGTGTATTAACACTGCACTACACTTACATTAACAACACCTTTTTTCAGCGCACACCCAGTACGGACAGGTAGCCGATCATTAGGAGATATTAACCGATCTTGACAAATAGAGAGTTTGACAACTAAGCATTCTCCGGAATCAATAAGTCCACCTTTAAGGCTGGGACTTTTTCCCAACAAGATAAGCCATGAAAATCAGATTGTATCATGAGAGAGATTGATAAATGGAATAATGTTTAAGTAGCTGGATATAACTAAGAAAAATCTTTTTCAAGAGTTCAACATGGACAGGTTGAGGCAAATTTTCAGCAGACAGGTTTACAACTTTAAAAAGGTGATTTTAGACTGTGTGGGCCTCAGGGTGGGTCGGGGGGGGGGGGGTTACCTACACATCCAACACTTAGATGATTAATCACCTATGAATTATGTCAAACACGTCAAAAAGTGTGTGTGTTTTTTTCCCCTGGATGTGACCTGACATGGATTCTCTGGCAAACATCAGATGGAAGTGTGTGAGACTGCTGACGCCTTTCAGAAGGAAGAGCAGACAGGAGGAGGGAGTCTGGGGCTGAACACATGGAAAAGACTGATCCTCCTCCTACCTACGTGAAGTACAGCCAATGTTCAAACAGTAAAGTAGCTGCAAAGAGGGAATGTTCACTGGAGGCTGCAGGCAAACGTTAGTACACTAGCCTCTTATACAACCACCATGCTAGTCCAAACATCAAAATAAATATGGATTGCTGGAGAGTTGACTTCTTGACCAGACAATAATGTGAAATACCTTTGGTTCATTCTTTAAGTTCAGCTTTTTTATTGTGAAAAATACTGGATAGTTTGACTTCCTGCGACCTCCAAAAACTGTTCAGATGAAACAAGGGAACATCCTCTTTCATCATCGTTTGTAACATTATTGTATTATTATTCTATCATTGGACACTTCCATTGCAGTGGAATAATAGTGGACTAACACTGACATATTATGACTTCTTGTGGCCAATGTGTGGCAAACAGTTGCAAAGGGGGGCGCACACAAAGCAATTCATTTAAATGAGTCAAATACTCCTTTAGCTCTCTGTTATGATTTGATCCAATGTTATTGACAAAATTATAGCCATACATTCCTGAATGCTAAGCCTGAATAGCTTATCCAGTAATCATCACATGTAAGCGTATTTAAATCCCAGAGAGATAAGGTTTAAAGCAACAGCACATCCACACTAGCTGTAACACATATCCCTCTGTGAATGATCCCATCAGTGAACAATGCTAAGTAAAAGAAACAAGAGGCCTGGTAGTAAAAGACAGTTACCTCAGCCCAGCAGCTAAAGCGTATCCTAAAGCTGCTCCAGGAATACTGACACAAAGTCAAACCTGGTGAAATGACTGTCAAGGCACATATGCTAACATCTGAGCATTTATGTAAGTATTGGTGTTGGTGCTTAAGGTACCAGCTGGGGAATTCTACTGTGTGAGGAGGTTATTAGTTCCACTTGGAAGAGAACTATAAAGACCGCAATTTTTTGCTGGCTTGCCAATTTGTGTAAGGATATTGTGTGTCAGGGGAAGGATAACCCAGTGGAAGTAAAGGGAGCTGCTACCCCCCCCCCCCCCACCCCCCACCAGCTAAAAGGCATACTTTCATCCCACGTTATTGCCTAGGATACTAGAGTTACTGCTTCATCAAGGGATTGAAGACATGATGCCAAATACTCATATTACTTTAACTCACTCTGTCAGGAATGAATACAGCTCACTGACATGTGTTCAGAACAATGCAGATACACAGACAAATGGCAGATTGTTCTTGTATGTGTATATATCTGTTTGTTCAACAACAACAACAGAAATATATATAAATCCATTACAAAAGACTATCAAACAAGCATTTCAAGAGAGAGAGAGAGAGGCACACAGCACATTCACAGCAGGGTGGACTGTTTCAGAGCGGTGCTTCAGTCGTTGTGGATGAGACGAGGGGAAGAGAGAGGCAAAAATAGCCCAATGTGATTAGGCTGTGGAGTGTTCAGCTGTTGATGGAATGTAGATTACAGGGGGCTGACGTGGCGCCTGAGGGTTGCATATTGTGCTCGTATAGTTTTAAAACCTGTGCGGGAAAAGTTTGTCAACTGTCTGTAAAGTGAAGGAAGGAATACTTGATTGACTCAATTTGAAAGTTTTACGCGGCCTTGGCATGCAAAATATTATTAATTAATTGTTGTCCAAATCCTTTTTTGTCAAAATCAGTGAATAATCTCGTCACGATCTGCTACCTGTACATACTGTGTGTGAACTTGAAAACGAAATCCAATGTTTAATACACAGCCTAGGCTCTGTAAACTGGCAATGATACTTGCTATGGCGGCCCCCTTTTGTTAACAAACTTAGTTCACATGCCTGTTTACAGAGCCTAGGCTGTAAAAGTGTTTCGCATCCACTCTCAAGTTCACAAAGGATTATGAAAACTGGACTCACAAACTTTGCTCACTGTAACAAAAGTCACCACAACTGCTTCTTAAAACCAACCACCATTTAGTGTGTTAATAAGACCAACGTCTAATGTGTAGCACTAGTATTATTATCTCAGCAGCTTTGTTCATTACATTTTCCTGACACATAAGATAAATAGGCCTTACCCAATGGCCCATCTTGAAATAAGAAGACAATCTAATTTTATTAACAGGCAATACTAAGGGGGGGAGGGGTTGAGGGAAAGTGGAGTCAAAGATAGGACAACGGTGAAGGTACAGAAGCATGTGCCAGAGCCAAACGTACGTCAAATAAATGTGACATAATAAAGGCTGGTAGTATTTTTCATGTACTTTCTGCTGCCAATTTACTTCACTCACCATTTGCACAAAAAAAGAAAAAAAATTGAAAAAAACTGATGAGGACGTGTAGCAGCGGAGGAAGCCAAGCCTTGATGCAGGGCTTCTGTGTTTACATTCCCAGGGCCCTAGCACTACCTCATGGTCTCCTTACTCTTTCTCTGCACTCCCCTTCCCCTTACACAGTTGACTGAATGACAACTATCCTTTGAAATGAACTGAGACGGGCGGTGGGGGTCAATTACACTTAGTAACCCTTAAGGCAAAAACCAAAGGCTTTGTGAATAGTGTGCGTGTGTGTGTGTGTGTGTGTGTGTGTGTGTGTGTGTGTGTGTGTGTGTGTGTGTGTGTGTGCGTGGTTAAGATATCAATATGCAGAAGAAATATAGGCAGGCATGAGACCATGAGTGTTGCATGAATATGCATTGATGATGAGGGTTAGAATGAGGCCGGGTCTGAGCCAAGGAGCTGACTGCCTTCCTGTCTGGCTCTTATAGTCAAGCTCAAGTTTGTGTTGGCAGCGGCCGGGCACTCTAGGATGATTCCAATTCACGCTGTGCTCTTGCTCCTTCTCATGCTCGCACACACACGCACACACACACACACACACACACACACACACACACACACACACACACACACACACACACACACACACACACACACACACACACACACACACACACACACACACACACACACACACACACACACACACACACACACACACACACACACACACACACACACACACACACACACACACACACACACACACACACACACACGTTTGTACGGCTAAACTTGTGAGGACAATCATTGACATGATGCGTTCCCTATTAGCCCCTTACACTAACCCTAACCATCAAAATAAATCCCTGTCCCCAACCCTTGCACTGACCCTTTTCCAAAACCTAATTCTTATCTGAACTTTAAAATCTAGTCTTAACCTTCAAACAGTAGTTTAAAGGCCTGTCCAAAAGTGAGAGCTGGCCAAAAAGTCCTCATTCCAACACACATTGGTTCTCACAAAAATAGTTGTACAAGTACACGTACACACACGCACACACGCACAAAGATGAACACACAATCATGCACGTGCATGCAGTTTGACCTCCCACACTCACACACCACATATCCCAGATGGACTCCAGATTTATGTATTCTTTGCATATCACGACGATCTTCACGTGATATTTAAACACCGCACACTCGTTTAAATAGTTGCCCGGCTTTCCCCCTCCCTCCCCCCCAAGTGTGTGAAAGCATATCATGGTGTGTGCAGTGGTCTCTGGCAGCGGGCCAGATAAAACAAGCCAGTGGAAATAGACTAGCTTTGCCTGACCGTGCTCCCTTATGGACACTGGATACTCTCTGGACCTGCTAGAACACGCACAGCACATAGCTATAGACGGCATACAACACAACAGCTGCTTTAAGAACACAATGAGGAGTCAGAGGCATAGCTTAAAGAGCTCTTTTACTTAACGCTAATAAAAAAAATAGTGCTGTCTTTCACATACAGCCCAGACCATTGAGGAATTTGGAAAAAGCTCTGGAACTGCGTGGCATATTTGGCCAAACACAAACAAGCTTTTTCCCCATTCAAATTACCCAAAAGAAAATTGCTTAAACCACATTTCCAAAATCTCTTTATGTGTGTAAGCACACGTTGAACAAGAGGCGTCTCTTCACTCACAATACTCATAAGACATTATTCTCACACGGCAAATAATTAAAGCAGGCACTTCAAACTGCCTAAAAGAAAACTGTCATTTTTGAGGTCTTTTTGGTTGCAATAATAAAAAAGAAGGCACACCTCAGTGAAGTCCCAGAGGGGCTACATGTTTGAACGTAGAGTACACACACTTGCAGAAAAAAAACCCACATTAAAAGAGACGGCAAGGGCTGCCAAAGCACCACCACCACCACCACACTACCACTCTACTCACAGTCTTTTGAGCGCTGGCAATCCCAGGAAAGCGCCCGGTTCAATGCGACTGATCAAGTTACTCCGTAGGTCCCTGTGGGAAAAAAAAACAAGAAGAGATGTTTTGTTTTAGGTGGTGAGATAGACAAGCGGCAAAATAACAAGGGTTGCAGCGATTTGTCTGTCACTAGACTCACAATGGAAAATGTATTTATAGAAATTGCCAAAATAAAAAAACGTGTTCAAGCGTGTCAAATATGAATATTAAAATAGACATGATACGTCACCACTGCCCTTTGGGAACTTACAACAAGCATTTGTTCACTTTTAATTAAAATTATTCATAAATTGATAAGGAAAAGTGGGTAAGGGTTCTAAAATATCAGCAGGCATGTGGGTTCAGTATTCTGCAGAGTAGATTGAATCTTAAAGCTCCTATTGAACTTTCTAATGTTTATGAAACAGTGTTATTTTCCTCTGATGATCATAGATGACCCGTAACAGCAAACGAGATCATTGGTGAGAATAAAATGCTATTTCTATTTAGTTATTATTGCTGCCTTTGCTCTGGCCTGATTATTCTTACGAAATCAGACAAAATGATTTAGGGCAGGCAGACAGGAAAAGCCTGTGTTTATGAACACTACTAAAATCAAGCTTACTTTGCTTCACCATGGTCACATTACCATTATTAATCTGACATAATCACATATAAATACATTACCTCATTTGGTCACTACGACAACCTTTCATGTTCTCTCACGCACGCACGCACACACACACACACACACACACACACACACACACACACACACACACACACACACACACACACACACACACACACACACACACACACACACACACACACACACACACACACACACACACACACACACACACACACACACACACACACACACACACACACACACACACACACACACACACACACACACACACCGAGATCCCGAGGTTCAAAGGCTTGCGGTCTAAGAATTCCTGTGGTGCTCACCTGTGTTGGCACTGCCTAGTCACTCATTACAGTGGAGGATCAGGAGGCTTTCTAGTCACCACCTGAACCCACAGATACACAAAGGCCTCTGGGTAATTCTGCCCCGTTTGATGTGGTGGGGGACCTGTCATCTAAAGGGTGGGTAGGTGGTCATAGATAAGTCAAGAGACAAAAGAAAAATCTAGCGCTTGTAAAAAAAGCTTTTGATGTGAGCTAGCAGAACTGGCTTGACTCTGTGCAGGTGTGTTGAGGTATAAAATGAAAGGGCAGGACAAAGAAATCAGGAATATCCTCACACACAAGCCCCATTTCAAATCAAATCAGTTTAATTTGTATCGGCCAATATCACAAATAGACATTTGCCTCAGTGGGCTTTACATTCCATACAGTACGACACCCTGCCCTTAGACCCTTCGCTCGGCTTAGAAAAAACTCCCAGTAAAAAACCCTTTATCGGGATTAAAAAAAATTGAGAAACCTCAGGGAGAGTTGACAGAGTAAGGGATCCCTCTCCCAGGACGGACATACTGCAATAGATGTCGTAAGTAGAGAAAATCATAAAGGAGTTAATCAATGACCAGATATTTACTTGGTAATACTACATTCAAATATGAATACAAATTTGCAGTGAGTGTGTATTGGGTGCAATTCAAACACTGCCAACTTTGGTTTACTAATTTGCTACTAATTTAAAATCTCTTATTGTTGAAATTGACTGTGGATAAAACCTGGGGAGTCAGAGAAGGACCAGTCCATGCTTAAACCATTCATAACTGCCCTTCACATTCCATACGCCGCAGACCACACATGACATGGCACCTTTTCAATCTTTCCCCCCCCCCCCCCCGAGTAAAAAATGCCAGGTTTCCTCTACATGCTGAAATCGAAATAGTTGGCTGAATATCTCCTAGTGTGTTCCAAAAACTGTTCTTGAACTAGGCCCCAGACCCAAGATTTATTTCACAGCTGCTGCCATTTTAAAAAGGGCACATGTACTGTTTTTCCAAAAGGTGTTATTCGCAATTAAATTCAAACTCCTGTGACATGGAGTATAAAGAGTTCTTTTAAATATTAGTTTTTGGGCATACTGTTCTAGTGGAGGGATGTATGATTGATGATGAAACAAAAGCTATTTAACACGTGTCCAGTTGAATAGAATGATGGGTGGTTACTTATGAATGCATAAGAAACTACAGAACTATTAAGAAAGATGTATTTCTCAGCTGTATAGACTCAATGCAAAAATCCATCTTAAATTATGTAACCTCTGAAAGAAGTACTAACCAATCTTCCTCCATGAATATATAAGCAAGCAATAAGCTAGTCTCTTGCAACAAAGGCCACTGTGATTACATTTTGGAAATACAGGTTAATAGCACTTTTAACCCACCTCCCCCATGCTTTTTGAGTATCCCAAATTCTACATTGCCTCCCAAGTTAAAGCAATATTGCATTACCATTTTCAAACTAACTTTATGTAGAAGCATATCTTGCTTACATACTCACTTCCACTCGTATTGTATGACTCATGAATAGACAACACGCCATTCTTAGAATGCACACAGGAGCTGTTATCCCTGCTCTCTGTTTTTCCACAATAAGCATTCCTCCACAGCAGCGGATTTACCAAGGAATTAGCATGTGACGGTCGCCTAGCTTGGCTCCTATTTCTATGAGCAGAGTGATAATGGGGGATTTTGAGTGGCTTATTTCCAAGCAGGGGGCACCTTTGGCCCCCCGACAAAACACAGCAGTCTCCACAGTTACTTCTGCGATTTCACGCAGAGTGCCGGATAGGCGCTAGCGATTCTCTACCCCTCGCTGGCGCTCACAGCAAGCTGCTGTCTCAGCCCGTTCCACTGCACACAGGCAGTCCAAATGAGGGAAGCTTTTCTTTGTGGACTGAAGAAAGAGAGAAAAAGGAAAGCTGGGAAGGCAAAAGGGAGGAGGGGTGGAACAGGCAAGATGGAGAACTTCAGCATGCATTCAAACAGCCTCCAGAGTTGGAGGAGAAAAGAGTAGTTTGATTGAAGTGTGTAAGTGTGTGTGTGTGTGTGTGTGTGTGTGTGTGTGTGTGTGTGTGTGTGTGTGTGTGTGTGTGTGTGTGTGTGTGTGTGTGTGTGTGTGTGTGTGTGTGTGTGTGTGTGTGTGTGTGTGTGTGTGTGTGTGTGTGTGTTGAAATAGGGGGGGTACTGGTGACACCTCTGGCCTTGGCTTCGCCTCATTACAATGACAAAAACAAGCCAGCCATATAAGCAACAATGTGGCTACACTGGATGAGGGTGGACTGGAGTGGGGGTACGGTGCGGTCTGTGGGACACAATGGGAGCTGCTTTTGGAGGTAAACTTGCCTGTGTGGATTGGATGAAACGACAGGCAAGAACCAGAGTTTACAACCAAATTGACTGGCCATTTACGGCCGGAGCACGGTGCCTTAAAGGGCCTTTCTTCAGCGGGGAAAGATCAAAGCTTTGTCTTTTTTTCAGCACATAGCCAGCCTCCTGTTTATCCTCTAGGTATGAAGCTCTACAAACTAACATCTGACCCAATTGAAGACCCCACAGGGGACGCTCCTGCAAATCTATAAACAATCCAGGCAGATGAATGTCAAGTGGAGAAAAAGTCCCCGCCAGATATTTCTCCACAACAAATCATGTACCACCAAAAGAAATAGGAGGAGGAAATACAACCGGTGATTTAATACTGATAATGTCCTAAATCAAACTTTGCAAGTGTGGCTGCCAGGGGGTATCGGCAGGTTCCAAGGAGAAGGACATGTGGTTGCCCCAATGCTGTATTTGTAATAACAAGGCTGCATATCAAAATTGAATAAAATGGTATCAGAAGAAATGTGCAAAGAAATTCTAGCAAATACTGCCAGGAGAAAGTTCTGTAGGTTTTCTGTGGAGAGACTGAAATCCATGGGCATCATCAGTGAGTGATAGCGGATAATTGGGCGAACGTTTGAAACCAAATCTCTCTCTTGTTCTGCACTGATACCACAGGGCTAAATGTGGCTAATTTAGCCTTGTATGACTTCCACATTCCTATGCCTTTTGAAACCAGACCCCGGTTAGGTTGCCCCCTTTAGAATTCCATATTAATGCAGTCATGTGTTATTGCAGCCTCTGGTAAAAAAGCGCGGCCATTAATGGACTGGTTATTTTATCTGCATGAAGCCATTCCGGAGAGATAAATCACCCGTGGCAGACATGTGCGGGGCCGTGAGCCAAGTTTTCTTGAAATCTCTGTAAGGAAGGAAACACGGGTGATGACATTCCAATCTCAGAAGTCGAGTCTCAAGACTTTGTATGGCAGAATGACATCTCTCCGTTTGTTCAAGGGTCTCGTACCATACACAACTTAGACCAATAAATGTCTGCACCGTCGAGAATTGATGTCCTTATCCAGACAGAGACGAGTACAGAGACTTTAAAGCCTCGATATATACTACTACTGTATCTTTGGCAAGCAATTCTTTGTGTTGTGCTACTCCACTAAAGTGGGCCCCATCCCCAGACTACCCACACAGCTGTAGGTTGAGAGGATGTCACCAGGCACAACAAGCAACACTGGGGGCTATACCTATAATTAGCCTTTTCTCGTGCCATCACCAGTCTCCTGCCATTGACTGATACTCTCGGTTGAGGGCTAAGTGCTGTGCGGATACATGCTTATTTTCTATGACCTGGATGTTCCACTGGCACCGGGCCAATATGTGTTTTACAAACCCCCCCCCGCCTCCCCTCTAAAGCCCAAGCTTCACTTGTGGAGTGATGGGCTGGTTCTTGCTAATGCACTGACTGGTAGATTGCACTTGAAATATAGTGAAGGTATTTGAGAAGGCAAAGCCCTACCATTGTGAAGTCCATTGGTGATATTTTATGAATACAAAGGATTATTAATTCAATTAGGATGGGAATCTAAAATGAAGGTATGATTTGAACTGCCAAGGTTAAGTTTTACTTTAATATGAACAGGAAAAAATAACAAAACAGCATTTGAGACATGACTGAACATTGATACAGGCACAACCCTTACAGAAAAGATAAAATAATAATACTTACAATTTTTCCAAGGTAGATAATCCAAAGAAGGATCCATTTCTGAGTTCTTGAATCTTATTGTTGTTTAGAATGCTGTGGAAAGAAAAGTACTTGTAAATGCAATGCAACAGGAAATAAAAACATCTCATGTACATCAAATGTTCTAAGCTCCAGAATGTAGGCAGTGTAATGTATTGTCATTTGTTTTATTTCAGACATATTGTGCAATTGTTGGCAGCTGAGGTGTTTTCTGTCAACTGATCAGAAACAATTTAATACTTTATACTTTTTGCCAAAAAAAAAAAGATATCAGTTGTTATGTAGAAATCCAGCCCTGGGACTCAAGACATCAGTGAAGGTTTTTTTTATGTCTTTTTCCAACAAGTGTTTTTCTTTCTTTTTGGGAGATAACAACAGCGTTATGTCTCCATCTTAAGTCCGCTGGCCACTCTTAACTTCACACAGAAAGTTCCCCGCCGCCAGGTAAGAGATAAGAAGAAAAAACAACTTGAAACTATTTCCTTTCATGTCAAAGTGGCAGCATCTGAGCACTCTTGACACAGGTAGACTAAATGCTGTAAAGGGTTGGAATGGTGAAGCCTCTAAAATGTATTACATGCTGATAGCTGTAGCAACAATTACTCAGTGGTGATATACTTGCGTACCTGACACATTAAGTACATGAATTCTCACAATAGGCGTATTTTTTGGAGGACGTCCAAACAAAATTCCAAAGCCTACTACCCTCTAGGAAAAGGCTTAGTGTGAAGTACAGGTACATCACTTATCACAATTAGGACTAACGCAGGATTAAAGCCAATACAATACGAGGAAAACAAGTGTGCACCATGTAGAAAAACCCCAAAATAATAAGGAAGTAGCATGAAGTACTCCTGACAAGAACAACAAGCACAGTCCTGATACACTAGAACATGTCTCTGTGTTTTAAACTGTATTACTACAAAACATAAAAAAGGAGAGCTTGAGAAAACCTTCAAGTCCAAGCGTGAATTCTCCATTGCTTTCCCGCTGGGTAATAAACCAGATTTTTATTATCCAGTTAAGTCCACCACGTCCATAGCACCAGTTGATTCACTGCATACAAAGCTGCCTAGTGAGGCTCCACTCGCTGTGCCAAAGTCCCTATAACAATTCCCGTATTTCTCCGACTACTCTCCAAAGGCTCTGGCAAATCAATGGCACTGTTACCTCCTCGGAGGAAAAAAAACTTGAGCAGCGACTTGCGGTTAGCATATGTTTCTGGCCAGCGACGAGGGGATGTGGTGGTGGGTGACATACATGCTAGCGGCACCCACAACCCCCGGGGCCAGATTGGAGTCATTATGGGGTGTTGAGGGCTTGTTTTATTACAGGGTTGGACTGTGGAGACTCATTGGAGATTTGCTGCTTGGCTCCCTGCCGCTCAGAGAGAGAGCAGCAGCGCACACACAAACAGTCCCTGTGTTCCACTGCCTGTGTTTTGCAGGCTTCTCACTGCAGAAATGGCAGATGCTAAAACACTGTTTTGTGCTTTGTGGCTGGAGATTCTATCACTACGTGCGTTTACACACACAAGCTGATGATATAGACAGATACGCTGGGCCTCCCAAGATTTTGGTCACAAAAGCCAAATATTTATCAAAGAATAGAGGCGTACTGATGGGATGCGTTTACCGCGAGGCCCGTGTGAATTAAGGAATGTGGCACTCAATCCACATGATATAGAGTGCAACAAAACACTCTACAAAACAATAAACTGCACTTCATACCGTTTAGGGGAAGTTCATAATGTTCAGCTGACAATGTTGGCACCCTCTATCCTTGGACAGATGATTTTGTTAAGCAAATAAGCAAGAGTGAAAAAATGGGGAGAACCCTCAGTAGGAGAAACCGAATAGGCCAAAATAAAAGAAATTGTAGGATATGATCTAGGAAGACATACCAAGGAGGACCACGTGCCTTAAAGTGACCATACGGCAGTCAGCACATTTTCAGTGGTACAAAAGGGGGCAGAAAAACTGCTAAATCGTGTAACGTGGTGAAGCAACGACAGAGCCTACAAGCAAAGACAGAGTGGTCACAAGTAGACCCCCACCAACAGCGGTGTTCAGTTATTTGAGGTTTCACACAGTCCAAACATGCCTTAATTTTTCACGGAAAGTTACATAATTAGGTTCATGGAATAGATAATGAAATTAAAGCAACCTGGGGGAAACACATTTCTAGCCTTATGACTGCTGGTTGTCAAAATAAAATATGTCAGTCATGAATCCTTTTCTTGACCTCTGTCCATCCCTCCCTTCCTTCCATCCATGTGTTTCCCTCTTTCACTAACCATGTCCCCACCCTTTTCCTCATGACAACAGTGTGACCTTGGTTTGTCGGTAATAGCTTTGGCTGCAGAGTTGAGTCTTTACACCGTTGAGAAAAAAAAAACGTACAAGCAACAATTCATAGAGAAAAGCCTCAAATGTGCGTGAAGATTAAGGCCGTTTAACCACCAGCCTCTCTACTGGACCCAGGGGCGTCTGTAACTAGACCGTCTGCTTCCTTACGGTCTGTCTCTGGACGTCGGTCGGAGGTCTCCAGGCCAAAGAAAACTGTCTATGGAATTCCTTCAGGCTATAGGCCTCAAACCGTGGAGGAGGGGAGTCTCCCTTATCTTGATGTATAGATAAAGGCCTGCTTGAGTTCAAGTCAGGAACAAGCTTCAGGGGGATCGTAGAAAATCTCACATTATGTCCCCTTGATGTGCTATAAATCTCCACAATGTAAAAGACTGTCTCCGAAAACAGAGTTTGTATATGAGTGATATGAAATGTGACGGCTCAGATGTCTTGCCTTCAAAGCTAGTATGACACCATCGAAAGGTATTGCCAAGGTTTCTTTTCCACTTAAGAAAGTGCAACTTCAAAAAAAGCATTCACCTCTTGCTTGTAGGCACATTTACCCAGAGAAGGACTTTAAAAAAGAAATGGCCAGCGACTACACACTCTGCCCCTCACAGGCACACAGCGTTTTAAGGGACAAAGCCAACTGATGCTCTCTCATCACTCTTTGTGCTCGGTAGGCTTTCAGACAAAGAACTCCCAAGAGCGGAGAGCTGTAACTCTTCAACTGCTTTTCAAATAAGTTTCAGGCTGCAAGTCGAGCTCATAAAAAGCCCCTTCTAGGGGAGACTTCCTCTGAATAGAGTGGATGGAAAATTGGGCCTCAGCTCAGGTGGAAAAGGGAGCCGGTCCCATGGCTGAGGTGCTGCGCCTTGCCAAGGTAATTCCTGCGGTTATCCAGCACTTTCTCCTTCCACAAACCAGATCCACCAAGTATGAAGATTTTCTTCTGCAGTTTTCGGTATGTAATTTGACTATAGGGTAGGAATTGTTGCAATGATATTTGTTACATGTCACTGAGGTAATATCAAATAATCTAAAAGGAATTGCCTTGCATTGGGACAAGCTAAACTTGCCATACAGACATACAGGCCTTGCAATATCCTTTTTCAACACCCAACCGGCCAAGTCTTCAGAGCAAGGTATTCAACCTTAAAACTCTCTGACAGAATGGAAAAATGATCCATGGTGAAAACACCAGGTTGAAAGCAGATGAGCAGTCAACTGAACCCAGACGAGAAAGGGCATTGCACAGTCGTACAGCTCATGTCTAGGCACTCAACACCAGAATTGCTTGTCTGGGATTCGACGAGACTTTAGGCAACTTGGCAGAGTCAAAGCTCAACAGGTCTGTGAAATGAAAAGCTGTGAACAGACTTAAATCTGAAGCTGCCTGCCAGAGTGCCTCACCTTTGGGATGTTGCTTTCTTCTGCAAACACTGCAGAACGACTACAATCATTCCTTTACACCGATGGCTCGCCTGGTTGGTCCTCTTGGGACATGCATGACAGCAGGCAGGCAGGCACCGGTGGATTAGTTGCACAATCACTTTTAAGAAGGCGCCCAGTGTCTTTTGAATGTTAAGAGATGATTGACGTGAACCCTGATCACTCATTCCAAACTGATGTGTCTGCACTACTACTTACCTTGAGATTTTTTAACATCTGAAAATTCCAAAGTACATACTTCTTCACAAACCTGAAAGAAGTCAAGTGTAAAAAGGAAACCAAATGAGTGTAACCTCAGCAAGCCACTTTGCACGGTTGTAAAACAAGACAGTTTACTGCGCTCCAGTGTGTCGTACAACTGTGCGCGCAAGCTTTTCCTGCAGCGCGGGGAGGAAATCCCTGCTTTCTTCCTGACATTAATCCTGTGCTGTGCTGTTCGGCAGAGGGCCCCAAACAAGGTGCGCTTAGTTGCACTGCCCCAATCCAGGTGTTCCTGTGTTGAATAGATCCCAACATAGGAGAAACATGAGCTGGGTGAGCACAGACAAGCTTAACTATAGTAACTTCCCGTCTGAAGGGTATGTAGGCTGCTGAAACCTAAAACAGAAATAAACACATGTACACACACCCATATAGACTACTCAACACACACAACCTGATTTATCCCTCCTCTGTATTAAGGCAGGGGCTGAACTCAAGCCCTCGTATTTTAGCAGAGGCCTATTACTGACACAGGAGAACAGGCCAGCTGTAAACACATTTGTGTCATTTCCTCTCGGATTACTCCGGCATGCGGTATCATTTGGAGAGCAGTACAAATGCGGGGAATGCATCGCTCCCTTTTTTTTCTCCCTCTCTCACTACAGAGAAGCACTCAAAAGCAGAGCAGCACTCAATATCGCCATGCATTCTATGTCAGGTTAAATGAAACCAGGCAGCAATCACTTGTATGGGAGAAGAAAATGATAGCTACTTTGTGTGTTACTTCTCATGTAAGTATACGGACAGCAGGCGTGGTTTGAAAATAAAGGATGAATCCGTAGTAAGACTCGTCATGTGAGAGTATCTGGGGTAAAATGTGTGGCGTTGAGTCAAACTAATTATCCCAGTGGTTTCATAAGTTCACTATAGCCGTAAGGGTAGTCAAGACATTTCAAGGGGGTGTGCTTGTGGTTCAAATCTCTCTCTTTCGCTTGCAAAATTGTTCTCTGAGAGGAAAACTTCTATTCAGTAGTTAATGTCCAGCCCCCTGAAGAGAGAAAGAGGGAAATAAAAAGTTCAAAGGGTAGCGAGTTTGATGAATGGAACAGGTCTCTAATCACACCTAGCTTATACTGCAGTTTCCGGCAAAGCCTTTAATTAGCACACACAACAAGGCGTGACTACACACAAATTGAAAAAGAAAAAAAAACCATCCATATATAGCAAGAACTATACGGCCGCCAGCCACTACGTCCACGCAATTACATTATCCTAAAAGGGAGTAACTTAAAAAAGTCATTTGTGAAAATTCTTATTTGTTGTCCTGTTTTTTTTTATGGAAAATTAAGAAAATTATTCCTAAAAGGAGATTTAAAAAAAAAATACCGGCACTATACAAAGTTATACAACTTTACAAAAGTCAAGGAAAACTGATGATGCTATGGTTCCACGAAAGGTGGTAACATCTACTGACTGATGATGAGAATTGAATATTTGGTAAAATAGTCACTGCCAGGACATGAGTCACAACAGGATCTGGTGAGAAAAGCTAAACCAGGTGGGTTCTGCTTTGGGTTAACAGGGAGAAATAATGGCTGCTAATGTTCAAATCTGACCAAAGTTTCTCGTATAGCAGCCGTTAACCCTGCTTCAGTCCATTTCAGGGTCAACCGCACCACGAGACACTTGAGAGAGCCGTAAAACTGGACCACCACACACACACACACACGCACACACCGTGAAGGATTGTCCATTTTACAGCTCATAAATTAACACCCAAAACTGTGCATAGTACGTCAATAGGCTACTAATCCCTGCATGGAGTTAGCTGTCTTGTTGCTTTACTACAAGATTTAAACAAATGCCAAGAAATACAAAAAAAAAAGTGGAGACTGGGGAGGAATTCCACTGTGCTCTGTAATTACATGGCCCTTGTTCTTCGGAGGCCATCCTCCACATTACTAAACAGTGCTTAAGCCGAATGCTGCTGCTAAATCATGAGGAACCCTGGATGAACCTCCCATCCATCATTGTCAGGAAAAAGATGACAAGGACAAGACAGAAGGCTTTCTAAATGACTCCGGAGCAGAGCTAAAAGAGAGTAGACCTGCTTAATTCTATCAATACCTCTGTTTTACTCACAGGTAACTCTGGGCTAATAACATTCAGTTCAAGACAAGACTATTGCAAACATGAACCAAAACTATCTACGCTAGTAATTTGAAATTTCCCTGCATGTATAAACATGATGTCACATGCTACATGTATTTCCACAACACATGATCTGCATTTCCAAGCTAAAACTGGACAGTCCATTTTTTTTGTTTACGTGTTGCTCACCTGTAGATTACGTCAGCGTGGTTCAGATCATGGTAACTATTTCATTATAAATGACAACGGACTAATGAAAAGTAGATTTTATTTTATTTTTTAATCTAAAAAGGTATGAAAGGTGATTTGAAAGTAACTTGCGTTTGATTTGTGGTAAAGGGGTTAAAACATGTTCTAACTTAACCTGCTCCTCTCTCTTTCTCTCCCTCTCTTCTACCTCTGAACCCTGTGTTCTGGTATTCTCACATTTCCTCCCCATCACTCACCACCACCACCACAAAGCACAGGTGCAGTGAAAATATTGCATAGCTTTGAATGTCTGTCCTTTTGCAGGTTTTATTGGTGTGTTCTGGTTTTATCAAGCACTCTAAACCAAATATATAATACATAAACCATGGACTTCTACTTGTGCTCAGTTCGGATGTATATATTGTAGAAAAACAACGGCTGCTTCTGAAAAATCTTTACTTGGCTCATAACAGTGGTTAATAACCGACCTATTAATCCAATGTATTATTTATACTGTAAATCCAAATACATCCTAATTTGCACTATAGTGTAGATAAGGTGGCCCACTAAGAGTCCTATTTGGATCAAGAGAAGATTGAAGAAGCCTCTCCCAATTCTGGAAACTGTAGTGTTGGTAGTAATAAGCATCACAAAAATAGGCCTGTATGTAAGTAGCCTACCTAAGGAGACACCAAAAAAAAACTTTCAGAGGACTGGGGGGGGGGTATGTTTAGATTTGCAGAGCCTGCAGTCAGTATACAAAACATCACCAAAACAACATTTTATGGAAGGTAACTGGAACCAAACTTTGGCCCCTGCTGCAGCTGTAAACAACAGCAACAACCTTGTTCGAGACAGTAACTTATCAGGTCGCTTTTCTAACCTCAAACAGTGTGCCATGGATCCAATTTTGCTGTGAGTAGAGTTTCTTTATTCAGTTATGACAATAACATACCAATAGGAAAATGTTAACTTCTCTGACCCACCAAAGTGACATAGTGCACCTTTAACTAGACGTGTGAAATCATATGTAGGGTATAGTATTTAAACTAGGACTAGGTGAACGGGCACATCTGCAGCAGTGTAGTAGGCTATACTCACAGTGTCACTGTCCGGTTGGGGAACGAGTCCGGCGGTAACACCTGATGGAGCTCCATGTTGCTGCACACCACTTTCCTGTCGGAGCTGGGCAGGCTTTTCCCACCGCTTTTAGAGCGTTCCTCATATGATTTGCAATCAGATGATGATAGCGCCGAGCCGCTGCTGCTGCCTCCACCACCACACAACAGCAGCAAAACCCCAAACAACTGAAACAAATCCACCCGCATTTTAACACACACGACTGGAAAACCGCCCAAGCATTGGAAAAGTGCAGATGTTCAGTTGTTTTTTCCCCTTTACGTTTAAGGGGGCAGATGTTGATAGCGAGTAGAGTTATAAAAAGCTGACCCGAGACCCAGACACAAATGAAACCAGCCTTGGCCGTATCTTGTTTGGCTCAAGCCGTGTGCCTCCCTCCTCCATTTCTCGCCAGGCTTCCCCCTTGGCTAGGCGGTATACGAATTCACTCACTACAGAGGTGTACTCCTTTGTTTGCCAAACGACTCCTTTATAATTCCATTTTCCATTCCAGTGGCGGTGTTCACTTTCACCCGTTAGTGTCTGCACAGTTTGAACGCTAAAGTGTATATCCTTTGCTATTAAATGACGTGTCCAGTGGTTGGGGGCTTTTCTTTGTTGCCCATAGCGTGGGTCCCAATCACAGTTAGTGTTGTCTTTTCCACGGGTGGGGGGGCGGCTGCAGTAAGCTAGTTTTATCCCAGGTTATATCCGCACCAACTTCAGGAAAGGCTCCAAACGTATTTTTACGCACTTTAAGTTCCGTACTTTGGACTGTGTTCTAAACCAAACTGGTGCCAGCAAACTTTGTCCCGTCCCGTCTCGTCGTAATCCAGGCACTAACAGGAAATTACTCTTTAAAAAAACACAGAGAAAAGCGCGACAACACCTTTTTTTTTAGTTCAAAGTGTGTTGCAAATGCTCGAAAAACTAACTTAAAACATATCCACACAGCGCAGTGGATCCCAAAGTGGTTGTTGGTTCTCGTTTAGCTCCACTGCGTCTCTGGGAAAGTGTTCCAAACCAGTCCTCAGTCGGTCCACAGGGAAGCCCTTCTTCCCATGGTCCTGCCCCGGGCTCCACTAGTGTCAAGTCCAGTGGAAATCATACCATATCCGGTCCGCATTTCAAAATAAAACACGAGTGCAAGTCAGGTGCTGTACAAATAGGCTGGGCCACATTTCTCTATATTTGATTTTTTAAATCTCTACTGCACTTTTACTTTCAGGGTTGCACAGTTATTCTAAAAATATAATAATAATATTAATAATAATAATAATAATAATAATAATAATAATAATAATAATAATAATAATAATAATAATAATAATAATAATAATAATAATAATAAAAGTTATTCACATTTAAAGGTGTAGGCTATTCAGCGATTCTGTAGAATGCTTGGTGTCAAAATCCCTTTTTGAAAGTCATTGAATATCTCCTCACCATCCTACCAGAATGTATACTGTGTGCAAACTGAAGAAAAAAATTGTGTTGTTTATAGGCTACACATCCTGTGAACAGGTATGTAAACAAAGGGTGTGTAAACAAGCGAGGTACCACACTATGAACATGGCAGATGACTCAATTAAAAGGTACATTATGCAACTGGCTGTGACAGAGATGTGAACATTTTCTCAAGTATATTCTCATAACTGAATAAACAAACTTTCCTCGCTGGAAAAATGTGATCCCTGGAACACTGTTTGAAGTTAGAAAGCTTCCGGTTACTGTTTCACTGTTGTTGTTTACAGCAGCAGGGCCCACCGTTTTCTTTACAAACATATTCTAGTCTTACGTTTTGTTCCAGGGAAATTGTGGTTTTGATTTATGATGATAGAATTATTCAATAATAAGCATTACATGTGGAGAAATTATCTTTTGTAAACTAACTGCAGCCAGCCACTGCAAAAATGCAAAAAAAAATCCCCTGCCCCTGAAACTGCATAGTGCACCTTTAATGACATTGAGAATTTCCTTTAATTGTTAGTTTTACTTATCTGAATACTTCCAACCCATAGTCTTCTGTGTCATGTGTCATGCTTCTAAACAAATTCAGTCTAGTTTTCCAATAGCCATGACAAATAAGATCAGACGAGGAGCAACAAGCCAGTTGTATCTTGTAGCTCCACAAGTAGGGCGTTCAGCTGAAAAGGATTTTGTTTGCCCTTTGGCATAAAACAATCCATTTTCTTTGTTATGATCAGCTCGAGTGAGTCACTTCAGTTCCACAGAATAGCATGGACCAAAGGAGATCATTGAAGTGATCACAGGCCACGGAACATTATGCCTTCAGGCTATGATGCTTTCACCTCCATACTATAGGCTATTTGTTTCCAGGACCCATTAGGCTTCCCGTGCTTTGACAATAACCTTTTAACACCTGTGTTGTCTGCATGCAGGATGTCACATTCTGGTAATAGGTTACAGATGAATGGATGAGGCAGCCCACAGGTCATTCCCTTCTTCACTGAAACTTAAACTTAATAGAAAGTGGGCTCTTGCTAAATCAACCTACACTTACATTATCAATTTGTTGTATTGCTTGCTGAGATAGCTAATTTGATAGGCTAATTTTTCTTCAGCAAGACTAAATCTTAGGCCTATCAGTTTTCTTCAAACGCCTAATTCAAATATTAGACTATTTTATACTTCAACATTTCTTGTAGGTTAATTCATTTTAATAAACCCCCCTGTTTACTTGTCGTCATATAGGCCTAAGCAGAAAAGTAAGACTCAAAAGTAAGTTTGCAGAGCACACTGCAAACCTGACATTCACTAGTAACCGGAAAGCTGCTGTGCTGCTTTCAAATGCTACTCGGTAAATTCGTAAATCCCATTTCGTGAAGGCAACTTGAAGAGGAAATTGAAAGACCGAAGCCTTATCTTATGTCTTTTCGGATACTTATTATGTATAGGCTACCTATAATTAAAATGGCGATACTGTCTGGGGCAGAATGAAGTAGGCTAAAGAGATAAAGCATTTGTTTGAGGCAATTGAGTGTTGTGTTATTGTCCTGTTCCTGTAAAACATAGCCCCCTAAACGTCACACCTCGGGAGTCTTTCCTGGTCTGAGGATACCTTTAGCGGCTGCGTTGTTGTGGTTGACAGAAATGAGCTGCTTAAACCAAACGTTTAGATTTATTTTCTATGACAAATAGACTAAACAGTAGATACATAACGCAGCAGACGTTGAAACTGCTTTGATTCAGAGTCTCGAGCATGTTCCCGCGCGACTTCGCTTGGGGAGCGGGAACTGCTGCCTATCAAATAGAAGGTAAGCTATGGAAATACAGCCACGAGATTTGAACTTGACACAACTGTCAGCAACAGTAACACCCTTGCAGTCAATGCAGTGTAATGTGATTTATATTGGCCTATATACAACAAAGATGTCGGTTGAAATATGCTACCACTTCCGTTAGGACTAAATACATTTTTTTTAATTTTAATGTAATTGTATTGCTATTAACCTACATAGGTCCATGTCAAACAAATACATTGTAGCTTACTTCCTTTAGTTAATTGCTGTGTTGCGGTCAGGGAGTTATTAACTTGAGTCTTATTTCATATTTTAAAAATGACCAAAGTTGAATTCACCCTTTTGACCATGATTAGCTCCATAGAGTTTATGTGCAGAATCTTTGTAGGCTATTAGACAAAGTGTCCACTCCATTTATATGGCCTAAGCACTGGGGCTATTTCTAATATCAGAGGTTTGTTTGCATTAATGTCACATTAAAATGAACGCAAGGATTACAACTGTGTTGTTACAAATCAAAAATGAACCCACTTGACGATAAACTTTGTGGACCAACTTCAACTTGCTGATAGGTCAACACTTAATAAAACATCTGACACACTGACAAGCCTTTAAATAGTCTACAATAAAATACACATTACAGCAAATTTAAACAAGAAAGCCCACTGTAGCTAAGCCACATTTTTCAGTCAGTGTCAATACATTCAGTTCAATTCACACAGACACACTTCAAAGTCCCCAAAAGAAGCATTAGCCTATCTCTGTGATCGTTTTGTTCTTCTCACATATGAAATGAGAACTAGCCTTTGTTTGTGCATGGAGGTGGCTGGCAGGCAGACGGCAAGGGAGCCAGTATCTGGGACACATTTTGCCACGAGAGAGGCAGAGTGTGCGGGGAGCAGAGCGGAGACGTGGCCTGCAACAGCTACCAGCTGTGGGAGAAGGACCTGCAGTGTATCCGCCAGCTCGGACTGACACACTATCGCCTGTCTCTGTCCTGGGCCCGCCTCCTGCCCCATGGGACAACGCCACATGTCAATCAAAAAGGTATTTGATTGTTTACTGATGTACTTTATTAAAAGGTCAGCAATTCTGGAGAACACAAAATCACATTGTTTTGTCAAAGTCAGTGAATATCTCCTCACCATCTTCTACCTGTACTTTGTTTGCGCTGAAGACAAATCTGGTGTTAATACACAGCCTAAGCTCTGTAAACGGGTAAGTAAACATAGGGGATGTAAACGAAGGGTGTCCACCATAGCTACCGACGTACCGGTTTACAGAGCCTAGGCATTGTATTCACACGGGATTTTCTTATAGGGCACACACATTACGGACATAATAAGAAATTGTGGGGAGATATTCATTAATTTTGACGAAGAATGATTTTGAAAACAAGCATTCCTCAGAATGGCTGACTCCACCTTTAAGAGTATGTGACGTCCCCAACAGGTGTGCAGTACTACAACCAGGTGATTGACGACCTGCTGGCCTGCGGTGTCACGCCCATGGTCACACTTTACCACTTCGACCTGCCTCAAGCTCTCCAAGATCAGGGCGGGTGGAAGTGCCCGGGTATGGCGGACATCTTTGACTGCTACGCCAAGTTTTGCTTCCAAACATTTGGCGACCGCGTCAAACTCTGGATCACCATCAACGAGCCCTACGTGTGTGCCAAGCTGGGCCACGAAGACGGCATCCACGCCCCGGGGTTAAAAGAAGAAGCGGGTATCGCTGCTTACCTGGTGGGCCATAACATGCTGCGGGCACACGCCATGGCCTGGCACACCTACAACTCCCTCTACAGGGCAAAGCAGGGAGGTGCGCTTTCTCTGGCCATCAACAGCGACTGGCTTGAGCCATTAGATGCATGTTGCCCAGAGGATGTAGCCGCCACCGAACGCTACCTTGCATTCACACTGGGTTGGTTCGCCTGGCCGGTGTTTGTAACTGGAGATTATCCGGAAACAATGAGGTCAGCCATCGACGCTCGAAGTAAGAAGCTGGGGTACGAAGGCACCTCAAGGCTGCCCAGTTTCTCTAAAGATGAGCCTGCCATTTTGGGCACGGCCGACTTCTTTGCGTTGAACTACTATACGTCTAGGAAAGTCAAGCCAGGAGAAGGTGGTGGTGGAGAGATGTCGTTAAGCATGAAGAGCGACAGAGACGTGACGGAGGTTTTGGATCCTTCCTGGCCGATTCCTGGAGTGTCCTGGCTGGCTGTAGTGCCCCACGGTCTGAGGAAACTTCTCAAGTACATCAAGGTAAAAACTACTATACACATTCACTTTGTTTATGGATTTTTCACAATATAGCAAAACATTATACAAAGATAAAACAAAAATTCACTCATAAACAAGCAGACAAACATTAATAATAATAATAATAATATAATAATAATAATAATAATAATAATAATAATAATAATAATAATAATAATAATAATAATAATAATAATAATAATAATAATAATAATAACAGCAACAGTTGTGCACAGTTTGAAGTAAGTAGGCTCCATAGCAAATGAAAATTGAAAAAGAAAATCAACAACCTCACAGCTGGTCAGACAAGCAGATATGTAATGAAAGTTGGCCAAACACTGCTTAAATTATCCCTAGGATCCCATAAAGCAAATCCAATCTTTTCAAGCTTCAAAAAATTTGGTGTGTTTGTGTTCCTGGTCTAGTGTTTAAAAGGAGGGAGGTGGAGTAGCCTGCTTCCAATTAAGTCAGATGAGTCTTCTGGCTATAAGAGTCGGTCCCCCTCAGTCCTACATTAAGAAAAAAGCACCCAAAAATGAGTCACACAAACATATCCTTTAATTTGACTTTGAAATTCAATCAGCTGAAATTTGAAGTCATTTTTCTTTCTTTTTTTCTCTCCCTGGCATGCAAGTGAATTGACCAACAGGAAGACAAATCGCCCCTTAACCAAACGAGGAGTACACACACTCTGACATTTGTTTAGTGGCTCTTTGCTATTGATTTCGGTATGCGGTAATCTCCCTTTTTAACACCTTCCAGAAAACACATTGATGCTTCATTAAGGGCTGTCACATTGAATGAAACAGTTACTTTGCCCAAACTGTTTGCAATTGCAATTTCCTGCTGTTGTGCCTTGTCACAGCCCATTAGTCTGAGCCCTGGCACCGTTTTTTGAAACGCAGCTAAACGGCCACAGTGTGTGTGTAGACTAATCTGTCTCTTCCAGCCAAAATAATGTCTTGACAGCTAAAGATGTCCTCGTTTGACAATAATATTTGCCCCCTCTGTGTGTGTGTGTGTGTGTGTGTGTGTGTGTGTGTGTGTGTGTGTGTGTGTGTGTGTGTGTGTGTGTGTGTGTGTGTGTGTGTGTGTGTGTGTGTGTGTGTGTGTGTGTGTGTGTGTGTGTGTGTGTGACTTGGCAGGACACTTTCAACGACCCGGCTGTCTACATTACAGAGAATGGCTTCTCTCAGGTGGGGCCGCTGCAAATTGAGGATGTCCAGCGCTCAGAGTTTTACAGGGACACCCTCATGGAAGTGGCCAGAGGTAATGGGATGGTAAATCTAGAGTGTGCTAGATAGCTCTGCACTTTGAACAAGACAATAGGCTTTTTTAAAATAAATATATATAGTTGAGTCGAAGCCAGTTGGGCAAAGGACAGTGTAGGTAGGATCCTAAAAGGTGGAGTCAGCCATTCTTGAGAACGATCGTTGACAAAATCACTCCATGTCAAAATCAGTGAATATCTCCTCAATATCTGTCCGACGTGTCCGTACTCTGTGTGTGTGCTGGAAAAAAAATTGTGTGTGGAAAACAGTGTTAATACTCAGCCTAGGCTCTGTAAACTGGTATGTAAACAAAGGGGGCCCACCGTAGTTATAGCAACATGTCTGTTTACAGAGCCTAGGGTTGTTTTAACACTGGATTTTTTTGTAATCATACCTCAGTTTTGTTTTGCACATCATGGTATCATCCACCATATGGGTACAAAATGAACTACAGGTCTTTTTTCTATGCTCTTACAGCTATACAGGAGGATGGGGTCAAGGTGCGCGGGTATTTTGCGTGGTCGCTGCTGGACAACTTTGAATGGGCCGACGGATTCAGCGTTCGTTTTGGACTGTACCATGTGGACTTCGCCGACGCAAAACTGAGCCGCACCGCGTACCGCTCGGGACGAGAGTACGCACAGATGATCTCCAAATCCAAATCCAAATCCAATGGTGAATCCAGTTAAGAAGACGAAAGAACGGAAAGAAAATGTGTCACTCCTTTATCCATTTTTTTAAAATAAATTATCAGTTATAATATTTTTTTTTTTGTCCGTCTCACACATTCATCAGATACACCTTAGATTAATTAATCCATTTCAACTAAGGGACCAGGGCCTTGCTTTCTTTCATTGTAGACCCAGTCCAGAATATAAAGCACCGCTATTGTCTTTCAATTTCTCCTCATTTTAGTGCTAACTTGGTTGCATTTATAGAACATCTTGACTCCAGAATCTATAATATGCCTACCTTGAAAAGACAGTAAAATACCTTGCATTGTAGTCTAGAAGTTTCCGGTTGACAGATCACACACAAGAATGTATTAGAAGTATAAACCCCTTGAGTGCAAAACACAAATTACATTCACGCACTCACTCACTCACTCTCTCACACACACACACACACACACACACACACACACACACACACACACACACACACACACACACACACACACACACACACACACACACACACACACACACACACACACACACACACACACACACACACACACACACACACACACACACACACACACACACACACACACACACACACACACACACACACACAGTATATGCACTTCACCACATTAAAGAGGAATACAGTTTTTTGGCTAAGTTAAAATGAACACTGCGAAACTTTAAAAATACAAGGTTAAATGAATGGCACATTATGCAGTTCCATTTGCTCATCTTTTTTTATTTATTTAAATATTCAACACTACCACTTCACCTATCACATTGGAAGGAAAGGGTAGAATATAGTGGACAGTCAGTTTATTCTAATGCCCTCCGTCAGGCTGCGTGGGGCACACTCCAGTAGACTCAGAAGGGATGCCATCTGAAAGCAACAGATGCCCTGCCACGGGAAAGAGAGTGCCTCGCCATTTGTTGTTTTCCCCGGGACAGCTGTGCAAACCTCTCCACTTAAAAGAGAGAAAAAAGAGGGGACAAGGTGAAAAGCCTTCTGTTGATTATCTTGCTGCTTGCTGTAGTTGAGCAAACCTTTATTCATATGGAGTATACTGAAGAATTCACTGGTGCCTATACAGAGTCTGAATGAGCCGTGTGGACATTGGTATGTACATGTGTCTAAAGGATAGTGGTACATTGTGAATCAATTGTAAGGCTTGAGGTTCAAGTTTTATCAAATGCCAATCAAATGAAACTTGGGACAAGGATCAGCAGTTCCATGGCACCCTGTTTGTGAGCCTACAGTGCCACCGTGTGGTATTGAAGGGAACTACAGCTTTGGAACATTCAACTCACTTCTTCAGTGTGTACTGTAGTGTAACCTACCTTAATGCACAATATGGTGTCACACGATGTGCCGAGATTAATAAAAATGCGTCCTATTGGTTTAACAATAAACAACCCAAGCAGCTCCCCTCTAACCGCGATACATCACAGATTTAAAACACAATTAATATTTATGCTCCGATGTGAAGGAACACACGTCATTTATATTCTGTGTTGTTGGGAGACTTTGTTTGCATTAATAAGCGCACGGTGTATGGTGACATCCAGTCGGGCTGTGTGTGCATACTGTTTTCAACAGATGTGATTAATACCCCGGTGGCCCTCCTCCATCTATGTCAAGCCGAGTGAGATTCTCCTTTGTCTTATGATGAATACCAAGCTATTGTGAAAAACATGAATAATGCTAGTGCGTCGCTCGCATTAGAACTTCTTTTTTTGCGGTCTGCTTTGAGCACAAAGTTGAACCCACATCTCCATTCATCTCACACTGCTTCCACGCTAATGAAGTTAATCTGATATCTGTGGCTTCTTTTAACAAAAACATATCCAAAGCAGGCGTAAAGCTATAGTGCGTAACTTCTCTCCCCCCTGTGTAATTACAACAACACTGTCTGCGCATGAGGTAAGCGTTATGTGATTGTGCATATATTTGATACCTTCTCCTGTACGTCCAGGTGTTTTTATCTTAGCAGTGGAATCGACAACTGAAACATTTCTTTGGCGCATCTTAAAGTTTTTCCGAGCTCCTGCGCCAGTGTCAGGGCGGGGGGGGGGGTGACACCAGTTTGTTTACGCTGCCATACTGAGAAATACAGAGAGAGTTATGTTGAACTGATTGGCTGAACAAACTTTATGTCAACTTGTTTGGCAGTGGCTTGAATGCAACCGACATTCAATTTATATGAAAAATGTACGCACTATAGCTTTAGGAGCTGAAGATTTAGTAATTCCACCGACTGTCTCCGAGTATTGATGGATTCCATCTCCCTCTATCACTGGCTGCAGCAGGTAGCTGCATGGGCTGCCGCTGAATTGATTGAATGAAATATGAGCGAGAAGTTGACTCAGTGGACAGTTGAGAATGGCTGTGGGGGGAGGCGAGGAATAATATGTGCCTATTGCAGGTTGGGGGGAAAAGCTTGAAACATTAATTAGCATTTAAATAATTCACTCCTCAAGTCTCTTTAATAGACCCAACGACCAATATTCAACTTCAATTCATTACAGCGGGCGCAGAATTTATTCTGATTAGGCCCGGGATGTGGAAAGTCACAGAAGAAAAAAAACCCATTTCTAACTGTGCTTTCCAATTAAGCGCCGAATATATCATGTGTACAGACAAGTTGCTTTTGACAATGAATTAGTACGTTTAATTGTAACATTCAATCACATTCGCTCGGCGGAGGACTTTACCCCCGAGGAACATTTCTGGCAAATTACCACGAGAGGCCCCATTTGTATTTCACCAAACTTTTTACTCATTATATTCTGACAGGCTCCATAAAATATTCAATAAGTGGGAAAATGCATTTACTTTATTATAAATTAACTAAATAATTTAGCCGCTGATAAACCATCTTCATTGTGAATTAAAAGGGGGGGAATGCGCACAATCTCATGTATATCGGCGGAGAGACAGTGCTTACAGGTGCAAAGGGGGGTATGACTTCTGGTAAAATAATTACCCTTTTTTCTATTTACTGATTAGTCTTATATGCATATTCCCGGGGGAGAAATTGTATAATTAGATTGTTGCCGCGTGGCGATATCAAGATGAAGAGACACCAGAGCCACTCCCTATAACTCTGGAGCACAGATACAAATCTATCCCCCTCGCAAAGGCCCTTTTGTCTGGGGGTCTCTCAGCTCAGTCTGCTGGTAAGGGGCCCACAACTCAGCTTGTCCTTTTCTTTTTTCCTTCTCCTTAGCTCATCATCTTCCCCCCTCTCTCCTAATCGCATTGCTCATTTCCCATTGACAAGAGACAGAGAGAGAGAGAGACAGAGAGAGAGAGAGACAGAGAGAGAGAGAAAACACAGCACAAACTTTCCAAATCCTATTGACCTACTTGGAGACAGACATTTCACTGGGAATTCATATTAGTGCAAAAGAGTTAGCAGAAGAAGAAATGTTTTCTCATTTATTTCCACCCCACCCCTCCATCTTCCATCCTCTATCCCCCCCTCCCCCCTACCCTCCCTCCCTTCCAGTCCTGGAAGCCATTTTCCTCACATGCCCGCATTTGATCTGGCGCGGGCACTACATCACATTATACAAGTGGATAAACGCCTTAACCCGGGCCACGAGCAGACAGTTTTTGGAAGCCCCCCACCCCCCCCCGTCACCACTTTTTGACAGTGGCGTAAAGAAGCGTGACATCGGAAGCAATGAAAAAGCGCCTTGGAAAGACCTCGTCTTTTTTGATTGACGAATTTGGGCGGGCGGGCGAGCGGCGGGGGACGAGATTGAGTGGGGGAATGAATTATATTGCCAGGCCTTGGAGACAGGAAGTGGAGTTATGACAGAGAAGAAGAAGAAGTAAAGCGCTGAGACGAAAGGGAGAATAAAAAATGGAGAGAGAGAGAGAGAAAAGCAATTCAAATCTTTTTTCTTTTAAGTCCCCCTTTCCCTTGAGGGACTGCGGATGACCCTGCTAACGACTGTTGAAGTTCTCTACTCCCTTGAGTGTGGATGGCGCCGCGTGATGATGGGAGGGGGGTTCGCGGACCTGCCTGAAAAATTGAAAGCTCCTAGAATATTCAGCTAACCCTCACAGTTGGGGGCATTTATTGGGGGGGGGGGGGAGGCACATGAAGAAATTGGTATTCAGGGTTCTGTGTGTGTGCGTGTGTGTGTGTGTGTTTGGGGTGGGTAAGCCCAGCAGTGTTGGGCGAGAGAGAACCCCCCCTCTGCGTGCGCGGGCGGGTGGTGTCCAATGAGCCGAGCACCTTGTCCCGTGGGAACGTCGGTGTGAGCGCCAGTGGACTCAAAAGCGAATAAAAAAGGAAAAGAGAAAAATGTATGGAACCCCTCTACAAAACTGAAGTGAATTTTAACTGTGACTGTGGTGCAGTTATCAGGCCCCCCGGATCCAAGCAGAGAGACTAATGACGTGGATATAACCCCGTGCTCCCAATATGCAAACACAATGTCATCAGCAAAGAAAGAGAAAATTCATCTTCTTCTTCTCTGAAACTTTTTTAGACAGACAAAAAAAAACATGGTTACCTGTGGTTTTTTTTTTATCAGTCTGAAAATCTGAAAATAAGGAAGAGGATATACGCGGGGGCAATTTATAATAAAAGATTTCATCTCGCATTTAACTTGGCCTTTCATGTCCCAACTCAGTCTAAAATGTAAGGGGCAGCTCTCGTCTCTTGCAGCCAGGTACTTTTTTTTTCTCTTTTTTTCTCATTCTCATTGGTGATGAAAATACTGCAGCAACTTATTCAAAAAGGTGCTCCGAGGAACTCTCAGTTTGTGTTCAATCTTTCACCCCCTTTCAACAAAAGCGGTACTGTTGTTAGTATGCCAGCTGTTGTTCCTATAGGTGAGCGTACCTGTGACAAAGGCATCAAGAAAAAACTATATAAAAATAGCATTCTTTGCACTGATGGTCTCGTTTGCTGTTACATGTCATTTATGATCAGCAGTGGAAAAATTAGAATGTTTCAGAATATATATAAAAGTTCCTCCTTGTAGCACCTTTAAGAAGAAAGCAGTCGGGTTATAATGAGCCGATGGAGCCAAACGGAAGCTAGCAGTAAACTATCTTGCTGTACTTTGACCCACTGCATACACCATAGTTGTGGATACAGATGTAATGCAATAAGGGAGTTTCACCCACAAACCGGGACATGGACCAGTACCTGACCATGAAAAACTCGCTACTGGGCGGCAAGGAAACAATATGATTTGTTGACAATGTAGAACTCGGTTATCACTATAGGTTGATTTGTGTGCTGGTGGATGACTTGTCACTCTCTGTCATGCACTTGAATTGAGTTTATAACCCGAATAGGTAATCCTAATGTGAAGTAATCTCACCCGCCCCTTCCATGTTCCGCCCTTTGAGTCAAAATCACAATAGCTAGCTGCTGTGGTATTCTGGCTAAACCGTGATAAGCTTAGTTTCTTGACTTGCTGAATTTAAGTCTACCAGTGTTAACATGCTTGCAGATCTAATCCAATGGTGAGTACAATGAAAATAAGTAGCAAAAAAATGATAGGCAGTGTAGCGACCGTTAGCACGTGCTATATCAGATAGATATCGCACATGTACATACAGTTGTGATGTTGACCCTTTTACAAGGAGTTTAACAAGAAATATATTTTCAGGTATTTTCCTGGTGCAACAAGTGGTTCCTTTGGTAAAAACTCTGCGGCTCATCTGTGATTAACTGCAGACGCTTTATAGGTTCAGGCCATTTCTTTTTTCAAGAGAGAAGCGCGGCGGACGCATAGGGGGCGCAGAGCAACAGTGCGCGCGTGTGGACTAATTAACTCTAAGTGTTGTACGACATGCTCCCTTCTCACCCGCGTTGTCACTCAGGGTTTGAGTGGCGCTAATGAGAGAATTATCTAGCCCCTCGGACCCCCTCGGTAATGCATTCAAATGAACACCAGCTGACCTGATTTATGAGATGGCTTTTTAATCTCACCACTTAATACCAATCAGACCTGCGTTCTCATAGTGCCTATACACTGGGAGGGCCCTCTGCTCCATCCACTCCCCCCCCCTCCCCCCGCCTCCCCCCTCCACTGTTGATCTAAGGGAGAGTGTTTAATTGTCTCGGTTGACTTTAAGGCTTCTGCTGATATTATGCAGAGAACCTCAGGTGTGTGCGCGGGATAAAAAAAAAAAACAGGTGGTTATATGGCTCTTTAAAGTGTTTGCCCGGGGCTTCAAAGTGAAAGTGTTTGTGGTTGCGTGCGCATGCCAGTGCTGTGTGTGTGTGTGTGTGTGTGTGTGTGTGTGTGTGTAAGCCCTTTATCATGAGAAGCCAGTTGAGGATTAAGAAGGTTAATAAGGTTACGAGTTCGCAACCACAAGAAAGAAAAAAAAAAATCTGTAACACACAATAGAGCTTTGGCATTGTTGGATTACCATAATCATAATCATCCTTTGATGGCGCCCCAAACCTGGGTGACTTAATCAGTTGTTTGTTGCTCAGTTGTTTTCACAGATGCAATACAAACGTTCAGCATGGGGGCGAAGCTGGGGGGGGGAATACAATAATTACCTAATGATATTACCAATTTAAACACTTATTCTTACGGTGGCGTAAAGCTTGTGTTTTTCAAATTGGATCAAGGTATTTTTTTTTTTAGGTTTGTTGTCTCGCAAGCTTAACTGTGCCTAGACAGAGCTGAACTTGTGGGGCAACACGAGCGCTATATAAGCCCTTTCAAGTGTGCATGCTTGTGCGTCTGTTTTTGTTTTTGCCAAAGTGCCCGAGGTAAAAAAAAAAAAATAGATCAGCCAGGGTTCAGGGGCTGCTCTCCAAACGTTTGTGTGCGTGAGTTCAATTCCTTTTTGGCTGCGTCGGAGGGGGGGGGGGGGGGGGGGGGGGGGGCTTGTGTTGTTATGAATCTTGCGGCGTACTACTCGTTTGTAGTGACTGTGTTTTGTGTGTTTGCCAGGGAGGCCAACGTACAGCATCTGCTCATGTTAACCTGCAAAAATGGAGGTTTTGGAAGGCGAGGTTCACCCTACTCTAGACCCTGCAACCATGGCACACGCTCTTCAGCATGCACAAGTGTGCCGGGATGGGGGGTTGGGGGGGGGCAAACTATTGACGAGTCTAATATGCAAGGTCTTTCCGCCTCCCTTGAAGTCATTAGAATCTATATTATTATATTGTTCACAAGCGGTCAGGATTTGCCTGAACGAGGACTAATTAAAAGGGATTTAATAGGATTTGCCTATTGCTGACTGAAGGAGGCTGTTTGCGATACCTTAGCAACCTCAGTCTGACATACAGTATACTCTTAAGCAGGGCCGTGCACAAACGGTTTGGGGCAACTCCACCAACACGCACTATGCCCAACCTGACAGAAAATTACAAGTCCTACTGACCTACCTATTTTGAATGGATAAAAAGTAAGTGTTTTGCGTGGATTTCATAAATGCATACATATTTCTTAAATCGATAAGGCATATTTTTCGTGGATACTACTATAATGTTGTTGCCTTTTATATTTGATCGAATTCAAAATATATTTTTTGATCTATTTTTTATTAAGGGCACTGGACTCTGGGGGCAGAAGGGTAGGGGGTCAAGTCCCCCCTTGGGTCCTATCTGTGTGCACGTGCCTGCTTTAAAGTAATGGAATCAACTGAGGAATAAACCATGCGGAGTGTTGTCATCATGAAGGAAGCACTGAGAGATATCATACTGAAATTGCAATATTGACTGGAATAGATACATTTTACATTATTAAGCCAGTTCCTTGTGTTCCCTGTTTGGAGACACACAGTACCCTGATTTCCACTAGTTTGAATCAGTGCAGACAGTATTTCTACTCTTGCTCTGTCTGTCTGTGATCAAACCGAGTGTCAGAATATTGCTCTAATTACGACGGGTGAAAAGTTTTGCGGCGACGACACACATACACGCCGCATTTAATTACGTGCTACCACGCCGGGTGCATTGTATGGCACATCTTTACATGTCGCCGGATGACAGCTAATTGTACAGCAGACAATAAAGCTCAGCCTGCGTGTTGTGTGACTTGCGCGTGTGCGAGAGTGTGAGTGGCGGCTCTGTGTGTGTGTGTGTGACTGTGTGGCTGTGTGTGTGTGTGTGTGTGGCAACGTTGCAGCTTTTGTCTCTCTATCTCAGCCCACAGGCCAATCACCATGCGGGCGTTAAGGTAACAGGCCCGGTCGTCACTCATCTGCTTGGCGGCCGCCGCTATCGGCCCTGACTCTGACTGATGATGGCAGTGTGTGTGTGTGTGTGTGTGTGTGTGTGTGTGTGTGTGTGTGTGTGCGTGTGTGTGTGTGTGTGTGTGTGTTCACAGCAGACAGTGTGTTGCACCCAACAAAAGGGGGTCTGTGGCAGGTAGGCAGGCAGTGAGGGAGGCGAGATGGATACCACCCAGACAGACTGAGGGCTATATGGGTTAGAGGCCAAGTGGGCAGTGCTGCATTCACTGACCGTGCCGCTGAGCAACACAACTAACGGCCAAGCAAGGACAACAGCTTTGGTGAGATGGATCAGCTGTTGTCATGTGGACAGCTTGACACTGTAAGGGAAGTTGGAGACGCCTTGGTTTTGGCACTGTGTAGAGCTAGGACTAAGGACAAACTGTGACGCAGTTTAAGAGAAAGCTTTTTATCAAAATCAGTGAAAATCTCCTCAGGATCAGTTTACAGAGCCTAGGCTGTGTGCGTTCACACTGGATTTTTTAAATACTTTTTTATACAGTGCACCTGGACACACACACACACACACACACACACACACACACACACACACACACACACACACACACACACACACACACACACACACACACACACACACACACACACACACACACACACACACACACACACACACACACACACACACACACACACACACACACACAGAGGATAGTGAGGAGATAGGTAAAGTACAAGTACCTCAAACTGGTAAGCACTTCAGTATATCGACCTTACTTTCCACCATTGCTCAAAATGCATTGAATTTTCCTCTTAGGGGCATTTCACTTCTGGTTATGGTGACCTGACTTTGCTATTTGACCACAGTTTCTCTTTGAAGGAAATGACTGAAGCCTACAGCTGTAATACTATGCACACGCACACACACACACACACACACACACACACACACACACACACACACACACACACACACACACACACACACACACACACACACACACACACAGGTCTCAACAGATACAAAAATCTCGAAATCATCAGAGATTTATCAGGTAATTACTATATTAATATTCTGGAATCCTGAATGTCGAATATCTCTGTTAATGGTTGCATAGGTGTCTGCATGTGTCTATATGTATACAGTGTATGTACATGACATGTGCACGCCCATGCACAGGTGGAATATATGAATGCTTTTGGGCCAGAGGTGTGAGTGCCCTCGTGTGCCTGCTTGTCTGGTGGAAGATCAATGCGTCCTGCGTCGATGTTGTCCTGCCCTCTGCACGTGGAGTGAATGGAGGGGGAGGGAGGAGGGGGAGGAGGTGGCCAGGAGAGGCGCACGCTAAATGGATGCGATGCAAATGGCACCAGAGGACATAGGAATCAATTTACCTTATTGAAACAAATGAGAGCAACTCAGCCCTGCCATGGCATTTTTTTCTTTTTTTTTTTCTTTTCATTTTTTTTTGGCCGCCCCCATTGTTATTGTATTTAATTCACCCAACCCAAATCCCTGACCCTCTCTTTCACAAACATAGCCAACCTACCCCCCCCCCCCCACACACACACACACACACACACACACACACACATTGAACAACCCTGCCTGTTCCTGCTTAGGGGTCCCTTTTACCCTAATGAAAAAGCCTTAAGAGTTAGCCCAGGTAAAAATGTAGGCGCTGTAATGGTGATTCATGGCCCTGGGTGACATGCTAAAAGGCATGGGAGATCTGCAGAGGAAAGCATTTAGGATTAGGGCATTCCATGTACGAGTGCCAACAACCCAACAGACGTGTACACACAAACACACATACATACATATGTGCGCACACACACACACACACACACACACACACACACACCTCCTGTAATGGCTTATGGACATTCCCTGTTCCCATCATGCTCTTATGTTTATAAACTCCCCACTCACCCGTGTCAATGCAATCCCAATAACCAAAATGGACTCCGCGTATCGTTCGGAATGACCTCCGAAGGTAAGTGGCTAGCGCGACGTCTATTTTATATAGTGATGTGTGACGTCCTATTGAAAAGAAAAAGAAAAAAAGAAAAAGTTCTGTTCTTTTGTTTAAAGGGTAGGCCACATTGACTCCTAATTCCCCAGTGTGGCACAGGGCAATGTATAGGGGTCTTGAGGGGACGGATCAATAGTTAGAGAGAGGGAGCAACGAGGTCATGGTGGGAATCAATGCTCATGGACCAACGACCTCCCGCTGTCTTCCCCGCACCTTTCCCCAAGCTCGCTTGACACCTGAGGCCATCTTCACTGAAATGTCCTCTGCTTCAAAATGCCACAGGGGCCACGGCCGGCTGAGCAGTCACTCATGCAAGGGCCGCCCCGGAAAAATCAAGTGGAGTGTGTATGCAAAACCTGGGGGTCTGCTGCTGTCATCCACGACCGAAAAAGGCCTTGGCTCAGCTTTACTTACATAAACAAAACCCATGCACCTGAGAATGTCAATTACTTGCCAGGCGTGCCCTCTTCGGACGGCCCCCGTGCGCTTGATGGCCAAATTGGGATTAATTTGGGGAGGATTGGGGGCCCGGTGTAGAGGTGACACGGTGTCGTTCCACCCATATACGAGAGAGAGAGAGAGAGAGAGAGAATGGAGAAAAGGAGCAGCAGCAGGCCAACTTGATTGTTCCCCTATTACCCTCCGCAGCGTTTTGCATAAGTGGCAAAAAAAAGAAAAGCTGGCACTGATGAAAACAAGTGGTGGTTTCAGGTCGAAAGCAGACACCCAGAAAATGAGCTTTTTTTTCTCCCCCCCCCCCCCCACCCTTTCCCCCCCATTCCCGTTCTTACCCTTCCGCTGGGCCGCATAATTCAGAAGAGCCATCTTGTGGAAATGTCATCGTGTGGTGGCGGCGGCGGCGGAGCAAGCAGTGTGACAGAATGCCGTAACGCGTTGGGGGCCCATTGCAACGCCCGAGTCGGCCTGACCTTGCAGGTGCTGATATATGCAGCCACGTCGGTGTCAAAAAAAATGGACAACGGGTGCCTCTTCTTCTTTTTCTTCTTTCTGGAACTTTTCCCCTCCCGATTGTGGGTTCAATTAGAGGTGCATGCATATCTCAGTGAGGCCTGTTGTATGTGTATTTGCTTGGAGAGGGATATAGATTCTTTCCTCTTTTTTTTTGGTTGAATAGAGGTCAATTCCCCACCGAGCGTTTTCCCCTTTATGTGCCCACTCCCTATTCTTCATTCCTCTCTTACCTGCTGACACATCTGACAACACACCTCTGTATTACCATCTCCCCGACCCCCAGCTCTAGAGCTTTCACAACAACACAACACACTCTCCGCTCCCACCGCCCCCTTCCCTTTTTTTTCCTCTTTTAGAAAACTGATTATAAATGGTCAATTTGAAAATAGACTGGAAAGTCCCCCAAGGCTGCTTGCCTTGTCAAATTGAAAAGGGACAAGGACAAGTCAGTCGGCTTGGCCCCCCCGTCCGCTCCGCACTGATATTTTTCAGACGTACGAGAGGGAACATAACAAATTCCCCCCATGTGGCGGTCGGGGCAAGGCAATGGGCGAAGGATGACTATGGAGGGCTGGGACTGAGGATCTTCAACATCTAGCCCTCAGCATTTATATCACAAGTCTCTACAAAGAGTCTATGGATCACTCCGGTGGGCTGCTGTTGGCAGTATCAGGAAAAGCCATAGGCTTGTCAGGGAGTATGTGCCTTTCATATTTCACCCAAGACAGCCTTCCCCCTTCTCCCGGGCCTCACTCACAACAGCCTTTGAGGATAATATCTTCAAATCTCTCCTCGCCATGCTGAGAGGCTATTTTTAAATAGATATTTATTTCCTTCTCTCAATTTTTCTTCCCCCCTGTCTTTCTCTGCCCCTCCTATGTCCTACAGGTATAGCTTCACTGCTTGTGACCGCTAGAGAAATCGGAACAAAACCAGAGAAATGCTTGTGGCAAGGAAGGCTGCTATTTATGTCTGCACAAATCGAAAAGTCCTTTCCCCGTCTCCATTTCCCTGTCTTGTTTCATTTCTTTTCACCCTTTGTTGAAAACCATTTTCAAATATTAAAGCCCCTTTAAACCCACATCCACAAAGCCTTCTAACTATTGTATTTGGGGAGCTGTTTGCATGATATCAAGTATCTGAAAAGAGTTAGGCATTTTTTTCTTAATCCAAATGAAAGATGTTGTCATTTAAGTTTGATAAACTTTACAGAAATTCGGTTTTGATAAGGCGGGGCTTTGCTCTGGTTCTTATTACACAATAAGTATTTTGAACCAATCACTGCAGTTCTCTACCCGAATGTTGTATAACAAACAATGACTGTTGCCATGGAGAAAGTTGATACGGCCACGCCCACCCAGTTTACTAAGTTTTATAATATGTATGAACATTTATTTTCAATCAGATGTTTGTAACAGCTTTTTAAGATACCCAACTTTGATATCATATATAGATTCCGTACTATATTAGACCAGGTGTCCAGATGATTTGACAAAGCAATAGGCAAAAAAAAAGGCATTCAAAATGCACACGTAAAAAAGAAAATTTGCTTTGGCACATCGCCCCATTATGTTGAAGCCTTGTCTCATCAACTGAATAAATATGATTTAATGAGCTCTCCCACTGGTCTGCGGTGACTTTGTGTGTTAACAATAAAGTCATTTTCTGATTAATCACAACAGTGACATGGAAAGCCCTCTGTGATAAAGCCTCAGATGTCCACAGAGGCACGATTCATCAGGGAAGACCTTGCAATCAGATGGGACGTGTGCCTTTTCACCAACACACATCCTCCCCTCCCTCTCTCTCTCTCTCCCTCTCTCTCTCTGTCTGTCTCTCTCTCTCTCTCTCTCTGTCTCTCTCTCTCCTCAGAATACATTAGAGGAGTGTGAGCGACAGAATCATCAGATAGCGGGAGGTGAATTGAAGTGGTCATGAACCTAGTGTCAAACTCAAATAGCTGAATGGCCATAGATAAAACAAACAAGGGGACGTGAACTGCTTTCCAGATGGGGCGGGCTACGTGTACCACTGCCAGAGGAACTTTTTACAGATAAGGCCCCCCCCTCCCCCCCCCCCCCGCCAAAGCCCTGCTGCTGCATCGCAATTGGGGGGCTATTATCTCGCATTGTGACCCCTGGCTGGCAAACTGTAACATATGACCCTATATTTATGTATTGCATGAACTTTCTCCCCGACGTACAGCATGACATGAGTTATATTTCATGTTGAGTTGTGGGCTGTCCTGCTTTCACTCCCCCCCCCCCCCCCCCCCTGGAGGTGCCTGGTCCTCCTGACCCACTGCAAGAGAATAGAAAAAAGGTAGATGGAAATGTATGGGCTGGGACTTTCCCTTAGGGCTGCATGTTGCTATTAGCAATGTGACCAATGCTTCAGGGGGGGGGGGGATACAATACAATACACAGTGATAGAACACACAATAAAGCTTGCTCACAATAAAAAAAAATGGCTCTACTCTTTCTCTTTTAGTCCTTCAAGGTTTTGGACTTGCAAAAATCGTCAGCTTTTCTCAGTCCGAAGCGATATTACTTCAATGTTTACCAAATGCAGGCGCAAAGGTACTAGATAAAAACAAGAGCAAGACGCTACGACCTAATGCTTTATCATGGCGTCCTCCCGCATATATTCCCTGACGATTGTCTCTTGCAACAGTAAGCACATTTCAAGTTGTTGTCTGTTATGCTTTATCTTATTTTTCCCCTCCCTCTAACCGGAGCTAATAACAGTTTTTTTTTTTCCTATCTTCTTCTATTTCTAGGCTTAGCCGGGTCTTATAGAGCTGGCCTTCGTCGTTTTTACAGAAAATGCTTGGGTAAGCAGAGGAAGGATTCTCCTCCGTTGCTAGTTCAGGTAGTACCCCCCTCCCCCCTCCCCTCACCCCCCTCTTACCCTTTAGCTGAGATTTCTATCCCAGGCCCCTTATTATCACCAAACAAGCACTTTTTGATGATGATAAGTAATAGCCACATCCCTGTGTGCAGAACTTCTCCTGGGAGTAAGGAGAGCACACTGGTCATTTTTCTTGCCTGTTGGAGTCCAGCGATTCCCAAGGAATAGAACAGGGATGGGGGGCGGGGGATTCAGTGTTTGTGCAGCACTATTCACAACTGGTTGGAATAAGCAGTAGATTGGGTGAGAGTAATGCTTTTTGATTGATTTTAGATTTTTTTTTGACAACGCCAGATTTATTCTAATAAAAAGACATGTTTCTCAACCTCTTTTCTTTCAAGCACTAATAATCTTTTTAAATGTTTGGCTATGTTGCTTCCATGACATGTCTTCTTTCATACTAGTAAATAAATGTTGTAAAACTGAAATAAAGATTAAAAACTCTGGCTTTATTCATTATCTAGTTGTGTGTTGTTGTTTGAGAGATGAAAATATAAGCACACTTGTAGCTATGGCCTAATTTGCATATTTATTAAACATTTCTGAAAAAATAAACTTTTTAGTAATCAACTGGCAAAGTTTCACTGCGATATCCATAGTTATAATATGATACTAATACAGTGTGGTTATATATAATATTCCCCCCTGTTCACCTGCAGTGACTCGCCATACGCATTATACAGTTTATCCTTCTGCATTACTGGTGGAAATAAATCCAATGTCGCCACAGCTCCACATGAAACATTTCAAACATTATCCAACTTCACAATGTGGCCCCTGTCAAGCAGGATAATCCCAGTGATACATTCCCCACTGGATTGTTTGGGCCGCAAACAGTAATGCAAGCAACAAACGCATCAAAAGAGGGCTGATGGTTTAAAGGGTCAGTGTGTATCTCCTGACAGAAGTTCCGTTGGTTGTCTGACAGACAGTGGCGGCAGGGTTGAGGGGAAAAAAAAGGGGGGGGGGGGGTGATAAGCTGTGGACTTAAAGTGAAGATATCCAGCAAATGAGCATGGGCAGAAAATAAACAGCATCTTCGGGGTCCCTTAATCCCACAGACGTGCATCGACAGCGGCCTGTCAAACCGCGCCCGAGCAATTTGAATGCACAGCGGGGGGGGGGGGGGGGGGGGGGGAGGGGGGGGAACGCTGCTCTTTTCAATTTGGTTTGGGCATCTTGTTTATGTCCCGCTATAGCTGCATATCACTGACACGAGGAGAAAAAAAAACACTGACGCACCCCCCCTTCGAAAAAAATAAATCTATAATTCATTTGGATTTGCGAGACAGTTTGATATTATAGTCTGTTAAAAGGAGAGAAATAAGGGAACAGGGGGCTGATGGGGAGTGTCAGAAAATAGTGGTTTTAATATCTATAGAAAATCACATTGGATAAAAGAGGTATACATGCCAAATACAACTGGTTTTTCTGGAACAGAAGGTTTTAGGTTTTGTGGAAAAGGGGGGTTGGGTTCCTTTTGTCAGTTTGCCCGCTGTAAAAGCTGTCGCCTAGGGTGTGGTCTTGCCAAGTATGCCACTCAAGAGGAGTGGTATTTAAAGCAGACCCGGTATGTCAAACTGCTCTGTCCTCAGGCGTACCCTTTGTGGGTTGAGATGAGTATTGCGAAGAGAGAGAGAGAGAGAGACAGGATTATGCTTTCACGTGTTCCATCTGTGACAAATATATATCTGGGCTAACATTTCCTAGGTGTTTCTTAAAGTTCAAGGGGGATTGAAAGCTCCTCAGTCACCCAAGAGATTCTCCCTGCGTTCCAAATCGCATACTCTTTTTTTTTTTTTTTTTTACTATTCTGCATACTACAGCTGATCATGCAGTAGCAGAGGTGGGCAGAGTAGCCAAAAAATGTACTCAAGTAAAAGTAAGTTACTTTAAGATTATAATTACTCAAGTAGAAGTAAAAGTACTCATAAAAATTATTACTCGAGTAAGAGTAAAAAAGTATGCAGTGAAAAGACTACTCAAGTACTCAAGAGTACAAGTAGGCCTACTGAATTACTCCGGATTTATTTTTGAAATATACAGAGCAACACAAACGGTACAGAATAGACACGAACATAATATAAAACAGCAATGTTCAAATAAAGATATGTTAAATAACATAATTTTAAATAAAACAATAAATAAGGTATTTAAAAATCAAATGAATAACCCTTGAACTCAAACAATAATAAATTAATTATCTGCCAAATTAAATACAACACCCTTCAAATAAAATGATAATAAATTAGGCTTGTCCAAAATTATATTAATTAAAACCAATACACTTATAACACTGTTGCAATTGTTTTGCACATACACATTTTAAAACAAATTCCTACAATATGTCACTGGCCCTGAGAAAATTATCTAGGTTGGGTTTAGCCCCAAAATGATAAAACACACAAAATTAAACTTCGTTACACATCAAAACCTGCTGGCACACTCACTTAACGTATGAAACTACAAAGTGGCTGAACAAAGAGACCACTCTCAGACTCTCACACAGCCAGACTGGGGCATGCGAAGTGAGAAGGCTACAGGGAGAACAGGACATGTGTCAAAGAAGAACAGTTTCTCTGTAATTGCGAGTGTGTGGGAGTCTGTGTCACTGTGATTGTTATTTTGTAAGTTAGTGATTGAGAGCTTGCGAGTGTGTGAGTTTGTATTTGAGGCCAGGGGTGTGGCTATTGCTCCTCGGAATCAGCGGTTTCTTCCATTTTCTCGACTCACCCAGATAGTCGGTAAATTATGCGTTTAACCTACATGGCACGGCCACGGACACAACATCGGTGCAGAACCGCAGCCTTTAAAAAAGTCCGCGGACATTGTTGAGCCCATGGTTGAGCCCTATGACAACATGACAATACTTGTCATGTGACTGAAGTGGCTGCATTTGATTGGCAAGCTTTTGTAATGTGGTTTTTATTGGTTGAAATAGTCACGTGATAGAGATGTTGGCTGAAGACGTCCCCGGGGAGAGAAATCATGAGAGAAATAGCTCTCGCATGTAATAAATAAAATATATAAAAAAATAAGGTAACGACCGTCACGTAGCCAAATGGAACGGCGTAAAAGTACCGTTCTTTCTTCAAATATTTACTCAAGTAAAAGTAAAAGTATGTTGCAATAAAACTACTCCTAAAATTACAATTTATTCAAAAAGTTACTCAAGTATTTGTAACGGAGTAAATGTAGCGCGTTACGACCCACCTCTGTGCAGTAGTAGGCATACAAATGGGAAATACTTTTAGTTATCAATTTCTACATAACATCGCACCTTGAACTTGCCTCTTGCTTATATATTTGTCGCATCGCTGGTTGTTTTCACATGGAGGCTCCGTCGATGTGGAGTAACTTTTGCTGAACAGTTGATTGCTGGTCCATCGCCCAAAAAGCATGCTGATTTCAACACTAAAAGTTACGACCAGACGTTAAAAGGGCATCCAGGTATTCTTAAGAATGCTTCATCTGACCATATTGGGACATCCTAAAACAAAGTGTCTACCATACTTAATAGCAGGGAAGTCAGGGTATTGGAACACAGCCTGTTTAACATACATTTTAAATACATGTGGGAGATATTTAACAAACATTCTGAACGTAGTTGCATGATAAAATTACAACTTGTTTGATGGCACTCTTGTGTGTTTTACAAAACTGTGCAGGGCCTATTTCAATGCACTAAAGAGTATAGCGGTGTGTTAAAGAGTGTAGTCTACCACTGTACATAGATAGCTACATAGTGTGTGGTCACATGAAGGTGGTGGCTCTCTCCCCCCGTCCTGGTGGCTGTCACTGTGACTCCCTGAGCTGCCAGGGAGCAGCCTGACCTTTGGCTCTGCCTTTTAGTGCATTGATCCACCGCCGCTCACATTTGAGCCAAGATGGCCTCCCCCCTCGCTTTGCTCTGCTCCCAACCCAGTTAACCTGAGTGGACTCTGTAACTGGCCTCCGAGGTGTGGTTGCCCCTCGTAAACATGGCTCTGCACACGACCCTGTCAAAGTTATTGCTTTTTTCCTAATGTCCAAAATCATAATGTATTCAGGAAAAAATAAAAAAATGGAGCGAGGGAGGGAGGCTTTTCCTCTAGGCCAGATGCACAGGGTCACGCGTTCTAATTTTAGGCGGTGTTAATTGCGGCCCTCTCAAGTGTCCTCACTGCCACCTTTGACAAAAGCACCATTCATAGGCAGGGCGGCCAGGCCGACTGGCGGGGCGCCCGCTTTGCCAGTTGTTGCTGACACCTCCTTGGCAGCGCCGAGCCGTCTCTCTCCGAGGTGTCTGCTAATGCTGCCGTCCCCAATGAGCGTGCCTAGTAGTGCATGGTTTTTTTGAGAAGCAGAAATTGTGCGTGCATGCTCTCATCTGGGTATGTGATGATACGTGTCATGTTGGCCCCCAGTTTGAATTCACAAACGCCGCATTAGTATTACTGCCGTGACAGACCCCGAGAAGCATGCTGTAATTTCAAGATAAGGCTGATAGTATCGTGTCACAGTGCGTGAAAGACAAAAATGGAACAGATCCCTGCTACAGTCCATAAAACATTGTGGCTGTCTTGGTCTAAGTGAAGGCGTTTTGTGCCTTTAAAGGCCTGGGAGTTCACCTCTGAGTCGGGGCCTCGTAAACATGGTCCCCCCTTTCCAAAGGCAATAGAGGCACGGCACGTGCAGCACAAAGCAATTCAGCATTCTAACACCCTGTCACCGGGCTCACATTTCAACCATTCTTTATTCTCTGCCACAGTTCCAGCAGGGTGTAAATTGTGCCGGGCTGTAATTAATCCATGTCAGGTCAGAGAAGAAGAAGGGAGAAGGAAGGGAAAACGAGCTGAAGTACGAGGTGCCTTTGATTATAGCAACCCCCCCCCCCCCACACACACACACACACACATGCACACACGCACACACACACACATGCACCAACAAACACACACACACATACGCACATGCGACTGTGCTATATTGTTTGCATTCATGAAGAAAATCTGGGACTCCCAAGGAGCTGGTGCCCTCCTACAGTACTTTCATGTTTTCTAAAGCCTGCTAAATCTCTATTTGTGCCATTGTACTCTCTCTCTCTCTCTCTCTCTCTCTCTCTCTCCACTATAGGACAGAGGCAGCCTTCTTGCGGGGGCGGAACAAATACTATATATCTTCAAAAGACAATTCAGGCTGGGCTCATATATGTGACCACAGTATAACCCCAATTTCAACTTGCACTATCAAATCAGGAGTGTAGAAAAAAACTGAAATTAAAATGCGCAGTCCACATAAAATATATAAAGCGATATAAAAATCCTCTCCCCTGCAACAAAAAAGTTCTAGTTAAGTTATGATGTTTGGAGAATAAAAGAGTCTGAAACCAATTTTCAGGTTTAATGGAGGTGAAAAGGTTCATTACACACCCACCTTTGGTGATATAATGATAGTTCACCTAATTCAATGGCGAGCTCTTTTTGAATTAGCCCCACCAGAAGTGCAGCTGTCAATCATATTGACAAACATCTGAGGATGGAAGAACTCAATAATACTGAATGGTAGTGGTAGCATTTGCTGACATGATGGAACGGTTGGATGCCCTAGGCCTAATTTTAGCCTGTGAAAGAGAGTTGAATAATATTGGCACACAAAACCTGACTACAAAGTGCAGCCAAATATCAAGTGTGTAAAGGACAAAATTATAATATGGAGAGCCTGCCATACTATACATAGCGTATACATACCGGGTTTGTTGTTCAGCAGGCTGGCTGCCTAGGTTCTAAAGGATTGGCAATGTTGGTCTGTGAAACCATATCCCTACTGAAATACACTAACAGACATTGGTTTGGTAGTTCGGAAATCTTGTAGGCTACTGACTTTGGTGGTTTTTGGGGAAATGTCCGGACAATAATTGGTTGTATCCAATGAAATTTGGTAAGCAAATTCGTATACAAGAACTCATGCGATCCCTTTACTTCCATCATCATTATGTCAAATTTCAGATAGTTCAATACTTTGTTTCACAAGAAAGAAACCTGCAAAATGAATGACTTTCCCATCAGACTCAGCTGTCCTTTGTGTGAAAATAGTTATAAAATAGAATGGTGAACATGGTGAACGTTATATACTTGCTAAACATCGGCATGTTAGTATTGCTAGTGTGATGCTAGCCTGGCTGGCTGTAGTCTCTTAGCCTTGTTCATAATGAGTATGAAACCACGCTGTAGAGACATACATACATAGCATTTCGGCATAATAAAAGGTGCTAAAGGAACAAAGCTATCATGCTGTAACTTCAAAAATCAGAGAAATACTGTCATGAATCTTCTGCCGACTTGTGCTGAACATGTCTTTCTTAGAGAGAAGAGCAGGCGGGAATTCAAGTCTGTTGGGGGGGGGGGGAGGAGGGGGAGGGAGACACCAAAGCGTAGAAACCCTTTTCTCAGGCTCCGTTTAAACTTTGAACAGATACTAGAATATGTTTCACTGCAGACTCTCAAAGGATGAGGGATTTGGGGGGCTTCAGTTCTTTGGGTCTGGAGCTCATTTAGACCTTATTAATCTCATTACTTGCCCAATTGTACATATTTAACATCGCCCCGGGTCTCTCCCAACTCCACTTTTAAGAATATGCCCGACCAACTTGGCTATATATACACCTTTTTTTTCGAGGAAAATTGCTGAAGCTTGCAGATAGTAAAAAAAAAAGAAGAAAAAAAAAAAAAGCTAAATGGCTGCAATTCATCACACGATTACACCAATTATGTCGCTGGAATTTGGACGGGCTCAGATCACATGACCTCTCCGTCTGGGATTCCTGGCAGCCAATCCCATGTGTGCACGAGTCGGAGATACTCAAGGCCCCATTTATCTACCTTTGGGAAAGTCTGAGCCAATATATAAAACCCTGGCCATGATTCCCCCATCATCTGCTTTACTTGGGTTGGTGACACTAGCGGTTTACACATATAGGTTATTAATGGTCTATAAATATTCCCTGGATGTTTAGTGGGACTTTGTGTGGCGGCCATTATCAAAAGAGGTTTGTGTCAGCAGACATGGAAGCAGACTGGAGTTTTTTATTCCTTGACGTGACAATGGTGTGGCTAACCTTGAGGGACTGGCCTGATGGGGCATTGGACCTTGGTTTAGGGCACTAGCTTTTATTCTCTTGATTTTCATGACTGGTGAGGACATGACTGATGATCATGAATTTTTAAGAAGTGAGACACTGCTGGCAAAAACATTGCTTTTTTTCAAGCACTGGTGAATTTTGAGAGTTTTTAGCTTTGATGCTTACATAACATGTCTTCTTTCATACTATATAAAGAAATATCTAAATACCTACAGTAAATGTACACTTAGGTATTTCTCCTATACAACCATCTTTAACAGCCATTATCTCATCAGTTTTTTTCAGAACTCTGAACCAAAAATCGGAACTTCTGAAGAACTTACAAAAACTAAACTTTATTTTAATACACAGCCTAAGTTCTGTAAACTGGTATGTCAACAAAGGGGGCCCACATTAGCTAGCAACATGCCTGTTTACAGAGCCTAATCTGTGTATCAACACTGGATTTATTTTTCAGCACACACACACACACACACACACACACACACACACACACGCACACAAACAATATGGACAAGTAGTGTATCGCGAGGAGATATTGATATATTTTGACAAAAAGTGATTTTGACAACATGCGTTCTCCAGAATAGTGAACTATACCTTTAAAGTATAGGGAAAATTAATTGTCCGACTCTTTTGTTGTCATTTTTCCTCTCTCTCTATATACAACTACAACACACAGCGCATTACATCCACCTTGCTCACCGTCCGTGGCTTAAATTGCCATTGACAAAGTCTTGTTGTTTGTTCCCTCGTTTGTGGATATGATTTGACCTGAATTCATGTGGACGTTTGTGACAAGGTAAGGAAAGGTGAGAAGAGGAAATACACACGGGCAATGAGAGAGGCGTATGGGGAGAGAGAGAGAGAGAGAGAGATAAAAAAGAAACAAATCAGGAGAAGAGGGGGGTGGGGGGAGAGAGAGACAGAGACTGAGGAAGAGAATAACGCGTTAAGAGAGAAAAGAGAGCATGTCTGACTGTTTCACAGGTTCATTCTGATGCATGGAGACGGACAGCAGAATAGATTGGTAGCCTTGGGTGGATAAGGACAGAACCATTCCCCCAGAGAGATGGATTAGGCCAAGGAGTGGAAATAAATGATCGCAGATTTTAATGGCCTTTTGGCTTGCTGCGCAGCTACACCCCCCCACCACCCCCCCTTACATTCCCATTTCCGTGTGGAGGGGGCGTTTTTCTTTTTTTTTCTACATTTCTATGACATTTTCACATGCCAACTGTCTACCCTTTCGCAGTTTAACTCTCAAAAACAATCATCGCGGCATTGGTTTGGTAGCACCGTAAGGGGTCGAGGGGAATGTGGCGGAAGCGCGTCTGGCTCCCAGATAGGGGAAATAGACACCTGAGCTACAGTTGCATGTAGAAGCGTAGGTGACCTTTTACATATCAGCATGTTTGTGCATCAACTCATCTGTCCCCTTTCTAATCCAGAGGTCACTATACTGTATGAGAAGGGTGTAAAATGTATCTGGAAAACTGGAATGCACAGCAGGGTCGCAGAGACAAATGGACATACTGTATAGCAAGTGCTTCTGGATTTAAAAGAAGTGGACCTCTTTATAGTTAAAGCTATAGTGCGTGACTTTTTCATATGAATGAATGACGGTTACATTCAAGCCATCGGCAAACAAGTTGACACAAAGTTGATTAGGCTTATTGTTTGCGTAAAACTCTTTCTGTATTTCTCAGTATGGCAGCGTTTACAAACTAATGTCATCCACTGACACTGGCGCAGGAGGTCAGGAAAATCCCAAGAAGAGCCCAATAAATGTTTCAGTTGTTGATTCTACTGCTAAGAAAAAACCTTTACTTTCAGCGGAAGGAATAAAATTCATGCGCCATCACTGAAGGCTTACCTTGGGTACATGCACCGAAAGTGTTGTTGTAATTACTCAGAATTCTTCATGTGGGCAGCATAAGTTACGCACTATAGCTTTAGATTCTTACTTTTGCAGTTTTAGACATTGTTTCTATAACTTATGTTGTTTTTGTATCTACCAAAGTAAGAGCTGTGTTCAGTAAGCATAAAAAGGTACAACAAAGGTACAACAAGTCTAAAATAACAAACAATCAGACTGGGTCATTAACAATGGTGTAGCCTGTTTTGCTGATCAACTTTCTTTGGTTCTGGTGCTAAGAAAAGGTTGGCAAATACTTTTTGAATATCCTGCTGTGGTTTGTTATGAAGGAACCTTAGTGAATTTAAAAAACCCAGTAGCTTCTCATGGTAATCAATCATCATCAACCAGTAAAGAGGGCCTATAGTAACTCTGATGTACCACTTTACTTGAGACGGCACAACAAAGGGTAAGAACCATCTCAAGACAAGTAATGAGGAGAGCAAGTTGTTCTGGATTTGTTAATCACTCGTTCCCTTTAGTTCCCCACTCACAATTCTCAATGCCGTATTGTAACACGCAACCAATTATTTTTTACCATTCTCTTTTGTTTCCCCAGAGAAAAAACAATTCACAAAACGGCAGCATTAACTTGGCAGGAGCGCAATGTTATTGTTAAGAGCCTGAGGATGAGCCGAAGGACAGTGTGTGAGGGTGTGTGTGTGTGGGTGTGCCTGTGTGTGTGTGTGTGTGTGTTACCCTAACTGAACCATTATCCGGGCATGACAAATAGCAGATGGGCAATGGTCTTAAGTTTCACTACGGTTAGGACGGGTCTAAATTTGAAATTGCACCCCCCTTATATTCCAGGAACAGAGTGTGTGTGGATGTGGCTAATATGCACGTCTCATCAGCTGACCTGGAGTCAGAGAGGACACAGTTGTTGTGAAACGTATATATCTCTTCTTCATACACTCACCCAATGTGCCGACCATCATCTCTTCAAAGTGTTCCTCTCTTTTCCTGTGCCAAGAGGGTGGAAGGGCATTGCACATTAAAACGACACACCGGTCATATTACCCTGCTGCCTTCCGCCTTAACTCAAAACCGCAGCACCACATTAATCTTGGGCAATTTTAACATTTTATATGCACGTGTGTGTGCGTATGTATATTTAAAATACAGCGGGAGCCGGCACATAAGTCAGTATGGTTGAATAATATACTTGGCCATTAGTTTTTTATGGAAATATAGCCTCGGGTTTGTGGAATAAAAAATGGGTCTCACTCCTAATTTCTGTTATGATAAGTTCCATACCTGATTGCCTCCATAAGAGGCAGATCTGTCTTCATAAGGCTCTCGTGAGGAACCCTGACAACTATTTAGCTGGGCTAATCCATTTGTTTGATTTATTTCTTACAGTATGTGGCTAATGTCTTTTAAAGATCGTGCACCTACAGAGAGATTAAGGAAAAACCAATTGCTGACAGATAGCGTCACATTTTTGAGCATCTAATCATTCTTGCATGTCCCCCTCCTCTCTTCTTCTTCAGAATTTCCCTTTTGCTTTAATAAATGAGACGCCTTGATGAGCACGAGCGATGCGGATGCCATTCTGTTGGCAGTCTGGACAAGATAATGATTTGGAGGGGTGGGATAAGCATGGTCTAAATAATGCAATGCACGCCATTCAAAATAAATCGACGACATTAAAACAAATGGCACCACTTCCAGCAGCCTGAAGTGAGACACTTTGCAGGTGAACGAGGTAATATTTTAACTTTATAGATGTCTTCATGAAACTCTGTCAGCTGATTACTTACATTAAAACAATTCTTTTTTTGTATTACAATTTTTTTCCAGAAAAGTTTGGAATAATAATTGTTCTAATCATGCATACATTTGCATCTCTTTGAAAAAAAAACAATATAGATAGAGGATGAAGTCAGTTACAATCTTCATTTCATTTGTACAACATGCAACAAAGATGGCCACTTTGTTAACAGTCCCTTTTTTGACATAGAAGTTTACAGATCCTAGGCTCTGTATTAACACCATATTTCCTTTCGGCATTCACACAGTACGGACAGGTAGCAAATTGTGAGGAGATATTCACTGTTTTTGACAACAAGTGACTTGTCAACAAAGCAGAATGACCTAGTATGCCTTTAATATAAATATTGGTTGGAGATATGGAACACGGAGGAAAACGAAGCCCCTTCAGAGCATAGAAGAAAGATTTTCTAAACTTTTACTTCTCACTCCAAATGTCTCTCTCTCTCTCTCTCTCTCTATCTCTTCCTCTTCTCCCTATCCTATTCTAAGTTGCAGTTCCTTCCATCAGGCTGTGACCTTGCTAAGGGACCGGGGCAGCAGGTTGAGGCCAGTGCTGAGATGACTTTTGGGCGGGGAGAGGGGGACGGGGGTTGGGGGGACGGGTCTCCAGCCCTGTCCGACAAGGAACATCCGTCAGCGTCAGAGTGACCACAACCAGAGCTCAGTCTAGCATAGTGGAGGTGTGTGTGTGTGCATGTGTGTGTGTGTGTCTGTGTGTGTGTGCGTGTGCATGTGTGTGTGTGTGTGTGTGTGTGTGCATGTGTGTGTGGAGGGGGGGGGGGGGTGCAGATAAAGACTGATAGGTAAGGGGCTCGTCCTCCTCTATCATCATTTCACAGGTCTGGGCCTGTGAGACAGCAGCCTCTCACAGTTGGGAATGGCCGCTGCGTTGGGAATGGATGGGAGGTGTGGTGAAGAGAAGAAAAAGTAGGATGCGATTGGTAAAAAGGTTGGAATGCAATCAGTTTGGTTGGACTAGACTGGAGCCACTTAAAGGAACCTCAGGACTTGAAGCCGGCGCGTGTGAGATTTTCGACAGAGTGATTGAAACAGTACACAACGGCATCTGAAAAGCACTTGCGTTGTGTGAATGTATTTGAAATGCTAAGTCGCAGAGTGAGACGCCCAGACTGCTTTGCTTTCCCCTCAATTTTCTGTGCAAATACATGCAAACGTCTCTGCGAGGGAATGCATACACATTGTACACAGTGTGAGGAAGGGCTCATCCTCCAAGATTCATAATGTAGGGGAAAACATATATAGTATATATACACACACGGGACAAACATGTGCACGCATACAAATGCAAGTACACTCGGTATAGCCACAAATAGGATGTATGCTCTCCCTTAAGTAAATACTGTACACAACCACACACACAGACACACACACACACACACACACACACACACACGCACACACACACACACAGACACACACACACACACACACACACACCTACACAGATTAGGCTACTGCTGGGACTGAGGAAAATGGCTTTAGGGGACCCATGGCAGCGGCTGTGGTTCCCTGTCTCTGGCTTAGACACAGCCACGTCGATAACTAATCCTGACCTTTCCCCAGCCGCCAAATTGAAAAATAAGAATAAGAAAAAATAAAATAGATGGCGGATGCTATCGAGACGGCCCTCCGCTGCTTCCTGTGGGTGTAAGGGAGCGCTCCATCTAATGGATCCAGAGGAGGGGGGTGAGGGAGGGGGGTAGAGGCTGTTGGGTTGGCCCTATCTACTTTACACAGGGTTCCTTTCACGTGGCTTGAGAGAGTCATTCTAGCCTTGGTTTGCCCCGCTGGCCCAATACAAACTTTGGAGAGCCAGTCATGTCGTGGATTTCAGTCCGTCATGTCAAAATCTGTGTGTCCTTAAAACCACAGATACGCAGCCAGATAGAAAGGTATGGACACCGGATTATATGCAATGGGTGACCTATACAAAACCTAGGTGTTACACCATGGTTCATTATAAGAAGGTAGAGTCTAACCTTTTCCTCTGGTACACACACACACACACACACACATAGACACACACACACACAGACACACACACACACACACACACACAGCGCTGTCATACCTGTTAGAGCTCTAAATTACCTTTGCCACTAGCATGGCGGTGTGTTGCCAAGCGTCTCACTCTATAGCGAATACATTTGGTTACATTACCCAGCCACCCGTGGTGTGGCGCCAATAAGGAGGTGATGTGCTCCCACCGGACTCCCAGATAATATTTTGATTTGATCAAAACGAAGGTGTTTGCCCATCTGTGAGGACTACATCCAGCCATGTGTGTCCACCATCAGAATAATTGACACGTATAACTTCATTACTATTTAAGTCCACATTGTAGCACTTTGCCCGGGAAGATACATAGATGGAATTCTCATTTCTGCCCGGACAATCAGGGATAGCGCAAAAAAAAAATTAAATGGAGTGGAGTGGAGTGGACAGAATTCCCCCGTATCTGCATGTGGAAATGTCCAAGGCATTTAATGAACAATAATGAGAAAACGAAGCAGCAATAAGGCATAAAAGGGGAACAAAAATGACACGAGAAAGCACATTTTTGGGTAATTGTAATGAAATAAATGCATTTACCTGCTCAAATTGGACTGTTTTCCTGTTCTGCACACACACACACACACACACACACACACACACACACACACACACACACACACACACACACACACACACACACACACAGGGAGAAAGTATAATTTCTGATGTGCAACACAGAGACGCAATCAGAAAATAAAGACATGCTGGAGTAAATGTTCTAGGACAACATTTTTGCATAGGGATAGAGAGGAGCGGACATACTTCTACCCATGTGATATACTGTATGGTGAAATAGGCCGATGTTCCAACAGGATCCACTAGGGGGAGTGCTAGTGTTCAGTCCCAAAGAGCATGCTTTCAAGTCCACTCAAGGAGAATCTTCTTTTTATTTTTTATTTATTTTTTAGCAGTGATGTGATGTTCTGGCCCCCAATTCAGAGCAACGGCAGCAATCTTTTGGAGTCAGTTAGTTGTTGAAAAATTTAGATTGTAAAAGATGTTAAGATCCAGTGGTCAATCCTAGGCCGTGCCTCAAATATTTATACGATACAAAAATGTGAGTGGAATGAAGGGAAGGGGGAACGGGACGAAAGATTGCTTTAGCACAAATGCAAAAAGTGTGAATAAATGTTTCGGTGCACAGATGCATAAAGCATGAGGAAGCAACGTAGAGATTTTTGGTGTATTATGCAGATCCGTATGCTGCATGCGGGCGACAACAAAGCCAGGTAGAGAAGATCAATGCACACACAATAGCATTCAGTGAAAACGTTCTAATAAATGAAAAACGGTGCTGCGGCGAACAAATATCACCATTCTTCCTTTTTGCTCATTCCATCCGTCCTTCTCTGTGTTGGCAGATCAACAAGGCCCTATACCTGTAACTGCCTCTCATTGCTTTGGGTATCGGTGCGTGCGCGCCACTGAAATCTGTCCCCCTCGTCTTTTGATGCAAATAATACACGTTTGTAAGACTCATTAGTCACTCGCTGGGTAATGGGGCCAGACGGCGCCGCGAAGAAAAAAAAAAATCCCCACAAGGGCAGGTAAAAAGAATGGGACAGATTAGAGTGTTACGTTATTTATTCTTTTACACACAAAACATGTGGCCACACAAAAGCTGGGCATGTTACAGAAGCTACCCCCTTAAACACACACACACACACACACACACACACACACACACACACACACACACACACACACACACACACACACACACACACACACACACACAGACAGATTTAGGCACAATAACATACAAAAAAAGCCCTCGCCAGGTTGTTAATGGACAGAAGGCATGGAATGGCAATGTTGTAGATAAACTGCATAAACGGTTGTGTTTATATGCTGCAAAGCGACTGGGTAAATAACTTAAGTAGTGTCCTTGGACCAGAGACAATGTGCTCTGAATACATTGTGAACAATCGGGGGTGAAACCGGGAGTAGCAGTCATAAAGGGGAAATGAGCATGTACATAGAGAATGGCATTTTCCTCTTAACGATGAGCACACATACTGTAGCCATGTTTAGAAACTCACTTTATTGCTGTAAACATTCAGCTAATCAGTTTTTATATTAAATGGGCATCCTGTTCTACAGCCTCTTGGGGACATTGCACCAAGCTGTTCAAAGCACATGGACATATCGTCACTGTATAACGTTGATATGGCAAAAGGCATAAGCAAACAGTATTTACACATCCGGAAAAGACAGAGCAGCATTAGCATTGGTGTGTGGTGTTTCTGGCCAACTGGTCAATGTAAGTTCACATTGACTCTGGTGTTAGCTTTGTTTTTGGTCTACAACTTTCTGAGGTTATTGTCTGGCTCGTTAGCTGCTATTTTGAGCAGCTTAGTTGCCAACTTTGTCCAATGTTTTGGTGCTAGTCGGGTAGTGTGCCGGGGGGTTATCTCAGCTTTTTAGCTAAAATAAAACTTTTGCTTAATCTATCCCTCAGCTGAGCAAATGGAGAGAATACATTATCAGTGTACAAATCCTTATGAGTAACAAGACCTCTGCTTTTCCAGATTGAGAAAACAGTATCTATTTGCGAAGGGGGAAATCTATTGCTTATCTAAAAATAAAATGTATGGGGCAGCTTTAAACAATATATAAATCAGGATTGATAAAATAACAAATATATATTTACATAATTTGTTTGGCTTATTCATCTTTTTTTTCTGAGCAGAAACTCTCCGGAAAAATAGTTTGCGACATCTTAACCACCCAAAATGAATGCCATAATGATACCATGTCAGCATGAAAAAACATATTTTAGAGGACAGCGAACGTGACATACAGCCTTGATTCACATGGATAGTGTTAAGCTTTCACAAATTAACATCCATCACATGCACTATGGTGATACGCAATCTGATCCATTCTAATCATACGCTTCAAATTAGCTCGGTTCAGAAGTAGGAGGGGCAAGAAGACAAATGAAAGAGGTTGTAAAGTGCCTTGTGTCCAAATGCAGATTCTCCCCCCCCCCCCCCCCCCTTTCATCACCTTCACAGGCCTTGTCACAGAAGGTCAACTGGAGTAGCACCCTCCAATGGTGACGTTTCAGCTATTCTCTGCTGGGTTTTAGCTTTTTTTTTTTTTTCTTATTTTTTTTTTAATGGCGTGTCTGCCTCCAGCTATCCACAGCATGGCTAATTAATCGGAGTAATTATTTGCTTAGGCAGACAAAGTGTGCGTTTTGTCCGTGTTCGGCAGTTTTTTTTTTTCCGACAGGAGAACATTGTGTCCGGATGAGGGCATGGGGACCTGAGCAAGATAGCCGGGGGAGAAGAAAAAGTAGGGATGACAAGTCATTGATGCATTTATTTTATTTATTTATTAATTTGTCATATTTGGTGTGTGTGTGTGTGTGTGTGTGTGTGTGTGTGTGTGTGTGTGTGTGTGTGTGTGTGTGTGTGTGTGTGTGTGTGTGTGTCCTGGAGTATTGTGTCACCACCTATAGGATTTTTGGACTTTGGAGCCAGGCAAGTGTGTTGGGTCTCTGAGAAGACACTGATTAACCATCAATGTCGGGATTTGCAGCTATAGCCGCACATTTGATGAATTCAAATTTACACCTGGGGAAAGTTTTGGCAGACAGGTAATCAGATCCTTACAGTTTTTTTCGATCGCTAAACCACAGTGGGCACAACTGTAGCTCAATGTGCAAAACTCTAACTACAGTCTGCACTACCAACAGTCATTGGAGCTGAACAGTTCACTTCACCTGCAAAATAGGCTCAGTGCAGCAAACACTATGAACCAGCCTCATTGAGATAACACACACTGTCACTCAGAACCTGCTCAGAGTATAAACACTGGCATCAAACCCCAATACACAAATTACAAACTTTTAATCTTTACAGTTTGAATAATATGAGTTATTTCACACAAATTACATAATATTTTCTTTGATGAAAGGGTGAAATTCTTTATTTTATAACATACCATTTTTTTTAGGAAAACTGTTACTAGAATTATTTCATCAAACTACCCAAGTGTTTGAATAATTGAAACTGAGTCAGGCCTTCTTGGAAGCAGGTGAATTTACTTGCAAACAGCATACAAGGGAATCAACAATGTACCTGGCTTGATACATGGTTGAATACATCGAATGAACAGTGTACAGAGATTATATGTAGTGAAATGTGTAGGCGTATACACTCGGTTTGTGTGTCCAGCCCGTTTTGCTGGCGAAAGCAGAAACATTTTTAATTAGGCAGATAACAGGATATGGGAAATTTAGGGAGTCTTTTCTTCTGAATTACTGTGCACAAGAATGCGTCATACCTCTGTATGTGCCAAAATCTTATTAGGCAGTTTCTTCTTCAAGGCTAAACAACAACTTGTAGCAAAACACTTTGGAGTTCTTTAAGTTTAGTGGGACAAAGTTCAACAGCCAGAAAGCATGTATTGTGCATTAAAATATTATACAATAAAGCAAATTAAATTCTGTTAACATTCCACCCTTTTTATAATATTTAATGCAGTTTCAGAGAGGACAGTCTTTTGCAGAAGCCAGGGAACAGGAACCTAGGTCGTCTTGATGGTCAACAAGTCCCTTTTGTGGCATTTTGACGCAAAGTGTCCTTCATATCACAGTCACTGGGGGAATGGTTAGGCATTACCATAACCTATTCAGATTGTTCCTCAGTGTCCAATTGTCCTTATTGAAGCATGGTCAGCTTCGTCTTCTCCTTGCATCTGAAACAGAATGAATTTGAGCAGTAACATGTTCTCAAAAGAAATGCTCATCATTCTGCCAGGGTTGTTTCTAAAATATCATCCTATCCATTTTGCTTGCTCTAGATGTCACAATTAACGCACAACAACATTTTAGGATAGGTTTGATTTCATTCTTCAGTTCACATTTTTTGTCTGTGTTTGGGCAGCATTCAAGCACACACAGGCAGGCAGGCCCTCCCTTTTCTGAATGGGACTGAATCACACACACACATTTTCCTTCAGATACTCCCATTTTTCACCTCACAGAGACTGCGTCTCCCACACACATTTTTACATGTGCTCTCTCCTTCTCTCTTTTCAAACATGCATTTCATCTATCACATAACACATTATGATCACATTGTTCAGCACACAAATCCCTTTTAACTTGTAGTTCAAATCAAAAGCATTGAATAATTCTTTTTAGTGAACATTTTCATAAAAAGAACACAAAAGAACGCTTTTTTTAAGTTTATGCTGGGACTTTAAATGATTGACTGCACCTTTAATCTTTAAGGTTTACTATGGGGCTTGGATTGGCAAGATATTTAGCTCTAAACTTTAAAGTGTTTAGCAATTTAGTCAGAACTCTGGTCATCTTTAGGAGACAAGCATTTTATAACCCATCATAACAGCATAACAATTGTATGCACACTTACTAAAACCTTTTATCTCCCTTCCCCTACATACTTTTTCTTTCTTTATAACAATAACATCCATAAACAATCAGTTCCAAACAATCTTTTTCCTCTTACACTTTCAACAACATTCTCTTATTCATCTCTTTGGCCACCACCTCTCTCTTTACTGTTCACTCTTTTACAAGTAATTTAATTTTTAAAATGTAAAATCTAATATCAACAATACACAGTAATCAATTTAAACAGGGTGGAGACCCCTATTCCCTCCAATTGATTAACAAAATTCACCAATTTAAAACTAGAACACCCTATGTGATGTATTCTAAACAAAACTAATAAGTCTACTCTGCAGTTGTAGACTATTGACAAACATAACAAAACAAAACAAATAGGTGAGACTTATTCTTGGTAAGTGTTAAGACCTCAAAACACTAGTAAAAATTGTGACAAACAAAACAAAGAGGTGAGACTTATTTCTTTGGCTAGTGTCAAGACCTCAAAAACACTAGTAAAAATTGTGACAAGTTTTGTATACTTAGTGACCCACCGTAACACTAATCACAGCTTTTTGTCCTTCCTAAACAGTGAAACTTCATAAACACTCGTATGATGTCTAACAGTAGTTTTTTCAACCGCAACCAATTGTTTTCATAAGTTAAACTCTCAGTTTTATTCTAACTTCCTAGTGTCATGAAACAAAAGATAACTGCTAGACTTGGTTTTTTCAGACATCAACATCTGAATAAAAGGGAATGCGCCGAATCCCACACTAATGGCCATCTTTGAGACTTTATTTGTTGTGAGTGTATTTCCTCAAACACTACAGGTTGAAATATTTTTCTCTTTAGTGCATTTTCCCAAACACTACGATCAGTTATTCTCCCTTACGGTAAAACCATGAGAAATACTGCTTCATAAACTAGTTTATCTACCTAATACATAAAACAAAGGAATTCCTAATTCCTGGACAAAACAAAATCAGCTGTTTATATTCACCTGATTTCAAGAAAGCCTCGACTCGCTCAGTTTTGGCTCTGGATTCCGTCACCCCTCCTCCGTCCAAGTAGAGTCTGCAGACAGCCTCTTTTGTAGCAATGTTCACTGGAGGTCTTTTGTCGAGAGTCGTGGACTCCCCCGTGCCCGGTGCAGGCTCTTCTCGTCCAGAGGATGAGGATGTTGGATCCGGCAACTCGAAGGACCATTTGTTACTAGAATTATTTCATCAAACTACCCAAGTGTTTGAATAATTGAAACTGAGTCAGGCCTTCTTGGAAGCAGGTGAATTTACTTGCAAACAGCATACAAGGGAATCAACAATGTACCTGGCTTGATACATGGTTGAATACATCGAATGAACAGTGTACAGAGATTATATGTAGTGAAATGTGTAGGCGTATACACTCGGTTTGTGTGTCCAGCCCGTTTTGCTGGCGAAAGCAGAAACATTTTTAATTAGGCAGATAACAGGATATGGGAAATTTAGGGAGTCTTTTCTTCTGAATTACTGTGCACAAGAATGCGTCATACCTCTGTATGTGCCAAAATCTTATTAGGCAGTTTCTTCTTCAAGGCTAAACAACAACTTGTAGCAAAACACTTTGGAGTTCTTTAAGTTTAGTGGGACAAAGTTCAACAGCCAGAAAGCATGTATTGTGCATTAAAATATTATACAATAAAGCAAATTAAATTCTGTTAACAAAAACCAAAAGAAATGAAAATCAGAAGTTTGCTTCAATAGATACACAGTTTGTATACTTTATTGAAAACATTTCCAGATGTAGTATTTATCTGTGTAAATATTCTAAAATTGTAATACAGAAATCAATTCCTGTAATGTTGTCATTTACTGTAAGGATGCAACTCTAAGCTGTTTGTTTGCTGGAAAATTTGTATTACAGATGCAACTTTAGATTTTTGCAGATTGGGTTGCACTCTCAACCCTGCCTCTCTCAATGAGAGACCATGGCTGTGTCTTGATTCAGGGGTTGCAGCCTACGTAGGCTGCATTTGAAGACCGATTGCGTCATAGCGGCGCGCAAAGGCTGTCCCATTTGCAAGGCTCCTTGCAAGGCTCCTCATATGCAGCCGTGAAATGCAGCCTTCGTTTCACGGTTTTGAAGGCTGCATCAGATGTATCCTTCGTGGCCCAACATATCCCAAGATTCATTGCGTTTTTTTCAGAGATTGCATAAAATAAAATAAAAAATAACAAAACAGCAACGTGTTGCTCCATCTTCTTAACTTTTATCTTCCTTTCTTTTTTTCTTGTACTTTTTTTTCTTTTCGTCTGGTAGGTAACTTCTTTTTCTTTTTTCCTCCATTGACAGGGCTGTCTCCGTTGGCAGCAATCAGGGTTGCTAGGCAGCACAGGAGCGGCGAGTCGTCACGCAAGGTAACGGCTTGTTACGTAAACCGGAAATGCTCGTAAACGGAGACCTGCGGAGACCGTCTCATTTAACAAGGCTCGTTGGCCTTGGAATCGGCCTTAAAATCGGCCTTCATAGAATAGCCTTCATAGACCGCGAGACTGCGTCCTACCAAGTGCGTGGTCTCTGAATCAAGACAGCCCATGATTCACAACAGGGTCTATCAGTGTAGCCCTTACTGTATTTCATCAGACATTACAGCTCTATGTCTCAGGTCTTCCTCCACACATCCACACTCTCACTGCCACTCTTATCCCTCCAACAACCTGTCTTCCTGGGTCCATTTCCAAAAAAAAATATATTTCTGAGCTTTCCCTTTATACTGTATATACACTCAACAAAAATATAAACGCACCACTTTTGTTTTTGCTCCCATTTTTCATGAGATGGACTCAAAGATCTAAAATTCATTCCAGATACACAATTGTACCATTTCTCTCAAACATTGTTCACAAATCTGTCTAAATGTGTGATAGTGAGCACTTCTGCTTTGCTGAGATAATCCATCCCACCTCACAGGTGTGCGTGCCACATCAAGATGCTGATCTGACATCATGATTAGTGCACAGGTGTGCCTTAGACTGTCCACAATAAAAGGCCACCCTGAAATGTGCATTTTTTTGCTTTATTGGACTAACAATTCTAAACAAGACATCTTAGTTTTTCAGTTGAAATTGCAATCCGCAGTGTTTGAAAGGGATTCATTCTGTTTTGAATGTGTGGTTTATAGTTGTGGCAGCAGAGTGTTAGCATTTGAAAAAAGTGCTGGAAATCCACAGTGTTGTGCAGGCTGCGGTTAAGCCATGAGATAGGTGTGTAGAGTTTTGAAAGTTGTGTATAAGCAATGAAAAACGAGCTAAAACGAGCTACAGTTTGGTCCGAATGAACCGCTGCTCTGCATACTGTTGTTAGAGTTTTGCACTTGTCGTTCCAGTTGTGCCCACTGTGGTTTAGCAATCGTAAAAAACTGTAATAACATCCTCTTTCCCAACTGCTCTGCCACGGGCCAGAAACACATCATTATGACCACCAGGTTTATTTACCTGTGATAATGCAAGTTGTTTCTCTCGAAAATAGTGACGAATATTTGGGAACACAGAACTGAGGCAAAAAACAAAACGTAAACCAACATTCAAGCACATGTTCACAGTGATACACTCTCAGTCAGTGGGAAGTTTTCCTCTAGGTCTGGATGGCTGAAGCACTCGCTCTGAGTGTCACAATAATGCTACGGTTAGTTCAAAATATCAACAAGCATTCCATATAATCCACATTTAACTCTGTACAGTTGTTGAGTTCCTGGAAAAAGATTCTTGGCTTTCTGAAGATGTTTTTTTAACAAACTTAAAGACATACTTAAAGAATAAAAATGAAATGGGCTAAAAATGTTCTGGTAGTGAATGTCAACAGTTGTAGATGTGAGTTTTGGCATCTTGGTTGTGTGTGTGTGTGTGTGTGTGTGTGTGTGTGTGTGTGTGTGTGTGTGTGTGTGTGTGTGTGTGTGTGTGTGTGTGTGTGTGTGTGTGTGTGTGTTCCACCAACTCACACACACATAGCCTTGCTGCTCACAAGAACCCTTCCTCTGGTTCAGTCGCAGCAGTAAAACGTGACTGACACACCCGTATATCCCCATTACGCAGCTTTACGTATCAATGAGGAGAAAATAAAAGGCGGCACGAACCGTACATTTAGCAAATCTAAGCAGTCACATCTAAACAAGCAGTCACACAACCACGCATACACAAACACAAATGCAAACACACACACACACACACAAACATGCTCACACACTCTCGCTCCTAGCCTCTATTGAACAGGCTGGGTCCTTCCAGCACTTTAAATCTGTTCATCTGTCAAAGTGTCAGAGTCTATGCATCATCCCTGAGTCGCAGGAGCGCGCACACACACACACACACACACACACACACACACACACACACAAAGAGGTAAAGGCACAAGGCTTTACCATATTTTAAATGAAGCAGGCTTGCTAAGATATCAGATTGCTTTCCATCTTAAGGGAGACGTTTGCTGCTCTTGTGTGTGTGGGAGTAACAAAACATAAAACTATTTTCAGGGAGCGTGCGGAGCCCTACTACACTGCCTCTTAACACCGAAACAGAAAATCAAAGGCACGAGACAGATTCAGGTTCCCAGTAGTAGTCTAGTTCATACTGATGATGTTGTGCCAAAGAAATGTATTTACCTTGTTCATACACTAACAAAATAAAGACTTGGCGAAGACGTTATTCAGGCTTATTTTCTTGTTGAGGTGAATACCCACAAGCAAAGACAATGTTGTCAAAAGGAGCGCGACATGAAATGTGTAAAAATATCTTTTACATCATTTTTTTATTGGAGGAGAGGCAAATACTTGTCTCGTTAAAAGTAAATCTCTTTTGACTTAAACTTGGATTTAAGTTGAACTGACACACACACAAAGCAGAGGGATCAGACAATGAGACGAGGTTGTAGACAAGTACAGCAAATATCCCCGCTGTATTTTGAGTTCATACAGAGTGCACAGGTAACGTTATTATCCCTTTTTTACACAGAAAAACTACATGTACGCGTGCTAACGACATATAGCCGTCAGGGTTTCAGGGAAACGACAGACAAGAACCCAATTGCAGGACACAGGAAACAGTTCAGATTCAAAAATAGATTTTAATGAAGTGGATGACAAACCAGGCAGTAAGACAGCGTGGCAAACAAGTCCAGTTGGGGCAGCCAAAAGGGAAAGTCCAAAGACAGGTCGAAACACAAACAGGCAAGCAGGATCGGAACACAGGATGAAATCTGGATGCTGGAAAGCTGGGTGAACACACTTGTCCATGCATTTATCTTTAGTAGACTTGACCACTGTAACAGTGTCCTTGCAGGCCTTCCAAACAAATCTATCAGACAGCTTCAGCTAATTCAGAACGCTGCTGCTCGAGTCCTCACTAGGACCAAAAAAGTGGATCACATTACCCCAGTTCTGAGGTCTTTACACTGGCTTCCTGTCACTCAAAGAATTGATTTAAAAATACTGATGTTGGTTTATAAAGCCCTAAATGATTTAGGGCCAAAATACATTACTGATCTGCTGATACGTTATGAACCGTCCAGAGCCCTTAGGTCGTCTGGGACAGGTTTACTTACAGTCCCAAGAGTTAGGACTAAACGAGGAGAAGCAGCTTTTAGTTTTTATGCACCAAATATCTGGAACAAACTCCCAGAAAACTTGAGGTCTGCTGCAACCCTCAGTTCTTTTAAATCGAGTCTGAAGACTTTTCCGTTTCCATTTTAACCTGCACTTTTTATTTAATTTAAATGTTTTACTTATTTTCATTCGCTTTTAAATGTCTTCTAATGTGTTGTATGTATTTTAATCTTGCCCCTGTAAAGCACTTTGAGTGGCCTTGTGTCTGAATTGTGCTATAAAAATAAACTTGCCTTGCCTTGCCTTGCCTAGGACATCTGACAATCTGGCAACTGACTGAGGGAACTGAACTAGAGATATATACTGGGGCTGATTAGCAGATGGGGAGTATGTGAGTAAGGGCAAGCCAGGTGAATGCAATTAACAGGGAGTGCAGAGCAGGAGGGAGTGGCCGGGTCTGAAGTGACATGAAAGTTAGAAAGGAAACCAGGAAAACAAACTAAACACTGGCTGAAGTTGTGACAATAGCACAATATGATGAGTAAAGTAGATTGTGTGACAAAGATCGTGTAATATAATAACTAGCTTCAGACGCGCCACTGAATTGTCTTTATGTTGAGAATGTGTTCTCAACTGCTGCATCCAAGAAAAGAAAAAAGAACATGGACATGAGGTTCTTAAATTCCTCTGGAAACAATGGCAATTTCACCATCTACAAATCCATATTAACTGGGAAGACTTACCCTGCGTTCCGAGTCACATACTCTTTCTTTTTTCTATTCTACATACTATATCTGACGATAAAAATTATCTAGTTAGGATGCAGTAGGCATACAATTGAGACATACTTTTACTTATTTATTTCATCATGGCATGTCGCCTTGATCTTTCCTCTTGCTTTTATTTCCGTAGCATCTCCCTTTGTTTTTCATATGGAGGGTCTGTCGATTTGACGTCACTTCTGGTGTGCACTGGATTATGGGTCAGAATCGCCCAAATAGGATGCTGTTTTCAACACTTAAAATCTCGGCCGGATGTAGTAGGCATCCGGGAATATCTAACTATCCTAAATCTGGCCATAAGAATCGGGACATCCTAAATCTCTTTTCTACTATACTAAATAGTAGAACGTATGGGTATTGGAACGCAGGGTTAATCTGCTAATGAAGATGATGCGATATGACCTAAAGCTCCTGACTAGCTATATGGCTTGTGTGGTCCCATTGGTTTCTTATGGTATGGCAGGTCAAAGTTGAACCAATAACTGTAAACATTCAGTTTGGTCACTGAATGTAGAACCAAACTGTTCTATCATAACTTCTCTGTGTGGAATATAATAATGCCCTAATGCCATTGTTCCCCAAAGTACGTCCCACTTGTAAAGCACTTGAATGCTACAAAAAGATGCTCATCCCACTACAACTGTGTATCCCTCAGAGGCCTGAATGCAAATGGCAACGGTACGTACGGGCTGTACGCATATGATTATGGTTCAGTAAAGGGCACAGAGCCTCCCTACAGGTAAGAAGTGTTATGCAGCAATAAACAAAAAAAAAATGATTCTCATGCTAGTTAGGGGGAAAAGTCATTGTACTCACATTGTCAGTAGAATCACAAATCACATAGGCGACACTTTCTTTGTTGTTTCTGCCTCTTTGTCTCTGTCTCTCTCTCGCTTACGCACACACACACACACACACACACACACACACACACACACACACACACACACACACACACACACACACACACACACACACACACACACACACACACACACACACACACACACACACACACACACACACACACACACACACACACACACACACACACACACACACACGCGTCCAATTTTTGATGGCCATAACTCAAAGGTCATGTACGCCCCGGAGCGTGTAGTATCTTACCACACCTCAGTGGTCCAACACAAGCTCCCAGGTGAGGTGGGATGCTGTGGGCTCAGCATGCTGATGCAAGCATGTCCAGAGCGAGAGCAAAGTCATTTGTTTGTGTGTCTTTGTCTTTTATGTCGTATCTTTGGCAACTTTACTGTATGTGTGTGCCTAGAAACGACGCGCTTCCTACTCCGCATAGTGTCAAAATGCCGGACAAAAAAACACAAAGGGCTGCAATCACTTTAATTGAGCGAGGCGACACACTTTGGTCACATGGGTTTGGCGTTTGGTCAGGAATCACTTTCCCCCCTCTAGAATATAAGCTACGAGACCAGGACTGGTGCTGGTGGATGTTATAGGAGATTGTGTGGTCGTCCTATTGAGCATTTAACATCAACTTATTGGGTTTTAATCAGATGACAATGGATTGGAATTGTGAACACGGACGCTCAGAGATGATGAAATGGTCCAGAGAGAGACATCTCTGGGGCCCAACTGCGTTCCAACCAACGTGGGATCAAATCCCCCCGAGCCTGTGGTTTCGTTCCTATGTACCCTTGTCTGATTTCTAACTTATCTTAAAACTATCGGTGAGTGGCCATCCTACAGTCCTTTTTTTGGGGACAAATACAATTGTAGAAAAAGGTATACAACAATGTTATGGAGAGAGCCATTAGGTAATTGACCTCTGGTTTAACCCTTTCCCTGGAGCTTAGCGAGCATGACTAAGGTAAGCAACAAAAGGCCTGTTAAGCTTTCCATTTATCAACTTGATGCAATGGTGTGCATGGGGCTGTGGCTATACGCTATATGCTACCCTTAGCTTACCTCTTAAACACCTGATAAAACCCTGACCCTGCCTGAAATATAACTAAGAATGTCGATAGGTAAATCTGCCACAGTCATCACTGTAAAGTGTAGGCCTATGTACCGTGCACAAATGGATCGCTTGGCTGGAGTAGCAACAGTAATCTGGGGTTGCACTGCTTAGCAAAATGGTCTATTGGGTTATAAGAGACTATTGGAAAGTAGTCCAAAACAGTTCTTCACAACTTTGACTTTTTCCTCCTTAAACTCTCTCTAGTTGCCTTTTCTTCTTTGTATACTTTTTAATCATCTCTGACTGACTCTTTTACTTCAGCCGCCCTTCTTAGGTAACTCTCTCTTTGCCTCTCACACTCACAAACAACGTCATAACCACACATTGTCCACTGGCATCCCCTCACTACCTCCTCTTGCTTTGTGATGAGTAGTAAGATGATAATGTGTGTGCGATTTGTGTGTGTGTGTGTGTGTGTGTGTGTGTGTGTGTGTGTGTGTGTGTGTGTGTGTGTGTGTGTGTATGTGTGTGTGCGGGTGAGGGGGGGTTCTAATGTCAACCCAGGCCATGATCTGCTCTGAGGAGTTGATTTGTTGCAGCTCAGTGCCCCAGAGGCCTATTAGCATTCTGTCGCTAACCCTCCAACCCCTCTCATACTGTGTGTAGCCTATATACACCGCGGCACAACCGTAAACATCTGCCTCTGCCGTCCTCGCCTCTTTCTTTCTCACTTCAGTCATTCCTGCCACCATCCGCATGCCAATACTGCGCTGCTCTACAACTATCACCGTTGCACTCAATCAAAGCTATCCCACCAGAAGCCCTGTTAGATTGAGCAAACTGCCTTTAGAATACGGATTACAAAATAAAGAAATGGTCTCTTACACTACCACGTCTGAGTGTGAGTTTTTCCTATGGTGAATGGGTTGTGACTGTTGGCTAAACCCTCCGGGGACAATAAGCTCAGACAGGGGCTGCTGAACTTGTGGCCGTCTTAAAACACTTGCCAAGATCATTGGCATGGAGGGCCTGTGCGCGGCACCAGCTCCCAAGGTATGGTGCTTTTTTTCCCCCTCTTACTCAATGAGACAGCCCTAATGATAGGTGTGCCAAGGCGGGCGGAGCCTCATCGATCGGGGAAGAAATAACCAGATTAGCCCCCTCATTGGGTTTCTGGGACTACGGATAAGCTGCACTACTGGGTGTCAAGATGAATCGGACCAGATATATTGAAAGATAAATGACAAGCTTGAGAGTTTTTAAAATTGAGTCTTTTGGGCTGCTGCTTGTGCCAAACAAAAAAAGCAAAGAAATAACGGTGAATCTGAATTGAATATGATGTCTCGTTAAAAGTAAATCTCGTTTGACTAAACCTTGGATTCAAGTTGAACCGACACACACACAAAGAAGAGGGATCAGACAATGAGTACAGCAAATATCCCCGCTGTATTTTGAGTTCATACAGAGTGCACAGGTAACGTTATTATCCCTTTATTTTTTATTTTTTAAAGATATTTTTTGGGCATTTTTATGCTTTATTGATAGTGCAGAGAGACAGAGGTGAAATGGGGCATAGAGGGGAGTGACATGCAGAGAACGACCGCGGGTGGGAATCGAACCCGGGTCTGCTGCTGGGCCCGGCCCGGGAGGGGGACGCTTTACCAACTGAGCTAAAGGCGCCCCCATTATCCCTTTTTACACAGAAAAACTACATGTACGTGTGCTAACGACATATAGCACAATATGATGAGTACAGTAGATTTTGTGACAAAGACCGTGCACTATGATCAATAGCTTCAGATTCGCCACTGAATTGTCTTTTTTGTTGAGAATGTGTTCTTAAATGAATATGATGCCACTGACTGTAAAAGTATTTTTTTAAAAAGCCCCTCCAGCTTGACTTGCAGCTCTTTGGATTATTAAAAAAAAGTGCATCTATCTTTCTAAGACATCGTTGCTTGAGCATGCGGCAAATCACTGTCGGTTATGCGAGACATACATCTCACGGGCAAATTGATACGGAGTGCTCCTTTATTGAGCCAAAGCAGGAACAAACTTTAGGTTTATTGAATACACCCCAGGAGCTCAATAACCGCCAGGCCCCATCAAGACGGCAGAAGCTCTCTATTGAGCAACAGAGATTAACTTGACTTAAGCCTTCTCCAGCTGAGAACAAAGACGTATATACCTGTAACCTGCATAATACTGACTGGATGGGAGGTGTAATGTAAAAAATTAGATAAGGAATGAGAAGAGAGGACATATTGGCATCTTATTGGCATCTCACAGTACCCGGCCCATTAACATGTGCTTTGACATTGGTGGATAGGATGCACCGGCTCAGACAAATAATCTTAATAAATAATACACATTTACAAATGCCACATTTAAGCAAAAGTGCTCAATCATCCACCCCCCTCCCCCACTTCCACCTTCACTTTCCCCCGTGCAGGTGGCAGTGTGCGAGTGTCCCGGGCGCCGCGGCTAGACATTAATTCACCTGAGCAGCACTGTTGCTTTATTCTTCCATACATCAAAATAAGAGGAGAGTGTGTCTCTTTTGTCTGCAAGTGTATATTTACAAATGAGAGGCTTTTAATTTAAAAGAATGACCCAATTCTCAGGTGGTGTCAAAGGCACGATGAGTAATGCTTTAGCCTGGAGACTTCGCTGCAAGTGATTGGTTTTCCATTGCATCAAAATCAGAGATTCATAGATCATGATAAAGTGGTGCGACCGGGGGGGGTCGGGGACAATGCTTCATTAATGGCCAGAAAAGGGGACGCAAGGCTCGGCTGGGGAGTGTTTTTTCTGAAGTAACACCACTTTTTTCCCCCCCGCTCATCTGCAGCTCAATAAGGCCGCCTTCAACTTGGAAGTAATTTTATAAAAGCAAACACACACGACGAAGGGCACATTTTCAACTGAAGAACGGCCAACTTTTGCTTGTGCTGGAGGAACACACAAAGTATTTGCTGTGGGACCGTTTTTTTTTGCTCGGAGGGCCATAAAAGAGCTTACATCTAGCTTATTATGACTGCACAGTCTGCTGCCTTTAGACTTTGTCTTTTTGTGGACATTTTTATCTTTCCCCCTCAACAACAGCAAGGCCCAAAACCCATAAGGGGGGGGGGAACCCTTCTTTGGCTTGATCTGTGCCCCATACTGTCTCTATGTGTCTTTAATAAAGACACGTTTGCCACTTCCTGCCTGCTCCCTTCTGATTCACAGCTCTATTTACAGTTGCTGCATGGCCCTGCCAAAATCAGGGGGCCTTCAAATTGGGTAGTTAAAGGAGCTGCGGGCGAGAGAAGCGCATTTTATCACCAGATATGCCCAGAAATCAATGCTCCCTCTCAAATGGCTGTCTCTTTATGGACCGTCAGGGAAATATGAGTGGAAATGGAAGAAGCGGGGAGGGCGGTGATGTGATATAAGTGAAGGCCTTCACTCAGCGCCTTGTCCCCCCCCCCCCACACCCCCACCAGTTCAAAATGGACATTAACACGAATGGTCCTATTTTATCTGAGTCCATTGTGTGCAGTCGTGCAGAGATTTTATACCTGATTACTGTACATAAAGTCACAACGGAAAAGAGTTCACAGATGTGGGTTAAGCCAGAAATATAAGTGGCATTCACAACATTTACGGTCAAGTTCATAATGGGATTATAACCAGATAAAGAATATTTTGGATCAGAGAAGTAGGGCTCAGTCTGGCTGCAGCCATGGAGGACTGAGGAAAAAGACTACTTACTTTAAAGCTCTGATGTGATCTTACGACTAATTACAGACACAATTGACACATAGCCAATATGTGTCAGCGTTCTGCTCTAGCTAATGGGGCAACATTTTGACAAAACAGCAGACGAGTGTGCAGATCGTTTCTCCCTCTCTACCAATGAAAATACCACAACATTAACTGAAGCCATTTAGGCAGGACAAAAAGTGATTAAAACAACGGGAAATACACTTGACAGTCCGATGAGTAAGTCCACCCAATTAAATGAAACAATTGATTGTAACGGCCCTCTGGAGTGTTTTCTAAATCGGACAGCGGGGCGACATCAATTGTTGGTGCCAAAACCATTAAAAATCCCTTTTTGCAACACCAGAACAGGGTTCTGATCTGACATAGCTATGGTTAACAAAACAGCTTTGTTAGTGCTTTGGGAAAGATCGGGATTTTGGATACAATGATGCCTTGGTTAAAGCTATAGCGCGTAACTTTTCAATATAAATGAATGTCGGTTACATTCAAGCCATCGACAAACGAGTTGATAAAAAACTTGATTAAGCAAATCCGCTCCACAAAACTCTCTCTGTATTTCTCAGTATGACAGCAAACTTGTGTCGCCCCCCCATCACCAGCACAGGAGTTTAGAGAAATTCCAAGAAGCGTTCAAGAAATGTTTCAGTGGTTGATTCTACTGCTAAGAAAAAACCTGGACACATACAGCAGAAGGTATAAAATCCATGCGCGATTACCGAAGACTAACCTCATGTAGATGGACCGACAGTGTTGTTGTAGTTACTCAGAAATCCTCATGGGGCGGGCAGGCGACAGAAGCTACACACTATAGCTTTAAAGTTAGAGATACATTGTGGTTTGGGTCGAACCAACTACTTCATTAAGTATCGTTAAGGGTCATTCGTTGTCACTATTAAAATGATCACTGCACTGTAGAGCGTGTGTGAGCAGTGAGCTTCCTGATGCTGATATAATGCAGCAGTGTTATGTCTTGTAAGTACCAATACTAGCGTGCTTCAGTGACTTTTTAAAGTCAAAGCAGTTTAACTGACATCAATCACCCTCCACCTCCCCCCTCCACATGAACACCTGAAAAAGTGCTCATATGAGTGGGTCCGTGCATTGCCACATACAGCCTGGTCCCTTCAGGCTTCAAGGAAAAAGGCGCCTCACTCAATGGCAAGCCGCTCTTTATTTAGAGCCCCCGTCTCCCTGGCTTTCGGGCCCAAGGTCATTGCATCACGCTCCGGACGCTGGCTGCCAACAAAGTAGCCTATCAGTCATCAGCCTTAATGAATAGGGTGCGGTGTAAAAATAGACACAAAGACACGCCGTCAGAATGCAACAAGAGGTCACAGGCAACAGCGGCCAGTGGCACTTGGCAAACCTGCACCCCCTTATTATCAGTAGCACATAGCTATGGTCTGCTCATGCCCTAAAACAGTTATCTTTAGTTATTCCATGGTTATTTTAGTAAGCAATCTTTTGCTGCCGTGTGCGGAATGACAGGCACCAGCACACCATGCAGCATGGACATACACAGTAAAGTTGGGAGTCAGCACAGTTAAGTAGGGTATATTTGGTATGACTTCCATTTGTTTTACACACACACGCACGCACACGCACGCATGCACGCACACGCACACACACAGACACACACACACACACACACACACACACACACACACACACACACACACACACACACACACACACACACACTTCCTGACCAACTGCCTTTCTTTCTTGTGTATGTATCCATGTGATTTTATTCCTGTTTCTGAGCTCTTGTGGATTCAATACTGAAAACTCTTGAAGAAGAACTCTTTGGTCACGATGTTGCAATATAAGGACACACAGTCTGCAGTACACTTCAACATCACTGCAGCAGTGTGAGATATTCAAGCACAAAGTAAAGGCAAAAACAGAACTTTTTCAGAGGCTGTTAAGTTGCTCTGTGAAAAGCACCCTGCAGAGTTTCAGAGGGACTTGCAGTTCTTTTGAGTGTGATCAGTTTTGGTCTTTGGTGCAAACCCACAAGGACACACACGTGCATATAGACGTGTGGAGCCTGCGACGCAATACAATACACTGTCCTGCTTGCTGCCGATTTCAGCCTATAGCACTAATGGACAGTTGGTGGCAGTGATGCACCAAAATGCAGGGTTTATTTTTTTTAAATGCTTATTTGCAAAATATGCAACGCCCACTGGGTAACTTTAACCATGTTAACTACTACACCCAAGCTTTGCTTTTGTAATGAATGAAAATTTAAGAACAGACTTAGATACAAATAGGAAAACAAAAATGCAATTATCCCCATCCAAACCAGGACACCTAAAAAAAGAACCTATACGATGAATGCGAAAGATACATTGTCGAAACACATTATAGCCCAACTCAGCCTTATTACAGTTTAACTGCTGGAACATACGCATGTCTGAATGAGCAGGTGAATCGTGGGCCTTCTGGGTAAATCTCATTAAAAAATACTATGCAGAAAGTAATATTCCCTGTTGGCTTTTTTTTTTTGCACGAGCACCACCGCAGCCTCGGCGGATCAGGCCCCTTGTACAGAAATAGCGTCCGCTGTCGCTTCCCTTTACTAAAGCCAAATTGGTCCTTAGGCTTTAAGAGGTACAGGGTGGCAGATGGCCGCCCCCCCCCCCCCCCAACCCCACACCCCCCTCGCAGAGTTAACTCCACCAGCTTGGACTAGCACACATGTTCCCTCAGTGCAATTAAGTCTAGCTGACCCCTCGGAGCCCCCTGCATCAGCGGGGTGTTTCCGTCGCGTTCCCTCCATGCAGATGCTATAGCGTTTTCTCAATGTGCAAAAGCCTCGCCGCCCGTTGTCACACTGTGCACATATGGCCGCTCCGTGTTCAGCATGTTTAATAGTGCTGACATGTTTTAGGGAGACGACATTAAAAGGCAGCAGGAGACCCCGAGACTAAATTGACCATCCGTATGACAAATAAAGCTGTTCCAACGTATAGGGCCTTTGCAAGTATGTGTGTGTGTGTGCACGAGGATGGCATAGATGGCGATAAAGTCGTAATATATCACCAAAGAACGTGACAGAGACATTTGTCGTTGCGAGTTCATTCCTCTGTTATATGTTTGCTTATGCCTGGAGAAGAAGGTGCTTTGTTCACTCACACGCTCCTAAATCAAATTCTTTCTTTTTTTGATTTGATTGAAAAAACAAATCACTCACCATCTGCAGATCTGACTGCAGGGAACAGCCTCTCTCTCTCACTCTCTCTCTCTCCTTGTCCATATGTACAGTGAGTATATCTCTTCATATGCATGCGCACACTGCACCGACGCATGACAATAAAAGAAGCGGCTTAATATATCAAAAATGGGCCCTGATTTATTGGTATCTGAAGTGTTTGCTAGCAACAAAAATCATTCCCATGCCAAATAGTCTTTGTAAGGCTTGACTGCTATTTACTGTCATGCGTCTCATTTTAGTGTTATGGGTGATTATGATGGGGAGGCCTGTGCAGCCATATATTAGCATGCGCTGAATGAGCTGTGGGACATGATGCCCCGTGACTGCGAGGCAAATGAAAGCTGCTTGCTTATGCAGATGCGTTCGCAGCCCCCCCTTCCTCCCCCCCGACACAAACTGGAAATAGCCTTGAACATTACCATCCATGCAGTGCTATGTAGATACCCATGCATTTGGTGTATTTATGATTTACCCATCAAGCGTGCCCTCCATCCATCTTGCTTAACGGCACATCCTTACCTGTCAACCACGGTCTACCTGAAGTAAATCTTTCCATCTAGCAAGCATCTAATTGGAGATATTCAGAAGAGCTCACCAGATGTGTTGTCCCATATCCAATAGAGGTACCTGAATGCATCAGTGTGGCTGTCACTCTCTGGGTAAATTGCTAAGGTTCCCCACTGTCCTGCCTGCAAGGGCCTTGGTCAGACTGGGCCGTATCTGCCCCTTTCATCCAATTAGGAAATGAGTTAAAACCCTTCACTTGTGCTAGGACAAGCAGACACACACACACACACACACACGTACCCACACACACGCGCACACAAACAGAAGCACACACACACACACACACAAACATACACACACAAGCGCGCGCACACACACACACACAGAAAGAAGCACATACACACACACACACACACAAACATACACACACAAGCGTGCGCGCGCACACACACACACACACACACACACACACACACACACACACACACACACACACACACACACACACACACACACACACACACACACACACACACACACACACACACACACACACACACACACACACACACACACACACACACACACACACACACACACACACACACAGGTGCTGGCCACAGTGTCTGCCCCATCACCCGCACCATTTCTTAATTTAGATCTGAAGTAGGATAACCGGTCAAAACACACATACAAACACACTGATGGATAAATAGACCGTCTGTCTCCCCGCTCCCACCCCCTGTCTGCCACATGGTGAAGACACACATCAATTGCTTCGGCATCTCTCTGTCTCTCTCTTTCATACACACAAACAGACACACACACACACACACACACACACACACACGCACACACACAAATACCCTCACTTGGGGATGAAATCACTTACACAGACACACGCATGCACACAAACGTACAAACACACGCACACACACACACACACACACAAAGACCCTCACTTGGGGATGAAATCACTTACACAGACACACGCATGCACACAAACGTACAAACACACACACACGCACACACACACACACGCACACACACACACACACACACACGCTAACAGACAAATATCGGGTGGCTCGTTGCTGGAGTGGACAGGCCTTTGTGAGATAACGGGCAAACGCAGGCTGACAGGCTCGGCTGGGCCATTATTGAATTGCAGTGAAGACTATATTACTTTAGAGTGAGATAAAAGACTACATACAAGACGGATGGGCGGGGGACATCAAACAAGAGCGTGTCCGGATTGTGCCAGGAGTAATCCGGCTGAGGACAGCGCTGATTTCCCCCAGGCCAAGTGCCATTTCTCCTTGAATAATTCTTACAGAGGGACCCCAACAGCACGCTCCACCTTTTTTTGTTGTTGTGTGTGTGTGTGTGTGTGTGTGCCGCTATCTGTGTGTGTCGTCTTCTCCATTCCCTTTCCATCATATCCTATTTTTTCCCCCATTCTTTTTAAGCCCATTCTTCTATCTTGTCTTCTAGCACAAAACTTCCATGTTATGATTGGAATTCTTCAAAATCATTTAACTTCATGCGGCGATGTGCCCTCCTCGGCCCAGGGAGAAGATGTTTTTTTCGGCTATGAATGGAGAGCTTGGGGGGTGGGGGAGGAGAGACCCTCGGGGGAAATACTTGTGATGGTGTTTGGGAGGGTTTGGCCCAGAATGCAATATGTCTGGCTGGCTGTGTACAGGCCATCTGATGTAGAGAGGAAAACCTTATGTCATTCACCAGATAACTTGTTGTTCTTCGATCTCTAGACAAAGACAGTGTAAACAGATTCTTTGTATTTGCTCTTCCAGAACATCTTAAGGCATTAAAGGGCTGACAGGTATGATGAGGGAACTTCAAAAGGGGAAATTAACAAAGAAAATGCAGAAATCACTATACAAAGCATGACTCTTTCTCCCACCGATCTATTCTATATTGCAAGGTGATAGCACTCTTTTGTCGCTGGCAGTGCTGAATGGCATTGGACTTGACAGTGATGCTGGCATGTCATTAATCAAATATATATGCATGGAAATCATCTAAGCGTCCCCCCCCCCCTCCCTGCCATAGGTTACGCTCAGGTGGCAAGGAATAAAATGGAGTGAAAAGAGGGCTTTTTTCACCCAAGACCCAACACAAATGCAACAGAATTTAATAAGGAAGGCTTGCTCCAACATAAATCCAGAGTCTACATTAATAAAATACCAATGCTGCGTAGTGATTGATATGGGAAAATCGATCTATTTGAGTCTGTTCTCAGAATCACAATGCCGTGGAGTGATAGCAATTTAAAGGTGCACTATGATGTAGTTTTAGAGGAGGGGGATTTGTTTAACATTTGCAGAGCCTACAGTTGATTCACAACACATATTCAATACACGTTTTATTCTTTTAGTATTGAATAATTATATCATCAAAAATCATAGGCAAAACTGTGCTCTCTGTAATTTAAAAAAGGAAGCTTTCTAACTTCAAACAGTGTTCCAGGGATCCAATTTTCTTGTGAGGAAAGTCAATTTAATCAGTCATGAGAATACACCTATAGAAAAAAACTTCACTTATCTGACACACCCAAAGTGACACCTGTAGGATTCTATAAGAATGATTGAAGTGTGTCTGACTCTGTTAGTAGCGTTCTATTATGTTCCATGCAGCTGCTGTGTCAGAGTGCAGAAAATTCAGTTGTTACTGTGTGTCAGAGGCCCCAAGAAATTCATTGGTGTATTCAAGATGCCAAAAACTGTCCCGTTACACAAAGGGAGAGAAAACACCGTCCAAAAGCACTTTCAGGGGACTTTTTACAGGTCCAACCTACAGTATGTTTGTGCTTTTTATGTGCATTGATCTTTGGTTTTATAAGTTGTCCAGAGTTTGGGGAGAAAGCAGTACTACTTAGTTTCACCAAGCACATCCACACACGTGCATGGCCAGATAAAAAAGCACAGTGTAACTCCTAAACAACCAGCCAGAAGCCATTTAGAAAGATAAAAATTAATTAGCTCAATTAAAACATAAAATTTGACTGTTTTTCCAGCAATAAACAGCCAACATTGTCAGGTTTAATGGATTTGGAGTCGACACATAACATTTGCAAAGGAGCAGTTATACTATGAATCATTGTCCTTTTTCTGGCAAGCGAAACTAAAACAGCTTTCGGCATTTCAAAGTAATCCCTTATAAGGTTGTCATCAAATCATAAAGCAGGTCTAATACAATTTATGGTTGGCATTCCTTCAGTAATAGCCAGTCAACTCATATACATTCAGAAATGATCTCACTATATACAGTATGTACAGTTTGTTATTGTACAATGTCACTTGTCCAATCCAGCTTAATTTGACAAACTTTTTTGTGTATCAGTGTTAATACTAATACAAGCAGAACCGCCCACTGCCTCTGCTTTACACAAACATCTTTCATCTAGTGAAACACAAGGTAGGCTTTTATTATAAAGAAGCCACGGGAAACGCTATTCATTTGTCATTTAGGTGAGCGCTAACTGTGATCGTTCATCAAAAGAGTGCACTTACAAAAACGGCAATATTTTAACCGAGGATCCTTTTTCATTTTCATTTTTGAACAACAAGGAGCAGCCTCAGTGAGCTGTATGGGACACCTCTCAATCCTCTGAAAGGTTACCACCATTCTGCAGTCCTGAAGTTGTATATGGAAAACTACTTGTGCCAGTGAGCGCACCGCGAAATCAGACTGCTGTTGCATGATGGGTAAAAAGGCCAGTTATATTGACTCACTGCGTTATTAAAACAACGTGAGTCTGTTTGGCTATGTGCTGTAAACTGATACATCAGTTGCGCTTTTTGTTTCTGTAGCAGTAAAAAGAGAGAATTTGCTGCCCCCGGGAACTCTGGGAGATGTTGTATTAAACCATACTTCACACTGACTACAGAAATGTTAAAGATTACAACTCCAACTCCAACAACACTTTCCCTACTGGACGAATGGTGAAGCAAGCCGTTAACAAGTCATTGCACACTGTTTGGAGAATTGCTGCAATGCACTAAGCTATAATAAACATCTGTTCCTTCAGTTACAGCAGCACTGGCTTTCAGCTATTCTAACATTGGGGGAGGGAACTTACTCTTTCTATCTGCTCGGTAAAACGTTTAATTTATCCCCACTCAGCAGTGAAATATACAATAGAATCAAATAGACTTTGAAACTAAAGAAAGACAGATCATTTGCATGTGTAAATGATGGTCTATTTTCCTCCTTTCTACGCTGGATTGACTTCCCAATCCAACCTGTAGTGTGTGTCATTGATTACGAGCTGAATGCATCACCAACACTGCAGAAGAACAAGGTAAATACACAGTGGTGGTTGTTCTTTGATTGAAAACTGGTCCGGACTGTGTCCATCCGTTTCCCAATCTAAAAGGAGGGGACAGCCCCATTGTCTTATTTATTTGCTGACGTGATTCACAACACGATAATAATAATTAATTGAGGTTATTAATTTTTAATGAGAGACCTAAATGGTGCGCCCCCGAAGGGCCTATAACCTCTGGTTTTAATTAATATGCGGTGGGTGCACATTAGGCTTTCAATTAAAGTGGGGGAAATGGCCAGGCAATCACTGAGCGCTTTTAATCCATATGCTCATCAAGGGTCCAAGTCATGCCTTTTTAATCAAGCACTCCAGACCTGTGAGAAAAAAAAAAGTGTGGCAAAAACACATGTCTATCAGTCATTCAGTGAGACGAGCTCCAGTGATTCTGGACTTCAAGAGAAGTGCTGTCTTTTTAATGAGCTCGGCTTAAGACAGTGACGTGGCTCCAAAGCATAGATAGTATAATAAAAGCTCCAAACGGCCAGGGGGGTTTTCAGAGGAGGGGGCAAAGAAGTAGAATTCTTCAAATGGAGCGAGGAGGGGGGGGGGGAGTGGATTAATGAGATGTAAATTAGTCTTAAGTGTCGCTTTGACAGGGGACACCGTCAGTCCAACAAGCCCCAAACAAA